>NC_090447.1:236181477-236496032 GCF_031143425.1 Pleurodeles waltl
ATCTAGGGGAGGCAAGGGCCCGAGAGCCCCATCAAAGGAGCGGAAGGGCAGCAGGAGCGCGAGAAGGTGGACCCCACATGCCACATCCCAGCTGGGAAGGAGGACACTAAGGAGGCCAGGAGTCCGTCCCCGAAGGGTCCAGAAACGTCACGGTCCGAGGGCGACTGAGCAGGGAGTCCAGGCCAGGTCTGGCTCCCTTGACCTGCTGGATGAGCACCGCTGAACAGGGCCCGCGGTGCAGAAGAGCACCGCTGAACAGGGCCCCGCCGTGGAGTAGAGCACCGCTGAACAGGGCCCGCGGTGAAGAAGAGCACCGCTGAACAGGGCCCCGCCGTGGAGTAGAGCACCGCTGAACAGGGCCCGCGGTGCAGAAGAGCACCGCTGAACAGGGCCCGCCATGGAGATAGGCACCGCTGAACAGGGCCCGCTGTGCAGAAGAGCACCGCTGAACAGGGCCCGCCGTGGAGTAGAGAACCGCTGAACAGGGCCCGCGGAGCAGAAGAGCACCGCTGAACAGGGCCCCGCCGTGGAGTGGAGCACCACTAAACAGGGCCCGCGGTGAAGAAGAGCACCGCTGAACAGGGCCCCGCCGTGCAGATAGGCACCGCTGAACAGGGCCCGCGGTGCAGAAGAGCACCGCTGAACAGGGCCCCGCCGTGGGGAAGAGCACCGCTGAACAGGGCCCCGCCGTGGAGAAGAGCACCGCTGAACAGGGCCCCGCCGTGGAGATAGGCACCGCTGAACAGGGCCCGCGGTGCAGAAGAGCACCGCTGAACAGGGCTCCGCCGTGGAGATAGGCACCGCTGAACAGGGCCCGCAGTGCAGAAGAGCACCGCTGAACAGGGCCCCGCCGTGGAGATAGGCACCGCTGAACAGGGCCCGCTGTGCAGAAGAGCACCGCTGAACAGGGCCCGCCGTGGAGTAGAGCACCGCTGAACAGGGCCCGCGGTGCAGAAGAGCACCGCTGAACAGGGCCCCGCCGTGGAGTAGAGCACCACTGAACAGGGCCCGCGGTGAAGAAGAGCACCACTGAACAGGGCCCCGCCGTGCAGATAGGCACCGCTGAACAGGGCCCGCGGTGCAGAAGAGCACCGCTGAACAGGGCCCCGCCGTGGGGAAGAGCACCGCTGAACAGGGCCCCGCCGTGGAGAAGAGCACCGCTGAACAGGGCCCCGCCGTGGAGATAGGCACCGCTGAACAGGGCCCGCGGTGCAGAAGAGCACCGCTGAACAGGGCTCCGCCGTGGAGATAGGCACCGCTGAACAGGGCCCGCAGTGCAGAAGAGCACCGCTGAACAGGGCCCCGCCGTGGAGATAGGCACCGCTGAACAGGGCCCGCGGTGAAGAAGAGCACCGCTGAACTGGGCCCGCGGTGGAGAAGAGCACCGCTGAACAGGGCCCGCGGTGTAGAAGAGCACCGCTGAACAGGGCCCGCCGTGGAGAAGAGCACCGCTGAACAGGGCCCGCGGTGAAGAAGAGCACCGCTGAACAGGGCCCCGCCGTGGAGTAGAGCACCGCTGAACAGGGCCCTGCCATCTCAAGCACCGCTCTGCTGGGCACCGCCGTCTCAAGCACCGCTCCGCTGGGCCCTTCCTCTCAAGCACCGCTCCGCTGGGCACCGCCGTCTCAAGCACCGCTCCGCTGGGCCCTTCATCTCAAGCACCGCTCCGCTGGGCCCTTCCTCTCAAGCACCGCTCCGCTGGGCCCCGCCATCTCAAGCACCGCTCCGCTGGGCCCTTCCTCTCAAGCACCGCTCCGCTGGGCACCGCCTTCTCAAGCACCGCTCCGCTGGGCCCTTCCTCTCAAGCACCGCAACGCTGGGCACCGCCGTCTCAAGCACCGCTACGCTGGGCCCTTCATCTCAAGCACCGCTCCGCTGGGCCCTTCCTCTCAAGCACCGCTCTGCTGGGCACCGCCGTCTCAAGCACCGCTCCGCTGGGCCCTTCCTCTCAAGCACCGCTCCGCTGGGCCCTTCCTCTCAAGCACCGCTCCGCTGGGCCCTTCATCTCAAGCACCGCTCCGCTGGGCCCTTCCTCTCAAGCACCGCTCCGCTGGGCCCTTCATCTCAAGCACCGCTCCGCTGGGCCCTTCATCTCAAGCACCGCTCCGCTGAGCCCTTCCTCTCAAGCACCGCTACACTGGGCACCGCCGTCTCAAGCACCGCTCCGCTGGGCCCTTCATCTCAAGCACCGCTCCGCTGGGCACCGCCATCTCAAGCACCGCTCCGCTGGGCCCTTCCTCTCAAGCACCGCTCCGCTGGGCACCGCCATCTCAAGCACCGCTCCGCTGGGCACCGCCGTCTCAAGCACCGTTTATTGTTCACTGTGCCCACCATGCCTCCTCCTTGACCAGTGGAGACTGTCATCCACCTGATGGACTGTGGCATTGCACTCCCCAGGATGGTCCAGTGGGCAGCCCACCCACTGTAGAGACATTGAGAGACTGTGGCTTTGCACTCCCCAGGATGGTCCAGTGGGCAGCCCACCCACTGTAGAGACATTGAGAGACTGTGGCTTTGCACTCCCCAGGATGGTCCAGTGGGCAGCCCACCCACTGTAGAGACATTGAGAGACTGTGGCTTTGCACTCCCCAGGATGGTCCAGTGGGCATGGTGGCTCCTCGTGGATCTGGCGTCGTGGACTCATGTAGCTGTGGTGCCCCCCCCTTCCCTTCCCCCTGAGGTGCCTGTAGTTTTTACATCTGATGCCCCTGCAGTGTTCTCTCCAAAGGACTCAGGTCTCCTGTGTGGGCTTTGCCCTTATTTCTCAAGACTTTGGCCCACGGACATGCTGAATTCGTAGGATGTGCAGGACTTGGTACTTCAGTTATACACTGATGTGTATGTCATTAGTTTTGTTGTGAATATCTTTCATGGTTGTACGATAATTTTCTGGAGCTTTTTGGTACATAAATATTTATTCCAAATTTGATTATGTCCTAGCATTTTTCAGGGGTGTTTGGGTGGTGTCACTGTGACTTGGTGCTCTGCATTGGTGAGTACATAGTTGGGGGGGGGTCGCATATGTGTGTGCCCGTAACCTTTCGTCCTCCCCCTCCCGTGTGTCGTAGGTGCAGTACTCACCGTTGTCGTCTGCGCCGGACTTCGTACTCGTGGTAGATGAGAAGGTAGACGAGAGCAGGTAGGATGTTTAATTCGGGTTCCATGCTGTCCTCCTTCCTCCTGGAGTGCGTAGTGGTGAGCGTTTTCCCGTCCGTAGTCTGTTTCCGCCGTGTTTTTATCGGCGGTGCTCCCGCCCCGGAAAAGGTGGCGTATTGGTGAGTTGGAATAGTGTGGGCGGTACATTGTCTGCCACCTGTCTGTTGGCGGTGACCGCCGCGCTGTTTGTTTGTACCGCCGTGGCGGTCGGAGTGTTAAGGTGGCTGTCTGTGTTGGCGGTTCCCGCCAGGCTCAGAATCCCATTTTTTTTACCGCCAGCCTGTTGGCGGGTTGGCCGCCGCTTTAACACCGACCGCCATGGTTAGAATCACCCCCATAATTCCCCAAAACTGTACTATGTTTGGCACTTCAGACACCTTTTCAAGTTCTTAGTAAATTGTATCCCTGGTACCTAGGGCATGGGTACTGAAGAGGCCCCTCAGAGCTGCAGTATCAATTGTGCTACTTTGAGAGACCCACACCAGATGTATGCAGACTGTCACTGCAAGTGCATGTCAAGGTGAATCTCAAGTTCCAAACTTGACCTGGCACTCACCACGAGTTCCATGCCCACTAACACTGCATGCAGTATAGGTAAATCACCCCTCTGGCAGGCCTTTACAGCCCAAATGCAGGGTGCACTATAATGCATGTGAGGGCATATGTGTACATAAGCAAATATGTCCCTACTGTGTCTTTGCTAAACTTTAAGACATAGTAAGTGTGCAGGGGAGCCTCAACAAATGCATGTTCTGGACAGTGGTCATTGTTAGTTCCCAAGCTACATGATGGCCTCTCTGAACCCTGGGTTGCTTGGCACCAAGCAACTCGGAATAATAAACCCACACTGATGCCAGTGCTGGATTTATCATAAAATATACACAGACTGCACCTTAGAGGTGCCCCCTGAAAAACCTAAACAGCCATGGCATTGTTGTTGACTTAACCAGCCTGCCACCACCAGACATGATTCTGGACTCGTGTGTTGAGAGCCTTTTGCTCTTAGGAACCAGAACACAAAGACTTTCCTGGAGGGAGGTGTCACACCTCCTCCCCCAGGCTGGCACTCTGCACCAGCGGTCAGCTTCATAGGCTCTACTGCCTTTGAAATCTGCCCTCCTCCTTTGCTGCTAGCAACAAATGTCCACCTAACAGTTTTGCCCCCCCTTTGGGTGGGAAAACTGGCAGAAAAAACAGCCAGAGTAGTAGGAGTGGTAGTCCCCAGGCTGACCCACCCCTCAGGTGTGGCAGGTGAGGTGTCCAATCCATTTTTTTTTTCGCCATCTTGGATATCTGGAAAATAGCCAATCAGTTAGGGATGTGAGCCCTTCCCACAGGCATGGTTACTTAGTGGGTGTAGCCACCCTAAATCTGCCAGCACCCCTCACCACCACGGACCCTGCACCCCACCAGACACTGAACTCCTGGACCCCCATCACCATAGAGGACACCCAAAGGGTGATGAACTCCATCCACTCGGGAGCACCCTCGTATCCATGCCCTCATCACATCCTCAGCTTGGCCAGTGCCTTCATAGCACCAGAGCTCTGCCGAACCATCAACCTATCCATCAACCTATCCTTCAACACTTACACATTCCCCTCAGACTATAAACACGCCAAAATTAGCCCACTACTCAAAAAAACCACCACCGACCCTAGGGAGCTGAAGAACTACAGACCCCTCTCTCTGCTACCTTTTTCACCCAAGGTAACGGAGAGGCCTAAAACCAGCAACTCACTGAGGCGGTCATTCTGACCGCAGCGGGTGGCGGTTGGCGCCCGCCATGCGGGAACCGCCAAATGGCCGCTCTGCGGTCAAAAGACCGCTGGGGCCATTCCGACCTTCCCGCTGGGCCAGCAGGTGCTACCCAAGGTAACCCGTAAGGTAAGCCGGACCCGGTTTTCTGACCGCGGCTTTACCCCGCGGTCAGAATGGGCTGGTCTTTGACCGCCAGGGTCGGAATGACTCCCTGAGTTCCTTGAGACACACCTCAACCTGACCCCTTCCCAGTCCGGTTTCAGAAGCAACCACAGCACCAAAACCACACTCTTAGCAGCCACCGATGACATACGCATAATACAAGACGTGCGCTCATCCTCCTTGACCTCTCCGCTGCATTTGACACCGTCTTCCACTCCACCCTCTGTGACAGACTGCATGATGCCAGCATCCAAGACAAAGCCCTGAATGGGATCATGTTCTTCCTCACCAGAAGAAAACACAGGGTCAGACTACCACTTTTCACATCAGAACCTAAAGACACTTGCTGTGGAGTGCCCCAAGGATCCTCACTCAGCCCAACGCTTTTCAACGTCTACATTGCCCCGCTCACTAAGATCACCAGACAACATGAGCTAAACATATTCTACTGCTCTCATGACACTCAACTTTTCTGAGGACTGTGCGCAAGCCAAGAGGAATTTCCACAACGGGATGAGAGCAGTCACAGCCTGGATGGAGGCCAGCTGCCCAAGCTCAACTCAGACACAACATAGATCCTTGTGATCAGCTCCACCCCTTCTTCCTGGAATTACTCCTGGTGGGCTACAGCCCTAGGTAAAGCCCCCACCCCCATGGACCAATGCGTGCAACTTGGGCATCATCCTGGACTCCACTCTATCGATGACCCACCAAGTTAACACCATCTCCTCATCAAGCTTCCACACTCTCCATTTCCTGTGGAAGACTTTCAAATGGATTCCCCTCTGACATGAGAAAGACACTCATCCACGCACTCATCACCAGCAAACTGGACTACAGCAACACACTATGGTGGTCATTATAACCTCAGCGGTCTTTTTGCAAGACCGCTGAGGGACCACCGTGCTGAAGACCGCCAGTGCAGGCAATTTTCTGCTCGGCGAATTATGACTGCTGGCAGCCCTCCGTCCTTTTCTGGATGGAGAGCCGCCAGCAGCCATACTGGAGGTTGGCGGGGAAGTGGAGGTTGCTACACCTCCAACGCCCCGTCAACAGAACACCCCCCACCGAATCACGTTCCGTGATTCGGCGTGGCGGTGTTCTGTTGACGGGGTGCTGGTGGCAGAGCAGCCCCCATGGATCCCGTCCCGTCCCCTCCCAGAGGATCAACGGACCAGTTAAGTCGATCGTCCGTTAGGGGAGGGGGGTATTGTGTGTTGTGTGCGTGCATGGGGGTGTGCGTGTGAGTATGTAGAGGGGGTGTGTGAGTGTGTGTATGCATGTGGCGGTGTAGTGTGCTTGAAAAGGTGTGCGTGTCTGTCTGCATGTATGTCTGTATGGATGTGTGTGTGTATGTCTGTATGTGGGTATGCGTGTATGACTGTGTGTGTGTCTGTTGACATGTATTTTGATATGTGTGCGGGTATGTGTGTTGGTTGTGTCTGCATGCGTGTTGGGTGTGTGTCTGTGTATCGATGTTGGGGGTAGGGGTAGGGACGGGGACCCTGCCACCTTTAGGGGTTTACAAGGGGGTGTGGGGTGAGGACTCAGGTGGGGGATGGGGGAGACCACTATCAGTTCCAGGGAAGGAATTCCCTGGAACTGATAGTGCTTATCGCCATGGATTTCATGGCGGTTCCCAACACCATGAAATTCATGGTGGTCAGCCGGGTCCTGATACCGCCGGCGGTCTTGTGACAGCCGCTGGGCTGGAGACCCAAGTCTCCAGCCCAGCGGTCGTCTCCGCCCTGGCGGTCGGATCGGAGAAGTGGCGGATGACCATGGTGGTAACCGACATGGTCATAATTCAATTTTTTTTACCACCAGCCTGTTGGCCGTAATACCACCACTTCTCAACCAACCGCCAAGGTCGTAATGAGAGCCTATATACCGGCATTACCAAGAAACTTCAATCAAGACTACAACGTGTCCAGAATGCAGGAGCCTGACTCATCATGGACAATCCACGACAAAGCCAAAACTCCTCCCACCTCAGAGACCTACACTGACTCTCAGTCAACAAGTGCATCACATACAAAATCCTGATCCACACCTTCAAGGCACTGCACAACATAGGACCAGCATACTTCAACCACCGCCTCACCTTTTATGTACCCAACAGCCGTCCCCGTTCCTCCGTGCTCGCCCTTGTAGCCATCCCCAAGATCCAGAAAAGTACAGCAGGAGGAAGATCTTTCTCCTACCTAGCAGCTCGGACATGGAACACACTTCCCCTCAAGCTCAGGCAGACCGCATCACTGAAGTAGTTCAGAAAGGACCTCTAGACCTGGCCCTTCGACTGTGCAGCATACCTACATTCAGTGTCTTGAGACCTTATGGGTGATTAGCTGTGCTTTACAAATCCTTGATTGATTGATTGGCCCATTGGCCTCTATCAGGTACTCCCCTAATGCCCACTAAATACAGTATTTAGTGGGCATCCCTAGACCATCAGATCTGATTGGATGGACAGAAGAGTACTAGGAACAAAGAAGACCAGATGAACAAGAATAGAAGTTGTGTTGCGCAAAGCAAAATGCACCAAACCCTGCATGCTGCTCCAAGGATTTGACAATCACTTCTGAGGTATCACCCAGAAAGCTGAAGGACTCTACAAAACCCCAGAACACCCCCAGCCTTCTGAAAATCACCAACAACCTCCATCACAGTAAAGGTAGCACTCTCTTGCACCCTGCTGGCATCGAACATGTGAAGTCCAGTTAACTAATGAGCAGCTGACCGACAAACCAAACCTAGAAGCCCAATCGAAGTCCACACTGGACCGCCTACCAGTGTGCCAAGTGCGGTGGCACTGGGACTTTCACGGCATGACACGTACCATCAACGGTGGTATTAGACCCCAACATCAGACACCCAGAGGCAAAGTCCACTCTGGACTCTCAAAAGCCCAGAAGCGAGCACCAGTTGAGGGACTTCACTACACCCAAGAACCTCCCCCAGAGTGGCCCTCCTACCTTCAACTCATCCTCCAAGTGACCTGCTCCCGACTCCAAGGACCCCAAGATGCACAACTCACAGCAGAACCTATCTGCGCTGCACCTGGCCTCTCTGGCCGCTGCATTGACAAACCACCTGTGCTATAGAAGTCCCTCACCCCTTGTGAACTCCACCCTCCAAGGGGACCCACCGGATTTACCTTTAATTCCATCTGTGCAGTCTGTTTCCAAGTGGTCCCCCTCTCCATTGTGCACCAGCTCCAACACGTTCAGCTGCTGCTCCTGCTTGAACTGAGAACCACCCAAACTACTCCAGCTGGCCCACAGGACATCCCAACGTTCTCGACCTAAAAAGAGAACATGACACTTGTTAGAGCATTGTCTGATTTATATATGCATTTTTCAAGATTTCTCTTATTGATTCCTATGGTGGTAATTACACACAAAAAGACTATTTTTGCTAAACATTGAAAAATCATAACTTAAAAAAGTACTTAATTGATTTTGATGATTTTGGCCTTAAAAAGTTCATTGAAATCTAAAGTATGTGTGTAAATTGATCTCCAGCTATTCTTTTGCGTATCTGTCCACATTTATTGATACTGTGAGTATAACAAATGCTTAGCACACCTCCAAGATAAGCCTAATTGCTTGCCCACCCCACCACAAAAACAGATCATTAAGAAGTCTGATTTTTACCTCTGGATACCAAAGTGGGGTTGCTTGGACTCTAAGCACAGTGTATGATTTTTTTGTACACTGTAAAGAAAGCCAGCCTCCTACATTTGGTAGTACAGCAGTGGGATCCAAGACTTTGCATTTGCTGATGCTGTTACTAAGAGATCACACGAATAATTCTAAAAATTGTCAGTAGTTATATTTCACAATTTGACTATTGTTCTAAATGTTTAAAATTAATTGCTAAAATAAGTGATTGGAATTTAAAAAGTCTTTATTATAGTTGAGCTTCAGAAAAAGTTTCCAAAGAGCTTCCAAAAGCTTTATTTAAGTTTCAAAAGTTTGCCAAAAAGTTGAAAAGGTCCCAACTTTAGTAAACAGAATGTCTAATGCAAAGAGCAAGTCTCATGAGCTCAACCTGACCCCTTGCTGGAGTTGAAATACCACACATTGAGGGATCTCTGCAAAGGATACCAGATTTGCGCTGGACCTCATGCCACTACAGAAACCATTAGGAAACGTGTGGCAGTGGAGTTAGGATCCTCTATATCAAAAGTAGGAGCCCCTCAGAGGAGGATGTTTCTCTGGCTAGGTTGACCAAAAGCCTGCCTTTAGAAGCCCAGCTATTGGAAATAGCGACAAAAAGAAGAGAGTTGGGCCTAGGACCCATTTCTGGTGGCAGCATTCAAGTAATTAGGGAAAACGGTAAGCTTTCAACCTAAAACCCCCAAAAGGATTTGTCCCACCTTTTACCAGGGGTGATA
Organism: Pleurodeles waltl; assembly: GCF_031143425.1. Classification (NCBI taxonomy): domain Eukaryota; kingdom Metazoa; phylum Chordata; class Amphibia; order Caudata; family Salamandridae; genus Pleurodeles; species Pleurodeles waltl. Next base: position 236,190,956 of record NC_090447.1, read on the forward strand.
ATATACCCAAGTGTTTTTTTTTTTTGGCCTATGAGAGAGTCTGCATAGCCAGGGAAGTAGATAGAAAATATTGGGGCTCTCTGTTGTGAGAACTGTTCTCAGGGAAGGGCAGGGATAGACACCTGACCTTTAATGAGGCAGATGCCAAGTCCAATGACCTCATGAAGGCTACTATGATTGAGGGCTTTGAGCCAACAACTGAAGAATGCAAAATTCAATTTAGGGCGACTCAAAAAATCCAGAATCAGTCCTGTTTGGAATTTGTGGACTTTTCAGTAAACATGTTGGGTGGTTGGTTAGAAGGTAACAAGGTACAAGATTTTGATGGGCCTTATAATTTACTTATGAAAGAGCATCTTTTGAGTAACAATTAGAAACTACATCAGTTACTTATAGACCTAGGTCCACTTTCTCCTCTAGAGTTGGGAAAGAAGGCAGGCCACTGGGTTAAGACAAGGGTGACCAAAACAAACACTTGCAGGTGAGACTAAATGAAAGAGGTCAATGCCCCCTCCCCCAGAAAGATGGGAACCAATATAAAAACAAAGATTCTTTATCAGCCCCCAAAAACCTGCACAGGAGGGTGGGCCCAAGACTCCTCACAGTTTAAGGGTGAGTACAAAGGAAAACACTTTGATCCCAGCAAGACTTTGTACCATGATTGCAAAAGCAAAGGGCACCAAACTGGAGACCCTGGCTCTAAAAACAAAAAAATGCCTCCGGTGCACTTGAAGTAAATGCAATTACAAATTCCCAGATGGGATCACAGTTGTGATCTGACCATGCCAGTGAACCTACAGAGGCATCATTAGTCAGAGAGGGGAAGGGGGTAAACTTACCCTGTGCTGGCTGGCCTACTAAGATGCAAAAATACAGGCAGCACCCTCTGATTAATGGAACTAAGGTAGAAGTCTTGAGGGGCACAAGGGCTAGGTTCATCATGGTGACTCAGCAGCTGGTCCACTCAGATAGGTAAAGCTTATCCTGTCACCAGTGCTGACAATGTCACAAAGATCCATCTCATGGCAATGTTATCTTTTGACTGGGGGAAAAGAAAGAAAAGCCTAGTGTCAGTGGTACCCACAAGGTATATTGGGAGGATGAGCTCTTATTTACTCAGGCCAGAGAACTCACACCTAGTGCAACAGGGAGGGTTATAGTGCTCCAGCAATACAGAGAGCTCCTTCTCCCTCTAGCCCATGACATTCCCCTAGCTGGGCATCTGGGACCAAACAAAACCTAGGCAGGTTAGTTAAACACTTTTGGCATTATTGTGTCACCTGCCAAGTCAGTGGCAAGGCCAGAGGTAAGCTGAAGGCGACCTTAATCCCAGTACGTGTGGTTCTGGTGCCCTTCGAAAGTGTAGGCTTGACGTTGTTGCCCCCCCTTGACCATCAAACAGCTTCAGGAAACAGGTACAAGTGGTAGTGGTTCATGCCAACTCTAAAGCCCTTCCACTTAGGACCGACAGTGCCCCTGCAGTAGCCCAAACCCTCCTGGGTATTTTTACCAGGGTTGGCATTCCTAAGGAGGCAGTATCAGACAGGAGTTCAAACTTCATGTCTTCATACTTAAAACATATGTGGCAGCAATGTGGAGTGACTTATAAGTTCACTACCCCAAATCATCCATAGACCAATGGACTGGTTGAATGATTCAATCAGACATTGAAAGGCGTGATTGAAGGGCTCCCTGAAAAACTCAGCTGGAGATGGGATGTCTTACTTCCATATCTGTTTTTTGCCTACTGGAAAGTGCCCCTGAAGGGAGTAGGGATTTTCCCTTTTGAACGTTTGTGTGGGCATCCTGTTAGGGTTCCATTCAGCCTTGTGAGGGAAGGATGGGAGAGGCCTCTCAAAGAGACAATGCGGGACATTGTGGACTATGTACCTGGCCTTCGTTCCAGGATGGCTGAGTACATGGAGAAAGCAAGTAAAAATATTTAGGTGAGGCGGGAGCTCCAGAAGCACTGATATCACCAGGAAGTTGCACTGGTGGAGTTCCACCCAGGGCAGAACGTTTGGGTATTGGAGCCTGTGGCTCCTAAGGCTCTCCAAGACAAGTGGTCTGGGCCCTACCCATACTTGAAAGAAAAGGGGAGGTCACCTATTTGGTTGACCTTGGCAGTTTCAAGAATCGTAAAAGGATTATACAAGTTAACTGCCTGAAGCCCTATTTTGACAGAGCTGATGTGACCATGCTTTTGGTTACTTTTGAAGGACAGAAAGAAGAAAGTGAACTTCTCCCTGATCTCCTCTCCAGTAACCCACAAGATGGTTGTGTGAATGGATTGGTCTTGTCAGACACCCTCACAGGCCAACAGCAGGCTGATTTCAGGCAAGTCTTCAACCGGTTTGCTGACTTATTCTCTCTGACCTCTGGTAGGACTAACTGTTATACTGATGATGGTGACACTGGTGACAGCTTAATGTGAAAAACAAAACCTATAGGCAGGTAAACCATGTCATAGAAAGAATCCATATGGAAGTTAAAAAGATGCTAGATTTGGGTGTCATTGAACCCTCTGTGAGCCCCTGGGGAAGCTCAGTAGTTTTAGTCCCCAAACCTCACTCTAAGGGAAAGAAAAGGAAATGAGGTCCAGTGTGGGTGTCAGGGGCCTTAACTCAGTCACAAACACAGATGCATACCTAATTCCAAGAGCTGATGAGCTCATAGACAGATGAGGGACACCAAACTACCTGATTACCTTTGATCTTACATCTGGGTACTGGCAGTTTGGACTAACCCCTGGAGCAAAAGAAAGATCAGCATTCTCCACCCCAAGTGGGCACTATCAGGTTACTGTCATGCCCTTGGCTTAAAGAATGCCCCTGCCACCTTCCAGAGTTTGGTGAACCAAGTCCTGGTTCAGCTGGAATCCTTTAGAGCAGCATATTTAGATGGCATTGCTGTCTACAACTCCACCTGTCAGGATCACCTTCTCCTCCTTGGAGAGGTCCTTGAGTCCCTACAAAAAGCAGGCCTCACTATCAAGGCCAGTAAGCACCAGATAGGGCAGAAAAAGGTTGTGTACTTGTGCCACCTGGTTGGTGGAGGACAAGTTCAACCCCTAGTGGCCAAGATCCAGACAGTTCTGGATTGGGAAGCTCTAACTACCCAGCTCAAGTCAGGGCATTCCTTGGCTTGACTGGATACTATAGGAGGTTTGTGAAGGGTTATGGCACCATAGTAGCCCCGGACACATTACCTACCTCCAAGAAAATGCCCAAAAAGTTCAAATGGATGGTCAAATATCAAAAGGATTTTGACATTCTGAAGGATGCAATGTGCTCTCCCCCAGTCCTGTAAGCTACAGATTACTCTAGGCAGTTTATTGTCCAAACAGATGCATCAGGACTTCGGATAAGAGTCGTCCTAGCCCAGACCAATGATGAGGCTCATGACCAGCCTGCTGCTTTTACTAGAAGAAGGCTACTCCTTAGGGAACTTAAATGTGCTGTGGGCTAGGCCTTGAAGATCTTGAGGCCATAATTGTTTGGCTCTCACTTCATACTTAAAACAGACCACAGGCCTCTCAGGTGGCCTCAACAGATGAAAGGTGAAAACCCCAAACTGCTTAGGTGGTAAATATCCCTACAGGGAATGGACTTTAAAGTGGAACACAGCCCTGGGACTGCACATGTCAATGCAGATGGCATTCTCAGGCTCTTTCCACTAAGAGGAAGAAGACTCCCTCAGGGAAGGGTAGTTTCATCCCCTTTCCTTTGGAGGCCTCTTTTGAGATGATGGTCCCAAGGCCAGATCTTTTTCTCCAAAACTTTATTGTAGGAAAACCGGCACTGCTCTTTCTACCAGTTTGCCCAGAAAAGGTCCATTTGTAATTGGACTGAAGTTGTTGGGGTTGTGCCGGTCCAGGTTTGTTTTTTCTAATAATGGGCATAAATGTGCTTTTTTATGTCTTCTGGAAAGTTTCTCATAGTTAAAGAATTATTGATGATTATCCTTACTGGTGTGGCAACAGAAGTAGATTAAAGAATGTGCTTGAAAATGTGTGATGGACAAGGGTCAGAGAGGCAGCCAGAAGGCCTGCTTGCTTTGACCAGATCCCTAAATTCACTTTGTGATATTTATTTAAAGAAATGCAGAAGCAGGGTTGGCTCACTCTTGGAAGGGATTTATTTAAAACGGGGTGGTGCTGGTCCTTTGCCATAGTTTTAAATTAGAGTGCAACAGGTTTGCTTTGGTTGTGTAATGACTTACCAGTTTGCTGTGAATTGCTGAGTAATGGGCAGAGTTCATTCCATGCATTTAGGTTTATGGAATTATGTGAGAATTGTATAAAATTCTTTATTTGTAGATTGCACATTTTGAATTCTGTCTAAATTGTACCGTTGTTTAGCTTTTTTGAGTGATGATTCGTATATTATGTTAAGTTTGCTTAGGGGAAGTTTTCCTTGATTGCTGTTTGTTTTGAGCCAGGATCGTTTCAGCCTTCTGGGCTGTTGTTTTATCTTTTTTAGTTCTGTATTTCTCCAAGGGGCTTGTATTTTTTGTCCTGTTTTGTTGTTCTTAGTGGTTTTAGGATATCAAAAGCTTTCTGTAGCCACTCATTATGTCTTTGAATGGAATTTATTGTGTCCAGATCTCTGTTGGCTGTTAGTTGTTTTTTTAAGGATTCAAAATAGACTTTGTTCCATGGATGATAGGTGGATGCATGTAAGGTGGTCTTGGGTGTGTTTATTTGTGGTGTTATGTTGGAAAACTACCAAATGGTGGTCTGACATTGTGACTGGATTAACCCTTTAAAATTTAACTAGTTCTGGATTTGCAAAAATTACATTGAGGAGGTGTCCACCGGTGTGTGTGGGATTGTGAACTATCTGATGTAGTTTTAGTGGGACTAGGACAGTGATGGGAGTCTTCTCTTCTAATGGGGCATAATGGGTTTGTGAAACCAAACGTTTAGGTCCCCAAGAATGCATAGGTTGAAGTATAGTGTTATGAGGTTTGAACCTGTGTCTATGAATGTGTCTGGGAATGTTACTTTGCTAGGTGGTGGTCTGTAAAGAAGGAGGTTACAGGAGGAAGTTGGTGTAGGGTTGCATCTATTGGAAATGTTTTCAGTGTTGGTGATATTTATAATTTGCTTGAATATAACAGCTAGTCCACCTTCTCTTTTGCCTATATAATTTTGTGTGATAGCTTGATAGCCTGGAGAATGGCTTCATGCAGCACTGGAGCCATGTCATCTGCCAACCACAATATAGTTATAAAGAGTAAGTCAGGTTGTGTGTCAATAAGTAGGTCATTGATGTCTGCTTGTCTTTAGAGAGTGATCGAGCATTTCAATTCAAAATCCTTTATTCAGTCCAAACAAGTTGACAATAAATGAGCAGTTATGCAACATCAATAATAATAAAAACAAGAGAGGATAAAGAAACAAATTTCAGCAAATATAAAATAAGTCAAGACTTACAACCATCACACAGCTCAAGTACAGCAAATTTAAGGGACCCCTCTTTCTGTTGGTTCCCAGAGGAAAAAATCTGTTATAAGTGCTTGAATGTGAATATTCCATGTCAGCTTTAAAGGAATACTTTTCCTGATATTAACTGCACCTTATAAATGAAGTGACACTAAAACATAGAAAAGTGTCCGTCAAAGCACATAGGAGTTTTAACACAGTTTTGTCGTCTCTATTATTATTCTCAACAAAAAATACTTTCAAACAAAATCGTCTCAACCCATCATTCAGCTACAGAAAAGAATAAAGTGCTAAAATACCATCACATGGTCAAGGGATCAACTCACTAGGTCGTTGTTTCATAACAGGGAAGGCAACTGAAAAATGCACAATTCCAACTCAAAGCCTAGTTAAAACAAATCAGTGCAGAGGGCGTGTCACCATAGACAAGTAACATTAAAACCCTTTGCCAGATGAAAGTGACATATATAAACAAATTCTAGATTTCCTCCTTCAGTAATCACCCTGTTTTCACTTCTGGAGCCTAAGAAAAGAGCTTTTTAACTCACTTTTGTGCAGGGACAACATACTATCAGGCAATTCTACTGTAAGGGGGCACCAAGTTTCTTTAGAATATTGTTAGTATTGGAGAGCAAAGGAATGTTAAATGCATGATCAAGAGTTAGACAGTCAATAATAATAAATCCTGGAAAGCTCAGTTTAGGCTTGTCCCAAATTGATTGCCAACACAAAATGAGTTTAAATGGGAGTAGATCCTCTAGGTAATTGAGCCCAACCTCTTTATGAGTAATATATTTTGAAACCGAGGTGAGGATACTTAACATGCATCTGTCTGTAGTGGGCCACTCTTCTCATAACCACAAATGCCTCCTCCATACCTAGTGGCAGGCAGAGCTTAACTTGATATATTTTGATTGTTTCTGTGATGTGGAAACTGCAGAGCTTATATGAAAATCTAATAATACCCTCACAGACCCTCCTCATCTTTAGTTTGGCACCTTCTATATGATTGACCCAGGAGCTATTGCTGACAAACGATGTGCCCAGATAATGAAAATTATTAACCCTTCTAATTGGGAAACCATTAATAAAAGAGCTGCCACTCCTTTGAGACCTTTTCTCACATGCCATTAAATAGGTCTTGAAAACATTTATCATCAATTGTTTTCCTTCCATAAAGTCTATGAAGGAATCCATCAGTCTCTGCAGGCCGACGGCTGTCCTTGACATCAGAATAGAATTGTCTGCATAAAGTAACACAGGATCTGAATGACCGGTGACAATACGCATGTCAGCGTGCAAAGCCCTGAGGATACCTCAACCCCATTAAGATACAGAGAAAAAAGGAACTGGGTCAAGATGCAACCTGTCTTTGTTTGGTCCAAATCATATCTTGGCCAACTTCCCATTTAAGTTAGCATGGAAACTAACAATGTTTTCAGGTGCACCAAGCGAGAGTAGGGTTTGCCACTAAATCAAATGATCCACCAGGTCAAAGGCACTGCTGAGGTCAGCAAAGCATGAGTATAGTGAGGCAGACTTGGCCTTTGTGTATTTCCCAATGAGTAGGTCCAAGTTGACACACTATTCTACCATCCCTAACCTTTTCTTAAAGCCATACTGGACTTCTGACTTGATAGAATTATCGGTGTCCCACTGCTCTAATCTTTGTAGGATAATCCCACCCATTGGTTTAACAGAGGAGTCCAATAAGGAAATTAGACAATAGTACTTAGGGTCTCATCTATCGCCCTTATTTAAAATAGGCACTATAATTGAATCAGCTCAGCTAGAGGAGTTCCTTCCATAAAGCATATGAAGGTATCCATCAGTTTCTGCAGGCCGACGGCTGTCCTTGACATCAGAATAGCATTGTCTGCATAAAGTAACACAGGATCTGAATGACCGGTGACAATACGCATGTCATCGTGCAAAGCCCTGAGGACACCTCAACCCCATTAAGATACAGAGAAAAAGGGAACTGGGTCAAAATGCAACCTGTTTTATCCCCTTCCTAACTATAAAGGAGTGTGTGTAATCCTTGTTTGGTCCAAAGCATACCTTGGCCAACTTCCCATTTAAGTTAGCATGGAAACTAACAATGTTTTCAGGTGCACCAAGCGAGAGTAGGGTTTGCCACTAAATCAAATGATCCACCAGGTCAAAGGCACTGCTGAGGTCAGCAAAGCATGAGTATAGTGAGGCCAACTTGGCCTTTGTGTATTTCCCAATGAGTAGGTCCAAGTTGACACACTATTCTACCATCCCTAACCTTTTCTTAAAGCCATACTGGACTTCTGACTTGATAGAATTATCGGTGTCCCACTGCTCTAATCTTTGTAGGATATTCCCATCCATCAGTTTAACAGAGGAGTCTAATAAGGAAATTGGACAATAGTACTTAGGGTCTGATCTATCTCACTTATTTAAAATAGGCACTATAATTGAATCAGCTCAGCTAGAGGAGTTTGTACACTATTCAGCTGCATTAAGCATATGGGTCAGAATAGGGCCTCAACGTTCTCCCACAACCACCATAAACGCATCAACCAGGACACCATCTGGCCTGAGTGCTTTACGCCTTGTACTGCAATCTGCCAAAGGTATTTCCACGGGTATACTGCCATTTAAACTATCTATCTCTATTATGTGACCCACTAAGGACACACGGATGTTACAATAATGCTCAACCTGCGCATTAGATGGATCATACAAAATAAGTTCTGGGACTGTGTCATCTTTCAGGAATGGGAAAGTTACAGTGTTCCAAAATAGGGTGGCATCATTGGCTTCCGCTGCTTGGGCTGAATTTGCCCAGACGTCTTCCCTGAGTACCCTCTTCATATTGTTTAGAGCCATACTATAATCCTTCCTAAGTTGCTTGATGGCAATTTGGTCCCTTGGGGAACTGTGCAGTGCTATCTACAACAATTTAGTGGACTGAATGCATGGAAGATCAAACCAACTGTGCTTCATTTCAGACCAGAGCCTAGACTTTCGGGTCAGAGAGGCAAATAATGATCTAGTAATGGCTTCAAATGCATGGATCAATAACATATTATCAACCTTGTCACCTAGACAATACTTAAAATCAGTTTCATTAGTTTTTAGCAGCTTTAGGTGCACTACTAGGGGATCTATCGCCGTTTACTTAATCTGACGCCATTCAACCTCACAGCATCAATAATAGCAATGTTGGTTTTAATCATCTGCCTTTCCGTACATATTGACACAGAACCAACTAATAGATTATGGTCACTTACTGCAGTCTCTATAATTCTATGATCAGTAACAAGGGGCCAGATGTAGCAAACTTGGAAATTGTGACTTGCAATTTGCGAGTCGGAGCGACTCGCAAATTGCAATTCGCAATTTCCAATGCAGAACGGTGTCTCAGACACCGTCTGCGAGTCGATATGGGGTCGCAGAGACCCACCTCATTAATATTAATGAGGTGGGTCGCAAATTGCGGCCCCATACCGACTATGGGCACTCGCAAACATGGAGGCCTGCTGTAGTCAGCAGACCTCCATGTTCGTGACTGCTTTTAAATAAAGCAGTTTTTTTTTTTAAGTGTAGCCCGTTTTCCTTAAAGGAAAACGAGCTGCATGAAAAAAAAAAAAAGGAAACCTTTAGTTTAGGTATTTTTTCAGGGCAGGCAGTGGTACCTTGGACCACTACCTGCTCTGAAAAAATTGTTTTGGGTCCATTCACAAAGTGGAAGGGGTCCCATGAGGACCCCTTCCAATTTGCGAATGGGTTACCATCCACTTGAAGTGGATGGTAACTGCAACACCATTTGCAACCGCATATGCGGTCGCAAATGGTATTGCATACCACTGCGAATCGCAAATAGAAAGGGAACACCCCTTCCTATTTGCGATTCTGAAATGCATATTGCGAGTCGGTCCTGACTCGCAATATGCATATATGCATAGCAAAGAGGCATTTCCGCCTCGCAAAAGGCGATTTTCGCAGTTTGCGAAGCGCAAATCCTTTGCTACATCTGGCCCAAGATTCCTAATTGGAAAGGAAAATAAAAAATGGTCAATACACGTACTAGCTCCTCTGCCAATAAAAGTAGGAATCTGGACTTTATCTTTTCCAACATTAGTCAATAAAATGATGAATCATACTTCAAGATGAGGAGGTTAAGTGACTGCCCATAACCATTCTGTAAAAAGTGGGGGACTCTATCACCTGTTGGATCAGTTATACCACACACCAATTTGGCTACAGGGTTTTTTTGCATCTTAAAATCCCCTGTCCAATAAAATGAAACAATTTGGGGAGAAACAGCTAGGTCTGCCTATAAACTAGCAATAACTGTGCCACATGTGAAATCAAAAATATTATTATAAAAATTAATTTGACCCAAATCAGATCCTCCTGAATAAGACAGCCACACAAGCTGTTAATAAGGAGACGCAGTAAAAGATCTCCTAAGGACAATGGGTGACAGGTTAAAAAATAAACTTTGAAGACCACCTTTGGGTCGGCCTGACAATGAAGAGGCTGCAGGAGTGAAAATAGTAGAAAATCCTTCCACATGGGCGGGAGCTACATTCCATGTTTCCTGTAAGCAATTCACATGGGATGAGCTGGTAATTTGAACCCATTCAGAAGCATCTTGCTTATTTTTAAAGCCACTTATATTCCATAATAATGCAAAAATTCCTACCCCTTTTTGTTTCTCTGGTACTGTTCGAAGGAATACAGCAGTTTGACTGGCAGTTCCTAGTACCACTGGCTCACCTTGCAGAATAGTGTGACTATGAACAGATATCACAGACCCATCAGTCTTCCCCTTATTGGTACATGCAAAGCCATATAATTGATCACACTGTTCCTCTCAGAAACATGGAATCCCATTGATGTTATGTCAATCTGTTTCCTGTAACTCACTTAATGTCATAAATGTGTTAAATGTAGGAACAGTGAGTTGACAGTCATCCAACTGAGATTGAGCAGGTGGGGTGGGTAGTGACACCCTACAGGATGGAAGAGAGTGACAATGAGAATACCCCAGAGGTAAACAGCAATGTTTCCGTGGTTGGTCCTATGTGCTTGTGATTTAGACAAATTTTCTTGCTACCATAGGGTGTTTGACATTTATATTAACACATTCCCACTTGAAAGTTTCCCTGGTTGATCCAATCCAGCTGACTCTTCTCGTCATAATTTAAACTGGCTTTTGCTATTGGAAAAATAAACTTTGGTTGTAACCAATGCATAACCTTATTTCTTAATTGGTCTGCAGACTCAACCTCACCTAGAGACAGAGGGGGTGAAGAACCAGAACCTTATGGGCCTGGCGGCGCAGGGTACGCCTGAAATCTCCTTGGATTCACCTGCCTCAACTAACAGAGACACGGGACACTCTGTCAGGCGTAAAAGATCAGATTTTATTAGCTGCAGCTAGTACAGTTGTCCAAGAAGTACACAAGGTATGTTCTCAGGAGACTGCCACTTTACTTTGTGGCGCATAATCTTATATACCGTATAAAAACCATTTATTAACTACATACACTCCCAGAACACATAGAAAGGAGCCAGTAAGAATAACGTAAAGATAGAACAGAGCCAATAGAAATGTCGGAAAACAAGACAGCACCAATAGAAGGAATTGGAAAACAAAGTATCAAGTGACTTAAGGTTGCCTCCCCTCCAGCTGTGTTTGTCACCCCTCCCTTGAACTAATTCATTAACCGATCCACAACGAAGTTGCATGTGGTGCGATAAGTTTGTGTGCGTTTGGAGGACAGTTGTGAAATGAGAGAATACTAGCAAAGGACAGCGAAGGCCAGACGATAAGATAAGATCGGCGGAGAATAGTGTGAGCCTACAGATAGTTGAAACAAGGATTAGAAAACCAGACAGGGATTAGTGTACTCGGTCAGACCTTAATACCGGCCTTGTAAAGATAGAGGCAGAAGGCTGTTTTGAACACCATGTTGCAGAATAAGCAGAAAAGGCAGAATGGACTTCGTTCGCTGTGCTGCCTGAGTGAAGGCAACATAAAATGGCGGCGGGCCACAAAATGGCGGGTCGATACGATCGTATTAAGAATCGAATTTCCTCAGACCCTCCTTTTGCCAGAACTCAGGCAAGATACACAAACTCATGTTAATCTGAGTCGATGTCTATGGCCATGAGGTCATCAAGCTGTTGCTGTACCATCATTTTGATATTCTCTGCTCTTTGTGACTTGGGTTTGGGAATACATGCAGTAGCACATAGGTTGCAGACGGCAGGACCGCAGTGCATACAAAGACAACAAGAGAATATAAAAGCTAAAATTACTCCAAAGAATGTCAATACCTTCCAACCCCATTTGGACAGTAATCCCCAAAACCACTCTGAAAAGGACCAGTCTCCTTCGTCCTGATGAATCGACTCGGAGATTATGTGTAACTTAGAGATAGCTTGGTATACTGTCGGAGCGTCATTAGGTATGAAAATACAGCAACTTGATCCGATCAATTTGCATACTCCACCACGGTCCGCAAGAACAAAGTCTAAGGCAACACGGTTCTGCAAGGTCATAAGACGATCAGCCTGTAGTTCAGCCGTAATGTTACTTAAAGCTCCTACAGTGATGTCTATGGTGGTTTCTACGACACGAACCAATTGCCTTATATTTCTGCTGTTGGCCATTGGACCCCAGAAGGGAAGAAATCCTTTGAGGAAATCTTCTCCCTCTTGTCCTGCTGTGTCTTTCGAATCCACAATCCCTCTGCCATATCTATTTTTATGATGGTTCGCAGGAGCGGTGTATGTAGGGGGAAGAAGAAAGGCTATATAACAAGTACCAGAGAAATCAGCTGGCAACCATGTATAAGCCCTATCGTGGCAAACGAAGTATGTACCTTGAGATGGTACTAACGGCAGTGAATTCAGGGCTGAATAAACATATGTATGGGAACATAAACTTTCTCTTTGTCCGGTGTTTGGAGTTCTACCATTTATTTGCAGACAGAAATTTCCTTGTTGGGGTATGACCCGTATCGGAGGAGATTTTCCTTGCTTAACCTTATCATTGAGGCTGGAAATGTAATTAGTTATGTTCCAATTGGTATATGCTTTTCTTTCATCTATGGAAGCTTCACTTTTTTCCATGATTTTAGCCATAGCTACCATTCCCTTTATCAATAAACTATGACTGAAATCTGAACCAACACTATGTGAACTGACAGATTGTTTAATTTTACTTTGATATGCATTATTTAAAATGACAAAATAAGCCCAAGCGGAACCTTCATAGGAGAATGGAAGAACTAAATATGGCATTCCTTTTTCTACCGTATGTGGTATGAGTCCACACACCCAACAGTCAGTTGTATTGATCACTAACTGATGTTGATGTAACAACTGGACGAAGGAATTGTTAAAGTATTCAGTTCTTCTGATGAGTTCATGCTGGGGAAGAGTGTGAAATAGGTGCGGAGAGATAGTAGAAGAAGATGTAGAGGTAGGAGAAGAGACAACTTTTTGCTGCAGAGTAATAATGATCCAGTTTACAGATGCCAAAAGAATACACGACAATATAATGACGCATAGAGCAATACTACAACGACTATATATTTCTTTACAATTATTCTTTACATTTTTACTTTCTCTTTTATCTAATGTAGCCTCCATCTTTCTAAGTGGATGCTCACGGCAATCTTCCTCAATCACTGTAGTCACGATTATCTACCGTCCTATGACACTGTGAGGTCCTGCAGGCCTATTGCCACTTACTCAGGTCGTAACTAAGACTCCTACCGTGACCCTGCAACCGGGATAGAGTACTACATAGGAGAGAAATTTACAAGTTCTTTGGTCTTGGTCTCAAATTATAGCGTTCCTGTCCAGAGGCAGTCTGGTTTTGAAACAATGTTCCTGGATTTGTCGTGTTCAAGCGACGATGCGATGGTATTGCTTCTTGAAGGATGTCGTCGTCCTCTTTCTCAGAAAGTGTTCCAATTAGACGCGCATCACTGAATGGTACAAATTGCGGAACTTTCTCACTTTCAGAGTCACTGAAGCCTCTACGGACCCACTGATCGAAAGGCAAGGGCAAAGGCACTTTCTTGCAGTGCACGGCATGCACCCAGTTTTTCTTTCCTTCGACTTTAACTGCTGTTCTTGTGGTCAAAAGAACCAGGCGTGGCTCTCTCCATCTGGGTTCCAAATTTCTCTGTCGTTGGAAATTTTTCGTGCAGACCCAGTCACCTGGTCGGATGGAATGACCTGGGTCTGTGGAAGCCTCTGGTAGAGCACTCTGAACCTGTTGATGAAGAACACGCAATTTAGTTGTAAGGTCATGCAAGTAGTCAATCAACATCGGGTATGGCAAGTCTGAGTATTTCTTAGGGCGAGGAACTCCCCATACATTAGCTGGGCGACCAAATATCACTTCGTAAGGGCTAAGCCCCAAACGAGAGTGTACTGCTGTTCTGGTGGACAGAAGAGCCAATGGTAAAGCATCAGGCCAATTAAGTCCTGTGCTAGCTTGCACCTTAGCAATTTTAAGCTTCAAGGTTCCATTGTAGCATTCTACTAAACCAGCCGACTGTGGGTGATTCGCCGCGTGGAACTTCTGTTTTATGCCAAGACCTGCACAAACTTTTTGCATGACTTGACCCACAAATTCGCTCCCATTGTCACTCCAGACAATGCGCGGCAAACCAAACCTAGGGAAGAATTCTTTCAAAAGTATTTTGGCAGTTGATAAAGCAGTATTGTCCTTCAGAGGGTAGGCTTCTACCCATCTAGAAAAAGCACATACTACCACCAGAACATATTTGAGGTTGTTGCATCGTTCCATGTGAATATAATCGATCTGCAACACCTCAAATGGATATGTTGGAGGAGCAAAATGACCTGCTGGAGTTGGGGTTCCCTTTCCCGGATTGTACATCAAGCAAACAATACAATGTCTTACTACATTATTTGCACACTTTGGGATCCCCTCATTTTGCCACACTGGAGCCAGAAGTTTACATATTCCTTTTGCACTTAGGTGAGCTGGACCATGTGCCATAGTAACTACAGGTAGTACATAAGCATCTGGTAACAGCCAACGTTGATGTTCTGATAATTCAACCCAACATCCCATCTCATCTAACATTCCTGTACTTTCCTTCCACTTTCTCAACTCATTCTCCGTAGCCTCTCCTTGAATTGATTTCACACTCTCTACTGTATCTTCACACATTCCCTTTTCTCTTACGCAGTTTGCGGGACCTGCAACATACATTCGACTTGTGTTGTCTCTGGCTGTCTTTTTCGCTACCTCATCTGCAAATGCATTTCCTCGACCAACATCGTCCACAATCTTTTTGTGTGCACTACACTTCACGATCGCTATCTGAGTAGGCATTGTAAGTGACTCAAGAAGTTCAGTCACTAATTGACCATGTTGTATCTTAGTACCATGGGAAGTAAAGAATCCTCTTTCATTCCATAAGCGCCCAAAGTTAAACGCTACACCAAAAGCGTATTGGCTATCAGTGTACACGTTTACTCTTTTTTCTTTGGATAACACACACGCTCTAGTTAAGGCTATCAATTCAGCTGCCTGAGCTGAATTATGTCTAATGCGTGCTGTCTCCACAATCGTATGCAAAGTAGTAATAGCGTAGGCTGAAACTGTATCTCCATTCGGGAGCTTGAAACAAGAACCATCTACCCATAGTGTTCCATCTGGATTCACTAATGGCGTGTCTTTTAGGTCAATTCTACCCTTAGTCTCTTCTTCAGTACGGAGAAAACAATCATGCTGTTCAGAGACATCTCTCTCTTCTGGAAGAGGCAACAAAGTAGCTGGATTCAGGGTATTACATCGTTTGATGTGTATGTGACTAGCCAAAAGCGTCAGCTCATATCCGGACAACCGAGCACTCGTAAGATGCTGCATTTTTGTCCTATTTAGTAAAGTATCCACTGCATGTGGCACCATAACAATGAGAGTATTATCTAGCACTACTCCAGCAGACTGTCGAATAGAAATTGCTGCTGCCGCTGTCGCCTTAAGACAACTAGGCAATGCTTTAGCTACTGGATCTAACGTAGCTGAGAAATATGCGCATGGTCGCTGTTGATCTCCAAAACGCTGCGTTAAGACTGACAATGCACAACCCTCTCTTTCGTGGACATAGAGCGTAAAGGGCTTACTGTAATCAGGAGTACCCAATACAGGAGCAGAACACAAAGCAATACGCAAATCAGTAAAACTCTTCTGACACTCGTCAGTCCACGGAAGAGGCTGAGGCGTATCTTTTAAAGTTAGCGCCAACAGCGGTTTAGCCAATAAAGAGAAACTCGGAATCCACTGTCTACAATAAGAAGTAATGCCCAAAAAGGCACGTACCTCTCTTTGTGTGGATGGCACTGACATTTGTGCAATTGCCTGAATTCGTTCGGGGGTCAATCGTCGTCCCTCCTTTGACAAGAGATGACCCAAATAAGTCACCTCGCGACAGACATATTGTAATTTAGAAGGAGAAACCTTGTGATTTAGATCAAACAAATGACGCAACAGTGCAACGGTCACGTTTTTGCAAATCTCCTCTGAATCAGCGGCAACTAATAAGTCATCCATGTACTGAATGAGAGCGGCACCGGACGGTAAGGAAAAGGCATCAAGATGACATTTTAGAGCTTGACTGTAAACAGAGGGACTTTCACAATAACCTTGAGGTGCGCGTTTAAACCGGAAGCTTCGGCCTCCGAGGGAAAAACCAAAAATATCTCTACTCTCTTCGGCGATGGGAATACTAAAGAAAGCATTCTTTAAATCAACAACTGAAAACCAAGTCGCTGTAGAAGGTATCATCGTCAACAGAGCAGTGATATCTGGGACTACAGGAAACTGCGGTACGACAATCTTGTTTACCTCCCGAAGATCAATTACAAAACGATAAACAGGAGGCTGAGAAGGATCAGTGCGTTTAAGAACCGGGAGAACAGGACTGTTACATGTATTTCCTCTCGTTTCCTCAACCACACCCTTCTGAATCAAATCATGGACAATTTCCAAAAGTGCTTTCTCACCTTCAGTAGAGATTCTGTATTGCGGAATACGTGGCATTTCAGCATTGGGCTTAAGAGTAACAACATAAGGTGGGATCTCAAGACAACCAACGTCATTCGGACCCGTAGCCCAAAGCGTTTCGGGAAGAGAAAGCAATTCAGGTGGGAATTGATCTTTTGATAAGTACATTGGACTAGTCATTTTCTGTCCTAGAGTGAGGTATACACCAGAAGGTGAACAATATATCGTAGCATGCATTCTTTTTAATAGATCTAAACCCAACAGATTTTCACCACAACCATTCGTCAGAAGAAGCGGAGCTTCTAAATCATAAGGGCCTATTGAAACAGGCAAAGGGCAAGAAACTGGATTGCGAACAGGGGCGCCAGAAAATCCTACAGATACATTCGTTAAGCCAGACAAAGGTGCGCCAGGGAGTTTAGAATGAATGATAGAGCTTCTCATGGCACCAGTATCTAAAAGAAATGGCTCTGAAACACCCATTGTAGTGACATTAACATAAGGTCCATTCTGATCCACTGGAATTGACGTAACCCCCTTACTTTGTCCATGGCTGTCCTATTCAAAATGAAGACTTTCATTCCCTCCTTCAATATACTGATCCTCACTGTAATACTGTGTAGACCTAACATTTTGCTGGTCAAAGTAATTTCCGGAATTTGGAGGAACAAAAGAACGCTGCTCTTGGGTTAACACACCTCGACCTCTACCTCTATTTGCTGACTGAAGACCACCACGACCTCGTGAAGCAGATGTTGCTCCATTACGCTGCAACAATGCCGGACAATTGTTCTTAAAATGACCTTCCTCCCTACAATAAGCACATTGATTGGGACCTAGCAAAGGTCTTGGAATGAATGGTTCAGGCTTTTGATACAACCTCTGAAACTGCGGAGGCTGTTGAAACTGAGGCTGAACATAACGAGGAGGATAAGCCTGTTGCAAGAGAACTTTAGTTTTTAATTCTTTCGTCTTTTTCTCTTGTTTTTTCCCTTTCTTCTTTGTCTCTATTTTCATAATATTGTGCAGTAGCCAATATCTGGGCGGAAGAAGAAACTGCCCATGAACTCTCGGAGTCTTTTACCTTGTGTGATAGTTCAGGAAGCAAGTTATATACGAACTTATCCACAAATAATCGCTGTCCCCCTTCTGTAGCCATATCTTGACCACTGTGATCAATGAATGTCTCCTCGAATCGGGTAAAGAAATCGGAAACACTTTCATCTTTCTTTTGTTTACATGCTGCTAGCTTATCCCAATTAACTCTCAAGGCAGGCATCATTGTTTTCATTAATGTAATAATCCTACCAGGGAGTTCTGAGATCAAAGCATCGGGCTTTGCACCACCTACTTGACCTCTATCTGCGGCAATAATAGCGTTCCAATCGCCGCCTAATTCTTGAGCGTGATCCTCTCTACGAATTTTAGCCCATATTGTCTGTGGAACTACATTTCCCATCAACATGTCAATATCTGCTAGATTCATAGTACATGCATCAACTGTTTGCGACAACTCTTTATAGTAACCAGCAGGATTTTTGCGTGAATCTGGTAGTGACTGTTTAAGTGCTAAAACTTCAGACCTTTTCCAGGGGACATGTATCCATATGCGCTGAAAATGCGCAGGAATAGCTGGATTAGCACCTGCTGCTGCAACTTCTTCCTTCCATATTGGAGAAACCTCTCTCATGGGATAGTTTTTCAGTGCTGTCCTAACTGAAGGATCAGAATCAGGAAAAGTCTGTGAGAACAATAGGGATCTGAAAGAAATAAGTGTTCTGACAGCGTTTTCAACCTTAGGACCCACAATAAGTCCTTTGTCAAAGTCAGCCTGAACATCTAACAGATCCTGTGGGACCGAACCCAAATTCATATCCTCCCATTCTTTAGCGAGAGTATCGCACATAACTTTAAAAACATATCTCTGCGTAGGTGCATTCCATTGCAGAAAGGTGGACATAATATCAGACGTACTATATTGGGGACCCTTCTTGATCCATCTACAAGCAAGTGAGTCCAATTTTTCTCGCTCTTCGGAGTCTGGGAATTGACTACGAGACTGTCTTCGAGAAAAAGCTGGAGACACATTTAAAGCTTCAAAGAAAGGTGATAAGAGACCAGAGACAGTATCTGCAAATCGCTTACGCATAGATGGAGAATTTGACATAAGGATAGGGGACAAGGTATTAGGTGAATTAACTAAAGGAGCATTAGGAATTGCCAAAGGAGCAGAAGGCAAAGGAGTTAAAGGCAAAGCTGGCATAGGCAATACTTGAGGAGGCAAATGTGGAAAAGCTGGAGCAGGCGGAAGCACAACTGGCGGCTGAACAGGCTGTAACATCGGGGGTGCATTAGCACCTTGTACATAGGGCGGAGGCAATTTCAATAAGTGGGACATTAAGAAATCTTCCTCAAAATCTTTTCTTTTATCAAGGGAAGAGATAGGCAACGTCGGATAGCATTTATCTATTGCCATTCGATGCTGTCTGTCTGAAATTTCCATTGTATTATCTATTTCATCATCTTTGAATTGCTGAGCAGCCTGTATAATCGTCATTCCCTGTGTTTTCCTATCTCGTTTCGCTTGTTTAATTTCTCTCTGTTTGGCTTCCTTACGCCAAAGGCGAAAAGAGTCAAACATTGCCGGCCGGGCTTTTCTTTTAAATAACGTTGCTTCTAAATTATCTAGCACATCAGTTTCGAAACTACCATTTTCTGGCCATTTTGAAACACCATCTTTCTTTGTATATCGGGTCCATGTCTTATTAAAGGCAATAGGACCAACACCATGTTTAGAATAGAGCTCATATGTGGGAGTTCCAACCGAAGGAATCGGACAGGAGTCCTCAAGCTGGGAGTCCCTATTACAACCAAAGCAACAAAGTTTTCCAAACTTAGTCAGACCAGACATCTCACGATTTTTACTGGCTGTTCACAAACATCAAGGGGGTAAAACTTTCAGTTTACACAGCACAAATGCACTTACCCCTCGGCTTTGGCCACTGCAATGGCCAAATCTAAGGACCTAAGGACAAAACAAAGAACAAAATTTGTGGGCGCGACCCACCAAATACTTAACTAAGGATGTCTTCTTACACCAACAGAGGCCCGTCTATCGTCTCGCTTTACCATACATCATCAAAGAAAGGGCCAAGGCAGGGCGGCAGTCAGGGCAGCAGTCGTCAGTAGCCGTCAGGAAGGAGTAACCGCGCTGAAAAAGACCTTCGGACCACTTCGACATACAGGGGTCGCTTGACGTGGCTCGCGATTCCTCCAGAATTTTCTTGCGGGGTTCCTCACGACCTTCAGGCAGAACCGGTACCGCTGAAGCCGCCCCACGTTGGGCGCCAGTTGAAGAACCAGAACCTTATGGGCCTGGCGGCGCAGGGTACGCCTGAAATCTCCTTGGATTCACCTGCCTCAACTAACAGAGACACGGGACACTCTGTCAGGCGTAAAAGATCAGATTTTATTAGCTGCAGCTAGTACAGTTGTCCAAGAAGTACACAAGGTATGTTCTCAGGAGACTGCCACTTTACTTTGTGGCGCATAATCTTATATACCGTATAAAAACCATTTATTAACTACATACACTCCCAGAACACATAGAAAGGAGCCAGTAAGAATAACGTGAAGATAGAACAGAGCCAATAGAAATGTCGGAAAACAAGACAGCACCAATAGAAGGAATTGGAAAACAAAGTATCAAGTGACTTAAGGTTGCCTCCCCTCCAGCTGTGTTTGTCACCCCTCCCTTGAACTAATTCATTAACCGATCCACAACGAAGTTGCATGTGGTGCGATAAGTTTGTGTGCGTTTGGAGGACAGTTGTGAAATGAGAGAATACTAGCAAAGGACAGCGAAGGCCAGACGATAAGATAAGATCGGCGGAGAATAGTGTGAGCCTACAGATAGTTGAAACAAGGATTAGAAAACCAGACAGGGATTAGTGTACTCGGTCAGACCTTAATACCAGCCTTGTAAAGATAGAGGCAGAAGGCTGTTTTGAACACCATGTTGCAGAATAAGCAGAAAAGGCAGAATGGACTTCGTTCGCTGTGCTGTCTGAGTAAAGGCAACATAAAATGGCGGCGGGCCACAAAATGGCGGGTCGATACGATCGTATTAAGAATCGAATTTCCTCAGGGGGCATCAGTCATTATTGCCACAAAGGGGCAGCAGGCAAGGGGTCAGTTAATTGTCACATTATTAATCACATTACTGATTTGTCTCCCCTCCTGCTCGGGATTAATACACTTCCTCATTCACTGTGAAACACTTCTTAAAGGGGCACCAGCAGGATGGACAGTAACGAGGGTCACATTCTGATTATCAGTTCTAACCTGGGTGACAAAATAGGACATGGGACCATAGACGTGGCAGCGGCAATAACAGTACTTCCTGAGCCACCAAAGGTGTTTGCTTGCAATGCTAGTGGATGACACTCCACAAAAACATTTTTCAAATTCATCAACACTTCATCCACTTTCTCTGTTCGAGTCAGAATTGGCCCTAACATGTGACACATGTACCCACCTTCTTGCATATTCGTCCAATCATGTCAGGCACAAGTTCTTTAGAATTGCTACTGAGGGCAGAAGTCAAGCCAGAGCTCATGCTGTACAAAGGTGTTGAGGGGCCAGGACATTATCTTTTTGATTTGTCCACCACTTCTTCCCTCTTTCTCTTTCCTCCATTTCTTTTCCCCACAGGAGTTTCTGCTGCCTCCAAATTGTCCAAATTGTCCACAGCATCAACCACTCTAGTGCAAAGAGGATCTAATTGGCCAATTGTGTATTTAAAGGACCATGGGATACAGCTACTAGCAGCAAATGAGAGCCTGTGTTTTCCATGGTTGGCGTGGAGTGGGCCTGTATTGAGTCAGTTCGTGGGGGGAGACAACAGATATAGACACTGATCCACAGTTTAAATTTCAATATTGATTGCTCTCAGAACCCCCTTTAAATAATCATCTATGTTGGTACCAGGAGTGGGCTTCAAGGGAGCAGTCCTGTGTTTCCCCATTGCAAAGGACAGTGGTGGGAGGGGACAGGGGGTTATTGATGCTTTAAAGTGTATCTCAATTTGGCCCCTCTATCCCACACCCAGAATATTGAAGTTTTTCATGACTCTGGTGATTAATAAATACATTGACACAGTACCTTTATCCTTAGAGCCAAGGGGGTGGCGGGGGCAAGCTCAGGCTATTCCAGGCTATGACAGGCTAAGATGATCCCATCTTGGCCTGGTCTTTGTCCGAGATTGTCCCATGCTGTGGGAAAATGGAGTCTTCCCATCCTCAAGTGTGCTGCAGGACATGGACCCACCCCAGCCTCGGCTTCAGCTTTGATGCAGCAAAGACAGAAGCAGAAAGTTAAAAGCACCCCACACTGTGGGAATCTCCTAGTGCTTTTAAGCGCTTGATGCAGATAGAGACCAGCTGTGGGCAAATGGAGTCTGCCCCTCCTCAAGAATGCAGGGGGAAGTAGTCCCACCCACGTCTTGGCACCAGCCTTAGCACCACGATGACAGCAGCAGAAGGTTTAAAACATCCCATACTGTGGGAATATCCTAGAGCTTCTAAGAGCTTGATGCAGATGGGGACCAGCTGTGGGCAAATGGAGTCTACCCCACCTCAAGTGTGCTGGGGGAAGGAGTCCAACCCCAGCCTCAGCACCAGCCTCAGCACCATTATGACAACAGCAGAAAGTATTAAGATCAAGCATTTTTGAGTAAGTAGTTTAGAGATTGTGTTTTGGTGGTATTGTGACTTTGTTTTGAAAAACAGTCAGCAGTATATCTTGAACCTGTGGCAGGTGTTTCATTAGTGCTGGTATTAAACAGTTGTGTGCATCGGGAAGCTGCGAGCAGTCCGACATCATGGTGGGCATGTGCGCAAGATGGCTCCCGGCCATCCGGACACCCACTAGCGGGGGAGGAGCTTACACTCCTGTGACGGGTCAGCCCAAACTATGGTCCCCTCCAGGAATGGCAGCAAAAGAGCTTCTCCTGCCATCATTGCCCCCTCCCCGGCAATCAGATTTCATCAGTGCACACACCGTGCGCCAGCATCATCAGAGCAGGCCGGAGGTACTGGAAGCCATTTGCTTGCAGCGCTGTATCGAAGAAGGTGAATGTTCTTCCTGGGAGGGGGGCTTGAAAGACGCACTGACAGGAAGGCAAATGCAGCACACCAGGACCGTCAACCGAACTATTTCACCTGTTTCTTTTTGGCCATTTTTTAAGGCTTATCTGCCTCAGGGGGGCAGAAAACCACTAGACACCAGAGAAAGTTACTGAATGTTTGATGATATAGTTCAGTTTACAATGTGCCGCATTTGGCTGGCTGTGTGTGTATACTGGTATTTGGCTGTCAGTTTGTGTGTATTTGTGCTTGGCTGGTGGTGTACCTGAACTGGCACTTGGCTGGTTGTGTGCTTGGCTGGAGGTGTGCCTGCACTGGCGCCTGTCTGGTGGTGCGGGTGGACTGGCATTTTCCTATAATCATGAGTTATGATTGTTTTTTGCTTCTGTTTCAGATACTGCATTAAGTTGCTAGTGCTTCAGCGCTGCCACGAGATCACCCTGATTGTGACCGTCTTTTTAAGATTTGGCTTGTCCTTGATTACTTTGTAGATCTATTTTTAGAGATCTATTGTATGTTCCAGGGTAGGAAATACCTGTGGATGAGTCTTTGGTCCTCTTCAAGGGCCATTTTGTTTTCAGCCACTACATTCCTAGCAATGTTCTACAGGATATTTCGCCAATTTCAGGGTGTACACTGTGTAAAAATTCCACTTTTGACCCCCCTGGTTGTCTGACCCCTTTTGGAGTTAGTGAGAAAATTGCATGGGAACTTGGTAGAGGACTTTTTAAAGAAAGGTCACCATTTATACGTAGACAACTTCTACAATGGTGTGTAATAGTTCACGGAATTGTTAAAGTGGACACTAATGGGACAGTGCAGTGCCTTGCATAGTAATGAACTGCTACCTGTTAAATTTTCAGACAGGAGAGATTTCACCTGCGACTGTTTGGGGTCAGGTTGCAGAAGTGTGCAAACCTGTGTGCATTTTAGACTACAATCAGCACATGGGTGGTGTAGATAGAGTAGATCAAAAGTTAGAACTTTACACTGTGGTTTGTAAGGCTTACATTTGGTAGAAGAAGTTGGGTATCCATTTGTTTCACTAGCAACGTTCAATGCTTTTGTTGTAATTAAAGATTGTTCTCCAGAGTCAAAGATGACATTTGTTCAGTTTCAGCAGTCTGTGATAGGCAGCCTTGTTGTAGTGGAACAGGTAAGTGTTCTTAGAGTTGGAGTGGTGGAAGATGTGGCTAAATTGAAAGATCGCCACTTCGCTGATTATAGTCCTCCCATGCCCCCAAAAAAACAATCCCTGTAAAAGATGTACAGTCTTTATGCGAACAGGCATGCAAAAAGAGAGTTGAATGCACTGTCCAGAGTGCCCTTCTAAACTTGGACTGTGTGTGCCCGCATGTTTTAGACTGTACCATACGTAATGGAGTTTTTGGTAGAAACCATGAGCCTAAACGT
Source organism: Pleurodeles waltl (assembly GCF_031143425.1). Lineage (NCBI taxonomy): Eukaryota > Metazoa > Chordata > Amphibia > Caudata > Salamandridae > Pleurodeles > Pleurodeles waltl. Next base: position 236,215,002 of record NC_090447.1, read on the forward strand.
GGAATGACTGGTCTATTTTGTTTGATATTTTTGGTACAGTTTCACAGTTGTCATTAGTGTGATGTATTTAGTTAAAGCTGTTGTGTTTGTAGCTTTACATTTACTTCAATTGGCTATTTGTTAGACTTGGCATCCTTGGCGTGGTCTCCCCTAACTTTTTGCCTCTGTTTACCAGGTTATTGATGTGTGCTGGACTCTGTTTTTGCTGTTTTTGTTACTCTTGGCACTTTACCACTGCTATCCAGTGCTAACGTGCAAGGGCCCCTATACCAAATGTGTCTGTAATTGGTTTATCCATGATTGGCAGATTTCATTTACTGGTAAGTCCCTAGACAGTTCATTAGAGATGCTGGACCTGTAAATCAAACACTACTAGTGGGCCTGCAGCACTGGTTGTGCCACCCACAATAGTAGCTCTGTAAACATGGCTCAGACCTGCCACTGCCAGGCCTAAACCTTCCCTTTTCTTATATGTAAGACACCCTTAAGGTAGGCCCTAGGTAGCCTTATGGGCAGTGTGCAGTGTTTGTTTAAGGTAGGACATAAACTAATGTGTTTTATATGCCCTAACAGTGAAATACTTCCAAATTCGGTTTTCACTGTTGCAAGGCCTATCCCTCTCATAGGTTAACCTGAGGGCTGCCTTTAAATATAATTAAAGCGTAGCTTCCCTTTGGGAGCGAATAGACATGTGGAGATTGGAGTCTCTGAGCTCACAATTTAAAAATACATCTTTTAGTAAAGTTGATTTTAAGATTGTGTGTTTGAAAATGCCACTTTTAGAAAGTGAGCATTTTCTTGCTTAAACCATTCTGTGACTCTGCCTGTTTGTGGATTCCCTTTCTGGGTCAGTTAGGCTTAAAGCATAGATTCCCTTTAGGAGTGGATAGACATGTGCATTTCGGGGTCACTGAGCTCACAATTTAAAAATACATATTTTAGTAAGGTTGATTTTAAGACTGTGTGTTTGCAAATGTCACTTTTAGAAAGTCAGCATTTTCTTGCTTAAACCATTCTGTGACTCTGCCTGTTTGTGGATTCCCTTTCTCAATCAGATTGACAGTTGGGCTGTTTGGCACCTCTCTCTACACAGTGACACAAAGGGAGCTGGGGTGTAGCCTGCATATCCTGATGAGCCATCTGTGCTAGGAGGGAAGGGAGGAGTGGTCACTCACAGTTGAAAGGGCTGTGCCTGCCCTCACACAATGCAGTCTCCAACCCCATGGTGTGTGTCTGGGGCCTGGCCAGGGCAAGGCAGGATTTCACAAACAACAGAGACTTTTCTTTGAAGTAAGCCTACTTCAAAGGCCAAAATGGGTATACGAAGGGCACCCAAAACCACAGACTTTAGATCACTTCTGGACAACAAGAGGAACCGCTGCCTGCTGAAGAGATGAAGAGCTGAGAAGAAGTGCTGCCCTGCCTGTGACTGTACTTAGTGGAGCTATCCCACAGTTGCTGCTTCTGCCTGCTGAAAGGGGACAAAGACTGGACTTTGTTGTGCATTCCTGCTGGTGAAAAAATCTCCAAGGGCTTGTCCTGAGCTTGCCTTCTGTTGATGAAGTCTCAGGTCCATCAAAGACTTCCCTAACAGCAACTGGACTCTCTGCTGAGTCTCCTGCCAAGTGGTTCCCTATCCAGTTCCTGGGGCCTTGACAGGTGAAGCTGGCAGACCAAGGCTGAAAATCCACGCACAAACCGACATGCAGGGAAATTTCCAATGCAGTCTCCGAGAGTGTCTGAAGAAACGACGCGCCAACGGCTCTGTGGCTGAAATCAATGCAACGCTTGCAGCGTGGCTTGGAGATCAACGCATGCGGCTGGAGAAACAATGCGCTGCATCACCGACAGAGGCTGGTAACATCACCACCCACACAGTGTGGTTTTCCTCACCCCGTGCGGCAGAATTTTCAGCACAAACCTTGCTGAGCACGGAAAAACGACGCAACGCCTGCCTGGACTCGAGTGCTGCCTGGATCGATGCATCACTCCCCTGCAGGGAGGAAAAAGGACGCACGCCGTCCCAACTGGTCCAGGAGAAAGAACGCACGTTTTTTCTTGCGAGTGTGACATCGACACACCGCTTACCTTTCCGATGCACACTCACCCGTTCGTGTTATTTTGACGCTACCCAGGCACTTTTTAACACTAAAAGTGTTTTACCTGTTTTCTCAAGGATTTAAGACTCTTTTTGCTTTTTAATTATTAACTTGACTTGTGTATGTTGGATTTTTTCATTTTGGTCTTGTTTTGTTTAGATATTTTCTATTTTTCTAAAACTGTGTTGTGTCATTTTGTAGTGTTTTCATTAAGTTACTGTGTGTGTTGGTACAAATACTTTAAACCTAGCACTATGAAGTTAAGCCTGCCTGCTCGTGCCAAGCTACCAAAGGGGTGAGCGGGGGTTAGCTGAGGGTGATTCTCCTTTACTCTGACTAGAGTGAGGATCCTTGCTTTGGTATGGGGTAATCTGACTGCCAACCAAAGACCCCATTTCTAACACCGTGTTTTCTTTTTTGTTAAAAAAAAAAATGTGATGGCATTGTGTATGGGCTGGCAGTGTGAATGGTGTGGTGCTTGGCTGGCGGTGTGCCTGGACTAGCGTTTGGCTGGTGGTGTGCATAGACTGGTGCTTGGCTGGTGGTCTATGTGAACTGGTGCTTGGCTGGCAGTGTGTGTGAGCTGGAACTTGAATGGCATTGTATGTAAGCTGGCACTTCAAAGGCATGGTATGTGAGCTTGTATTTGGCACATGGTGTGTGAGTAGTGACTTCCTGTTGGTCACTACACACACTGCTAGCCAAACACCAATCTATGCTCTCCACCAGGCGCCAGCTGGTGTCATTGCTGGGTCAGTCATCTGGGTATATGCTGGACTTGGCCCTTTTTGCAGGGTCATCCCCAATCTTTTTGCCTCTTTCCCCCTGTTTCTTCTGACCTGTTTTTGTTAGCTTTAGGACTTTGGGCACTTTACAACTGCTAACCAGTACTAAAGTGCATATGCTCTGTGTGTAAATTGTATTGATGATTGGTTTATTCCTGATTGGCCTATTTGATTTACTAGTAAGCCATATTAAAGTGTAATAGAGGAGCCCAGAGCCTGTAAATCAAATGCTACTAGTGGGCCTGCACCACCCACATTAGTATCCCTGTAAATATGGCTCAGACCTGACACTGCAGTGTCTGTGTGTGCAGTTTTAACCCCATAAGAGCGGGCGTCAGCCACTGGCCGACGACTGCACTACCTCCCTGGTGCGGGTCACGACCAGTGGCCGATAACAGGGAGGGGGTAAAATATCCTCCGGTGCAATGCACCAGTGGATATATATATATTTTTTTTTTGCCATTGGAGACGCGCAACGACTTCCACGTCTCCCTCCCGTCCCCCTCCCGCCCCTTTGTGACGTCTGGGCGCCGACGTCACATTTTTCCCCGCAGAAGCGCAGCAGGTAAGCGTCCTCTTCTACTCCGGTGGGGAAAAAAAGGCCAAAACAGCCTCCCTAGATGCCAGGGAGGCATCAATGGAAAGGGGAGACTCTCGCCTTTCCATCGATGCCTCCCTGGCACCGTTTCCTGGCCATGGATATTAAAATTAAAACCAAATGACGGGGTTGGCCCTCCGAACACGGGCCGACCCCTGGGGGATAAAAAAAGAATCTAGTTTTCCCTGGCGGGGCCCGATCACCCCCCCCAGGGAAAACTAGATTCTATTTAAAAAAAAATAGAAAATGTTGCCCTTAGGGTGACCCTCTATGGGGCCATTTATTTTTTTATACATGAGTGCTTTGCCAAGGGAAAGCACACATGTACAGAAAAAAGTTATGTATAGAGTTAGGCCCTCATAACAACCCTGGCGGTCGTTGTTAAAGCGGCGGTAAAACCGCCAACAGGCCGGCGGTTAAAAAATGGAATCACGACCGTGGAGGAAACCGCCAACATAGACAGCCACTTTAACACTCCGACCGCCACGACGGTATAAACAAACAGCGCGGCGGTCACAGCCAACAGACCGCCCACAGTATCATGAGAGGCCTATCCGCCACCTTTTCCGGGGCAGATTCACCGCGAACAAAAACACGGCGGAAACAGGACTTGGAAGGGAAAACGCTCACCTCTACACACCCCATGAGAAACCAGGATGCCATGGAGTCTGAACTCCAAATTCTACCTGCCATTGTCTTCCTGTTCCTCTACCAGGAGCACGAACGCCAGCGGTGACTCCCACGGTGAGTACTGCACCTACGACACAGGGAAGGGAAAAGAGAGTGACACACACACGCAACACGCAACACCCCCACCCCCACCCTCACCCACAACAACATACACACTAATACATGTTGATACATTACATACACACACCCCAACCTCCCCTGGAAGAATGCAAGGACAAAAGGAAATGAGTTGAACGATTGTAATCCATAAAAATCCATTACTCAAAAACATATATACACTATTAACCAATATATGCACCAAGAATTCAAGTCCATGTACTGCACCTACATAGTCCGTGGACCACTGGGCCCAAAATGCATGGGCGAACCCCACACAAGATGCCCGATCAAAACGGAGAAAACACTGCAGGGGCATCAGATCGAAATAAAACAGGCACCTCAGGGCGAAGGGAAGGGGGGGCACCTCAGCCGGATGAGTGCACGACCCCAGCTCCACGAGGGGGTACCATGTCCATTGATGTATCCTGGGGAGTGCAAAACCACAGTCTCTCAAGTCTTTACAGTGGGTGGTTTGCCCACTGCTTTATCCTGGGGAGTGCAAAGCCACAGTCTCTTAAGTCTCTCCAGTGGGTGGTTTTCCCACTGCTTTATCCTGGGAAGTGCAAAGCCACAGTCTCTCAAGTCTCTCCAGTGGGTGGGTTGCCCACTGCTGCATCCTGGAGATTGCAAAACCACAGTCTCTCAAGTCTCTCCAGTGGGTGGTTTGCCCACTGCTGCATCCTGGGGAGTGCAAAGCCACAGTCTCACAAGTCTCTCCAGTGGGAGGGTTGCCCACTGCTTTATCCTGGGGAGTGCAAAGCCACAGTCTCTCAAGTGGATAACAGTTCTCCACTGGTTTTGGAGGGGGCTTGGTGCCCAGAGTGCTTCATCCTGCCATGGACTGAGGTAGTGGATGCCTTTCTCCACTGGTTCTGGAGGGGGGTTTGTGCCCAGAGTGCTTCATCCTGCCAAGGAGTGAGGTAGTGGATGTGACACTCCACTGACGGTGGGCCTACATGGAAGCTGTCCAGGCCCCTGGAACTGACCGCCAGCTTCATACGACTGACCACTGGGGATGGCAGCCATGTCTGCGGTGGTGCCACTGGCATATGATGTGGCGTGGCCGCTGGCGGTGCTTGCGGCGGCCTCAGTAGCGGCGGTGCTTGTGGTGCTTATTGGCCAGCGGTGCTGGTGGGTGGCTCAGTAAGCGTGCTGGTGGCCACAGTGTCCTGGGCAGCAGTGCTAGTGGCGGCGGTGTCCTGGGAAGCAGTGCTGGTGGCGGCGGTGTCCTGGGCAGCGGTGCTGGTGCCGGCGGTGTCCTGGGAAGTGGTGCTGGTGGCGCCGGTGCATGTGGCGGTGCCGGTGGCGGTCTTGTCCACCGTGCAGGTTGGCGGCGACTTCCCTTTGTTTCTCTGCCCCTTACCCACCTTGGATGGTGGCGCAGCGGTCTTGCCACTCCCAACTGTAGTCTTGGGAGAGCCCTTGGTGGCAGGTGTTTTGCCCTTCTCCCTCCGGGCTGTAGCCAACTTCTTATGTTTCTGACGTGGGGGACTGTCCTTGGCCTGGCTCCAGGGCACACTGGCTGCCCTGCCGCTTGGTGCACTCCAGAAGCCGGTTACTGCTGGCACCACTGTTCCCGGTGATGTGGTGGCTGAGGTGCTGGGTTGGGACCTGGAAAGGCGTGCCCTAGGGGACGGAAGGGGTGGGGGAGATGTAGGGAAGAGGTCAACATTTAAGAGGAAAAGTTTTTTTGACACACTGGGACGGGTAGATGGAGGGGGTATGGGAGTGGAGGAAGAGGTAGTGGTTGTAGGAGGTGTTAGTTTGCTGACTTTGGGTGAAGGTGCATGGGCTGTAGGCTGTTGTGAGGTGGATGGGTGTTGGGTGTGTGTGTGAATGTGTTTGTGTAGTTTGGGAGGTGGGCTCACAGACACACTGGTAGAGGACACAGGGGATGTATGAATGGTAGTGGGGGTGGTTAGTGCACGTTAGTGATGTGTGGTGATGGGCGTGCTGGTGATGGACGTAGTGGCTGAAGATGTAGTGCATGCAGGTGTGAGTGGAGATGTGACAGGGAGGGCGGAGGGAGATGAGGAGGAGGGGGACACAGTGGAGGCAGTGGATGTTGGTATGTGTGCATGGGTATAATGCTTGCGTGAGTGCCTGTGGGATGTGTGGTGCTTATGTTTGCCAGAGCTACCCTTGTGTGTGGAGGTGTGTGCATGCTGGTCTGATGGTGTGCTTGGGATAGGCTGAGGTACTGGGGATTGGGGCTGGGTGGAGGAAGTTGGAGGGGGGAGGCTGGACACAGGGGCAGTGGCTGCCATCAGTGCTGAGGCCAGAGTCTGAAAAGCTTGCTGTTGGGCTGCCTGACCAGAATGAATGCCCTCCAGGTATGCATTTGTCTGTTGCAACTGCCTCTCTACACCCTGGATGGCATTCAGAATGGTAGAATGCCCAACAGTGAGGGATCTGAGGAGGTCAATGGCCTCCTCACTGAGGGCAGCAGGGCTGACCGGGGCAGGGGCTGAGGCGCCTGGGGTGAAGGAGATGCCCACCCTCTTGGGTGAGCGGCCACGGGGCACACGCTGAGGGGCTGCTGGGAGTGCAGTGTTGGTAGGGGGGGTGGCAGCTGTACCTTTAGATGCAGTGGGCACAGAGGGGCCTGCCACTGCAAGGGAGCTCCCATCAGAGGAGGAGTCGGTTTCACTGGACTCAGCTCCTGTCCCCGCCGTGGAGCTCCCCTCGCCCTCCGTCCCACTGGTGAATTTGGAGTCCGTAGTGTCACCCTCCAGGGCCATGTGGGATGCAGCTCCCTCCTGCTCCGGTGGCACTGCTCCTCCGCGTAATGATCCTAATGCACACAAGAACAGGGAGACCACAAAAAGGGGGGGAAAGAAAGTAGAAAGACATGTTCAGTGCATGCAATACCGCTACCGTTGGCGGACACTACAGACACAGCAGCCCCCTGCACTACGCCATGCACTTAGAGTTCCCTAATTAATCACAGGGCCATGGGGTACAAGGCCTATGCCCGATTGCTGCACAGATGGAAGTCACAGGAGACTGACTAGGGGTAGATGGCTCTAAACTCACCCTGGCCTAGGGGTACCCACAGCCCACCTCCCCCACCCAGACACCTCCCATGCATGCTGAATCAGATGAATGTGACTGTACTCACCCCCTTGTGGCTGCTGAGATGCCCTCAAGTGCCCATCCAACTCTGGATACACCACCACCAGGATCCGGAACATCAGGGGGGTCATGGTGCGACGGGCACCCCTCCCACATTGGGAGGCCATCCCCAGCTGGGCCTCCGCCGTCTTCTTGCTCCAGTGGCGAATGTCCTCCCATCTTTTCCGGCAGTGGGTGCTCCGTCTGTGGTGGACCACAGGGTCCGGACTTCCTTGGCGATGGCACGCCAAATATCCTTCTTCTGGTGGGCACTGACCTACAGGAATAGTACAGGGGAAAAGGAGAAGATATAACCTTCTGGACCGTCACAGTCATTGGCCCACGTTCCTACCCTTGTCATGAAGCACAAACACTCACCGTCGTTTCATGCACGTCTCATTCCCCCCCCAATCTCCCATCCACACCACTCCAAACAGGCATTGCCCATACAGCATGCTCACAGTGTACTCACCTGTTTGTCTGTAGGACAGTAGAGTAGCGTGTACTGGGGAGGACCCCATCCACTAGTTTGTCCAACTCCTCTGATGTGAAGGCAGGGACCCTTTCCCCAGACACTTGAGCCATTGTCACTTCCAGATTGAGATCACAGCAGCACTTCCAGTGTAGGTCCTCTCCTGTCGAAGATCAGGTATCAAGTGAGTGAACAGAGAGAAAATGGCGGTCACGTCTGCGGCGGTGCGTACCTTCACCGCCGGCTTACATCGTCATTGGCTTCTGGGACCCATAGGGTCCAATGTTAACCAATGCAGGATTGCGCTGCGGTCTTCGACCGCCTACCGCGACTGTGTACAACGCCAGCGCTGTTACCTCATATCCCCTTGTCCCACCTTACAGGTCAGGTAGCCGCCATTTCAGGGGGCCACATGGCATTAATAATAACTGCGTCACACATATCTAGGCCTTGCATACACACTAAGACAGGCACATAGCGGATTGACAAATGTGTGAAATAAAGTTGCTTATTTCGTACCTCAGTGTTGGCTCACCCTCTGATCGCTGTTCTCATCCATAGAGCACGTCCGCTGGGGCAGGTGAGGAGATGGCGCCATCCTCTGGTGTACAGACCGCTGGTGGACCTGTCGACAATGGAAGAGCGACATGTAATAGTCACCTACAGACTTGACCGTGCCACAATCCATGAACTGTGTGCCCAGTTGGAGCCAGACCTGATGCCAGCTATCCGCCATCCCACAGGTATCCCCCCTCTAGTGCAGGTCCTGTCACTATTCCATTTCCTGGCAAGTGGGTCTTTTCAAACTACAGTGGCAATAGCATCAGGGATTTCCCAGCCAATGTTCTCCAACGTGTTGTCCAGAGTGTTGTCTGCCCTTCTGAAACACATGCGCAGCTACATCGTTTTCCCTCAGGTGGAGGATTTGCCTACAGTGAAAGGTGACTTCTATGCTTTGGGACATATCCCCAACATCATAGGTGCCATTGATGGGACACATGTGGCCTTGGTCCACCCCACAGGAGTGAACAGGTGTACTGAAACCGGAAGAGTTACCATTCAATGAATGTGAAGATGGTGTGTTTGGCAGACCAGTACATCTCCCATGTGAATGCCAAGTTTCCTGGCTCAGTGCATGACGCTTACATTCTGAGGAATAGCAGCATCCCTTATGTGATGGGGCAACTCCAGAGGCACAGTGTGTGGCTATTAGGTGAGGACGTGGACCCGATGCAGTGTGAATACTTGTCTGGGTTTGTCCCTAAGGGTTAGTGTGTGTCTAACAGTTGTCCCTCGACATTTGCAGGTGACTCTGGCTACCCCAACCTGTCATGGCTACTGACCCCAGTGAGGAATCCCAGGATAAGGGCAGAGGAACGCTACAATGAGGCACATGGGTGAACTAAGAGGGTTTTAGAGAGGACCTTTGGCCTCCTGAAGGCCAAGTTCAGGTGCCTCCATATGACAGGTGGTTCCCTATTCTACTCACCAAAGAAGGAGTGCCAGATCATCGTGGCCTGCTGTATTCTGCGCAACTTGGCTTTGCAACGACAGGTGCCTTTTCTGCAGGAGGATCGTCCTGAAGGAGGTGTTGTGGCTGCTGTGGAGCCTGTGGACAGTGAAGAAGAGGAGGCACAAGAAGAGGATATCGACAACAGAAACACTGTTCTTCATCAATTACTTCCAATGAGACACAGGTAAGAAGACATCACTGCTTCCTACATCTGATACACTTGTTCTACCTCTCATCTGTCTGTCACACTCACCCACTGTATGGACCCTGATTTGTCACTTTGCCTTTTGATTTCACAGATGTGGGTCTCACTGTGTGACCTCTGCTATGTTACCCTATGGATTAGAGCTCTGTGACATTGGTATGTTGACAATACAATGGACATTGCTATTTCCCTCAGTTATTGCAAATACACATTTGTGAAAGCAGAGACTGACTCCAGATTGTTTTGTGATTTAAGGGTGTTTATTTAAGTGCTAAATAATGGAGGGGGTTGTAAAATGGTCAGGGGTGATGGTGGAGGAATGTCCATGGCTGAGTCCAGTCTATTAGTCTCACAGGTGCAATGTCCAAAGGAGCATAGGAAGTGGAGCTGGGGCAGTTTAAGGATGGACAGGATGACAAAGTGGGACAAAAGGATGACAATCAGGGTGGTCTCATTTCTTGGCGGGGGTCTTGGCATTGTTCTCTGTCCTTGTCCTGGATCTCCGGGACCGCTTGCAGGGTGGTTCTCCATCTTCAGGGGGTGGGGTGCTGGTGTCGTGGTCCTGTGGCAGTGCCTCCTGTCCACTAGCGCCGGCGGAGGTGGTGGGCAGTTCATCGTCCAGGCTAGTGTCAGGGGCCCCTTGTTGTGCCACAGTGTCCCTCCTGGTGTTCACGGATTCCTTCAGCACCCCTACAATGGTGCCCAGGGTGGTATTGATGGATTTGAGTTCCTCCCTGAACCCCAAATACTGTTTGTTCCTCCTGCAGCCGCTGGGTCTCCTGAAACTTGGCCAGTACCGTTGCCATCGTCTCCTGGGAATGGTGGTAAGCTCCCATGATGTTGGAGACGGCCTCGTGGAGAGTGGGTTCCCTGGGGCTGTTCTCCCCCTGTCACACAGCAGCCCTCCCAGTTCCCCTGTGTTCCTTGGCCTCTGTCCCCTGAACCATGTGCCCACTACCACTGCCCCTAGGTCCCTGCTGTTGTTGGGGGGGGTGGGTTAGCCTGGGTTTCCTGTAGTGGTGGACACACTGCTGCTCGTGTCCTGGGGACAGAGGTATGGGCCCGCTGGGTGGGTGCTGTGCTGGTGTTTCCAGAGGGGGGAGGCTCTGTTGTGGCTTGTGCCAGTGTGAGGGGATGCGACTGTCCCGAGGTCCTAGATGGGCCGAGCTGGTCATCTAGATCCAGTTGGACAGAGCTGCTGTCATCACTGTGGGCCTCTTCTGTGGGTGGAGTGGACATGTCTGGAACCTCCTGTCCGGTGACATTGGGTAGGGGTCCTGCAGGGGTGTAAAGGCATGATTATTGCATCTGTGTGCGCCATGGTGTGCAATGGGTGTGTCACCCTGTACCCCAGTGCTTGCATTCCTGTGTAGGACCTTGTGTGCTAATTGTTTAGGGGTCTGTGTGGGTATGTGTAGTGGCCATGCATTGGTGATGGGTATCCATGCTTTGTTGTTACATGCAGGGCTTGGTGTGGGGATGTCTGGTTTGTGATAGTGGGACACATGTGAGGAGTTGGAGTGCTGGGGTGAGGGTGGGGGTATGTGATAACATGCAGGTAGGGTGGGGGATGTAATAGTTAAGATTTGACTTACCAGAGTCCATTCCTCCAGCTACTCCTGCGAGGCCCTCAGGATGCAGTATAGCCAAGACCTGCTCCTCCCATGTTGTTAGTTGTGGGGGAGGAGGTGGGGGTCCGCCGCCAGTCCTCTGAACCGCAATGTGTTATCTTGAGACCACGGAACGCACTTTCCTCCGTAGGTCGTTCCACCTCTTCCTGATGTCATCACGTGTTCTTGGGTGCTGTCCCACTGTGTTGACCCTTTCCACGATTCTGTGCCATAGCTCCATCTTCCTAGCTATGGTGGTGTGCTGCACCTGTGATCCGAATAGCTGTGGCTCTACCCGGATGATTTCCTCCACCATGACCCTGAGCTCCTCCTCTGAAAACCTGGGGTGTCTTTGCGGTGCCATGGGGTGGTGTGGGTGATGTGTGAGGTGGTATGTGTTGTGATGTGCAGGGTGATGTTTAGGGGTATGTGGTGTTTTGTGCGTGGATGTGTATGTGTGATGGTGTTGTGTGCCTCTGTATGCCAGTGTTGTCTTTGCTGTGCTGTCTCTCTGGCCTTCGTCTACATTTTTGGTAGTAAGGGTTTGTGGGTAATGTGGGTGTGTGTTTTATATTGTGTTGGGTGTGTGGGAATGGTGTGTGTATGTGTATCAGGTGTGTGTAATTTGAATTGTCCAATGTGGTAGTGTTTTGTAAATGTGTGTGTATTTTGAGCGCGGCGTGGGTCGTGATAGTGTGGGCGTATTCCTGTTGGCGTGATGGTGGAGGTTTTGTTATCGCCAGTTTATCACTGACCTTTGTTGTGGCGGACTTGTGTGGGTGTCTGGATTTTGGTGGATTCCGAGCTGTGGGTCATGATAGCTCTGGCAGAATTCAGCGGCTGCGGCGATGTGTTGGCGGTGTTCTGCACGGCGGTAAGTGGGATTTCCCTCCAATGTTGTAATGACCCCCTTAGTGTCTTGCTCTCTCTCTCTCTCTCAATATATATATATATATATATATATATATATATATATATATATATATATATATATATGTACACATATATATATATATATATATTTATTTTTTGGGTGTTGTTTTCCGGGAGTCACAATTGGCCCCCCAGGAAAACCACACATATACATAAAAGTCATATATATATATATATATATATATATATATATATATATATATATGCAACACAAATTGGTCAAAAGATTGTTGCGCACTCCACTGCCGGTGCTTGGTGACGGAGGAGACCAACCTCGAAAATATTTTGTGAACATGAATCTCACCGCACTCCACGAGGTTCAAATTGACATGTTTTATTGCAAGTATAAAAAATGAAAGACAAGAGGGACTCATTTACCATGACCAAGACTCCTTGAGAGTCGAAACGTGTAGGTGGCTTTTGCTTGCAATAAAACATGTCAATTTGAACGTCGTGGAGTGCGGTGAGATTCTTGTTCACGAAATATATATATATGCATGCATGTATGTCTTTTCTCTACTGGCAGTTGCCATAAAGTAGCGCAGATGGTTTATTGTCCTGCTGCAAAGGATATACATTTATATGTATTTAGCTGAGTGGATTAGGAAAGTCAAGCGTTACCTGTGCTTTATAACAAATGTTAGGCCAGGGGGACTATGGAGATATGAGCGGCACTTTTGCTGGTTGGTACTGAGGGAATTAGAACATGAGGTAATGGGAGGCAGAGCACCAAAAATGACTGTCGCACTGGGTGCCACCAGCGCTGAAGGCTGTGATGATGGGCATGCGGTAAGGTGAAGTAATACATTCTTTTTTGTTTTTTTCTTTGTTTTCAAAGAATCCGCCGAATTGGAGAAGAAGCGAAGGTAAGGTGACAACATTTCCTATTGTACACATCAAACATACCCATGAACAATTTTGTGACTATCTGACGACACCTCTTCCAGTGAGTCTGAAGGAGACAATGACGACAGCTGTGCTGTCCCTTCGCAAGCACATTCTGTGCAGCAGGACAACATTGGGTTAGCCGAACCCAGAGAGCAGGTGCTTGCGGCCGCAAGCACAGAGAGAGTGCTCTCTTGGCAGCCCCCCTGTTTAGGTCAGCCCCAAATTCCACCTTTTACTGGTGACACTGGATGTAAAGTCGATACAGCTAACTTTTTGCCAGTCGACTACATCCATCTATTTTTGGATGTTGACTTCCTTCAGAAAATTGTGCAGCAAACAAATTTGCGTGCAGACCAATTTCTGAGGGAGCGTGGAGGCACTCTAGGGCCCCGTTCTAGGGCACCCCAGTGGACTCCCACTTCGCAGGCAGAGTTGAAGATATTTTTGGGCCTCACGCTCAAAATGGGGTTAGTATAGAAACCCACCTTGCAGTCCTACTGGACGACTCACACGGTTTGGGTAACTCCCATCTTCGCACCATACATGAGCAGAGATCGTTTTTTGCTACTGCAGCGCATGCTGAATTTCAATTACAATTCTGCTGCATTGCCCTGGGACCATCCAGACCATGACAGGTTGTTCAAAATTCGGCCTGTCGTGGAACATTTGTCTGCCAGGTTTCCAGAGATCTATACTCCTGGAAAGAATATAGCAGTCGATGAGTCCTTGATCCTGCACAAAGGACAGCTGCTTTTCAGACAGAACATTGCGAGCAAAAGAGCTCGCTATGGCATAAAGCTGTACATGCTGTGTGAGAGCTCTTCTGGCTATGTGTACAGCTTGAGAGTGTATACAGGGAAGGATTCTACCCTAAATCCTGTAGGTTGCCCTCCCGCGTTAGGGGTCACAGGTAAGATTGTATGGGAACTTGTCGAGCCACTTCTTTACAAATAATATAACCTTTATGTGGACAATTTCTATACAGGAGTAGAGCTTTTCATTGAGCTCTACAAAGAGAGGCACTGTGGCCTGCGGTACAGTACATTGTAACTGCAAAGGATTCCCGCAGGAGCTTGTTTGCAAGAAGCTCCAGAAATCACAGAGTACTGCATTGCGTTCTAACGAACTGCTCGCAGTCAAGTTCTTGGATAGGCGTGATGTATATGTACTCACTACAATTCATGATGAGAGCACTTCTCCCATCATGGTTTGGGGTCAGATGGCCGAAGTCCACAAGCCCAACTGTATACTAGATTACAACAAGTACATGGGTGGAGTGGACAAGATCGCCCAAGTTCTTCAACCATACAATGCGTGTCGTAAAACACGCACTTGCTACAAGAAACTTTTTACCCACCTGATTCAGATGGCAACATATAATGCACATGTTGTTTACCATCAGACAACCACAGGAAGACTCATGACAACACCCAAAAAGGATCGTCCATGTCATCGCTGTAAAGTGTGCTCGAAGCATGGAAAGCGGCAGGAGAGTCGGTATTACTGTCCCCAGTGTCCATCACAACAAGGCTCCTGTATCCCTACTTGCTTTACGTTGTATCATACTAAAGCAAAGTTCTGGGAAATCGACTGAGGTTGAGCTGCCGTTGGGTAATCATTTCAGTGGCAGTGCATGGATACCGAACGTCCATGGGCCACTGCTGCGTTAGGGAAGGAGCCCCAGAATTTTACTTTATCTACTTCATCATGGACTTCCTTTTGGACTGCTTGAGAGCTAAATCCACTGTCAGAACGTGGTTGGTGTTGTGTTCAATTAACATGCATTATATTCCCCCTACTGCATATACTAGTGGACAGAACATATGCCACATTGTCACGGAGTACCCTTTCTTCACCAGCAAGTCTACCTTACTTTCAACAGTAGATATCAGTTCGAGGAATCACTTTGTACGGCATACTTGGAAACCCCCAACTTGCATTCACAAACTAGTATAGATTCACTTGGCAATTATACAGGATTAGCCAGGACTCTGATGAGAACAGAGACATGAATGGGTAAGGGAAGCTTATGGTAGGTGTGCCTTCACAGGGTTATTGCACAGGTAGAAGGCAGATAGTAAAGGTAGTACAGATGTACATCATCCACACCTATGGATTTAAACCCATTGGTGCCATCCCAGCACTGAAGGAGAATGACTTGTATAGGTCAGTGTTTGACCTGCTTTTCATGTTCATCCTCCATCAGAACTTATTAGATGTTCAGTTTGCTGTATAAGTGCATTACAGTCACATCACTGCACATAATGTTGGCTGGGACATATGCTACGTTCTCATGGACTCCCCTGTGTGCCAAACACTACCCTTTTTCATAGCCTATGACCTTCTCTTTAGGGAACATTATGAGAAGTCCCCAGCATGTCTCCCTTAGTTTCAAAGGTAGATATGCTCACTCAGTTTGAGGAATCAGTTTGTACGGCATACTCGGACACCCCCAACTTGCATCCACAAACTGGAAGGAGTTGGATTTAGCACAGAGAGTGCGTTAAAGGCGCATGAAAAACATGTCTTCCTGAGCCTCAGGTGGCTGTCACAGGAGTCATTAGTAAAGGTTTGTTACACATGCATTTGGTAATGTTAAGGAAGAAGGAGGCAGTTACTTGACAGGTGGTAAAATGTAGTCAAACTTATTCCGTTCTGTGGTGTGTGAATGTGATGGGCCCTTGTCTGGCAGCGGTAAGTTAATGTGAGTGCAATGATTGGTTGGATTGGGCCCGTGGCCGGCGATATGAAAGGGTTGTTTGTTGTGCGTGAATGGCGTGTGAATGGCCCATAAAGAGGTTGGTGCCTGGACGTGGCTTTATGGCCCACCTTCAGAAGGCTTGGTTTCAATATTCAAATACTTTGATAAGTATTCATGGTTTGAAACCATAATTTCTGGAGGTGCTAAAACCAACCAGTGTGAGTGGTGGGTTAACGTTAACAAACTAGTACCAGGGGAGTCCAAGGGTGCAGGACTTGCGTGGCTCTTACCAGTTTTCCTTCACCCAGAATTCCCTTGAAATCACAAAATGTGCTTAAAAAACACATTTGCCTTGCATTCCAATGAGCAGAAGTCCAGGGATCTGCAGGGAGCCACAAGTTCCACTAAGTCTCCTGCAAAAAACTGCCTCACTTTAGTGAGTGGACAAGTGACCACAACAGGGAAGTACCCAAAACGGATTGTGAAGACATTAAAATTACCTACATCAAAACAGCCTAGTTTTTTAAGACAGTCACCTAAGTATTTGGTCCTGGGCTCGGCAGCCATATAGGGAAACCTATGAAACGCAGACATTTCTGAAAACTAGACACCCAAGGCAGCCCATGTAAATGTGGCGTGTTTGGCTTTAACAAAGTTTTCTTATCCAGAATACCCTGCAAAACTGAAACGTTGATTAAAACCACTATTTTTCCTTACTTTTTTATCACAGAAACTACAGGAATGTGCAGGGATCGTCAAACTTCCTACCACTCAGTGTTTCCCCACTTGTCCTGATAAAAACACAACCCCGCATGTGTGCCTGCGCCTAGTGCCTGCTTCAGGAATGGATCACTCCAGGGTTAACAGTAGCCCTTATGCAAGGACTACCATTGACCCTTGTGTGATCCATTCCTGTTGCAGGCAGTAGGCCTACCCACACAAGTGAGGTACCATTTTCATCAGGACACTTGGGGGAATACTGAGTGGAAGGAAATTTGTGGCTCCTCTCAGATTCCAGAACTCTCTGTCACCGAAATGTGAGGAAAAAGTGGTGAGAGCCACACAAGTCACCCCATCTGGATTCCCATAGGTCTCTAGTTTTAAAAAATGCACGGGTTTGGTAGGTTTCCCTAGTTGTCGGCTGAGCTAAAGGCCAAAATCCACAGGTAGGCACTTTGCAAAAAACACCCCTGTTTTCTGTGGAAAAATGTGATGTGTCCACGTTGTGTTTTGGGGCTTTTCCTGTCATGGGCACTAGGCCTACCCACACAAGTGAGATACCATTTTTATCGGGGCACTTCGGGAAACGCTGGGTGGAAGGAAATTTGTGGCTCCTCTCAGATTCCAGAACTTTCTGACACCGAAATGTGAAGAAAAACTGTTTTTTAGCCATTTTTTGAGGTTTGCAAAGGATTCTGGGTAACAGAACCTGGTGAGAGCCCCGCAAGTCACCTCATATTGGATTCCCCTAGGTCTCTAGTTTTAAAAAATGCACTGGTTTGGTAGGATTCCGTAGGTGCCGGCTGAGCAAGAGGCCAAAATCCAGAGGTAGTCACTTTGCAAAAAACACCTCTTATGCAAGGACTACCATTGACCCTTGTGTGATCCATTCCTGTTGCGGGCACTAGGCCTACCCATACAAGTGAGGTACCATTTTCATCAGGACGCTTGGGGGAACACTGGGTGGAAGGAAATTTGTGGCTCCTCTCAGATTCCAGAACTCTCTGTCACCGAAATGTGAGGAAAAAGTGGTGAGAGCCACACAAGTCACCCCATCTGGATTCCCATAGGTCTCTAGTTTTCAAAAATGCACGGGTTTGGTAGGTTTCCCTAGTTGTCGGCTGAGCTAGAGGCCAAAATCCACAGGTAGGCACTGTGCAAAAAACACCTCTGTTTTCTTTGAGAAAATGTGATGTGTCCACTTTGTGTTTAGGGGCATTTCCTGTCGCGGGCACTAGGCCTACCCACACAAGTGAGGTATCATTTTTATTGGGATGGGACACTTGGGGGAATGCTGGGTGGAAGGAAATTTGTGGCTCCTCTCAGATTCCAGAACTTTCTGTTACCGAAATGTGAGGAAAAAGTGTTTTTTAGCCAGATTTTGAGGTTTGCAAAGGATTTTGGGTAACAGAACATCATGAAAGCCCCACAAGTCACCCCATTTTGGATTCCCCTAGGTCTCTAGTTTTTAAAAATGCACAGGTTTCATAGGTTTCCCTAGGAGCCGGCTGAGCTAGAGGCCAAAATCCACAGGTAGGCACTTTGCAAAAAACACCTCTGTTTTCTTGGAAAAAATGTGATATGTCCAATTTGTGTTTTGGGGCATTTCTTGTCGCAGGCACTAGGCCTACCCACAGAAGTGAGGTATCATTTTTATCAGGACACTTGCGGAACGCTGGGTGGAAGAAAGTTTGTGGCTCCTCTCAGATTCCAGAACTCTCTGTCACCGAAATGTGAGGAAAAAGTGTTTTTTAGCCAACTTTTGAGGATTGCAAAAGATTTTGGGTAACAGAACCTGGTGAGAGCCCTACAAGTCACCTCATCTTGGATTCCCTAGGTCTCTAGTTTTCAAAAATTAATTGGTTTGGTAGGTTTCCATAGGTGCCGGCTGAGCAAAATGCCAAAATCCACAGGTAGTCACTTTGGAAAAAACACCTCTGTTTTCTTTGAGAAAATGTGATGTGTCCACTTTGTGTTTTGGGGCATTTCCTGTCGCGGGCACTAGGCCTACCCACACAAGTGAAGTAGCATTTTTATCAGGACACTTGGGGGAACGCTGGGTGGAATGAAATTTGTGGCTCCTCTCAGATTCCAGAACACTCTCTCACCGAAATGTGAGGAAAAACTGTTTTTTAGCCAAATTTTGAGGTTTGCAAAGGATTCTGGGTAACAGAACCTGGTGAGAGCCCCGCAAGTCACCTCATATTGGATTCCCCTAGGTCTCTAGTTTTAAAAAATGCACTGGTTTGGGAGTATTCCGTAGGTGCCGGCTGAGCAAGAGGCCAAAATCCACAGGTAGTCACTTTGCAAAAAACACCTCTTATGCAAAGACTACCATTGACCCTTGTGTGATCCATTCCTGTTGCGGGCACTAGGCCTACCCACACAAGTGAGGTACCATTTTCATCAGGACACTTGGGGGAACACTGGGTGGAAGGAAATTTGTGGCTCCTCTCGGATTCCAGAACTCTCTGTCACCGAAATGTGAGGAAAAAGTGGTGAGAGCCACACAAGTCACCCCATCTGGATTCCCATAGGTCTCTAGTTTTCAAAAATGCACGGGTTTGGTAGGTTTCCCTAGTTGTCGGCTGAGCTAGAGGCCAAAATCCACAGGTAGGCACTGTGCAAAAAACACCTCTGTTTTCTTTGAGAAAATGTGATGTGTCCACTTTGTGTTTAGGGGCATTTCCTGTCGCGGGCACTAGGCCTACCCACACAAGTGAGGTATCATTTCTATTGGGATGGGACACTTGGGGGAATGCTGGGTGGAAGGAAATTTGTGGCTCCTCTCAGATTCCAGAACTTTCTGTTACCGAAATGTGAGGAAAAAATGTTTTTTAGCCAGATTTTGAGGTTTGCAAAGGATTTTGGGTAACAGAACATCATGAAAGCCACACAAGTCACCCCATCTTGGATTCCCTAGGTCTCTAGTTTTTAAAAATGCACAGGTTTCATAGGTTTCCCTAGGTGCCGGCTGAGCTAGAGGCCAAAATCCACAGGTAGGCACTTTGCAAAAAACACCTCTGTTTTCTTGGAAAAAATGTGATATGTCCAATTTGTGTTTTGGGGCATTTCTTGTCGCAGGCACTAGGCCTACCCACAGAAGTGAGGTATCATTTTTATCAGGACACTTGCGGAACGCTGGGTGGAAGAAAGTTTGTGGCTCCCCTCAGATTCCAGAACTCTCTGTCACCGAAATGTGAGGAAAAAGTGTTTTTTAGCCAACTTTTGAGGATTGCAAAAGATTGTGGGTAACAGAACCTGGTGAGAGCCCCACAAGTCACCTCATCTTGGATTCCCCTAGGTCTCTAGTTTTCAAAAATTCATTGGTTTGGTAGGTTTCCATAGGTGCCGGCTGAGCAAAAGGCCAAAATCCACAGGTAGTCACTTTGAAAAAAACACCTCTGTTTTCTTTGAGAAAATGTGATGTGTCCACTTTGTGTTTTGGGGCATTTCCTGTCGCGGGCACTAGGCCTACCCACACAAGTGAAGTACCATTTTTATCAGGACACTTGGGGGAACGCTGGGTGGAATGAAATTTGTGGCTCCTCTCAGATTCCAGAACACTCTCTCACCGAAATGTGAGGAAAAAGTGTTTTCTAAGCCAAATTTTGAGGTTTGCAAAGGATTTTGGGTAACAGAACATTGTGAGAGCCCCATAAGTCACCCCATCTTGGATTCCCCTAGGCCTCTAGTTTTGAAAAATGCACAGGTTTCTTAGGTTTCCATAGGTGCCGGCTGAGCTAGAGGCCAAAATCCACAGGTAGGCACTTTGCAAAAAACACCTCTGTTTTCTTGGAAAAAAATGTGATATGTCCAATTTGTGTTTTGGGGCATTTCCTGTCGCAGGTACTAGGCCTACCCACACAAGTGAGGTACCATTTACATCAGGACACTTGGGGGAACACTGGGTGGAAGAAAGTTTGTGGCTCCTCTCAGATTCCAGAACTCTCTGTCACCGAAATGTGAGGAAAAAGTGTTTTTTTAGCCAACTTTTGAGGTTTGCAAAATAATTTGGGTAACAGAACCTGGTGAGAGCCCCACAAGTCACCTCATAAAAATGCATCTTTTAGTAAAGTTTGTTTTTAGATTGTGTGTTTGAAAATACAACTTTTAGAGAGTAGGCATTTTCTTGCTTAAACCATTCTGGGACTCTGCTTGTTAGTGGATTCCCTGTCTGGGTTTGTTTGAACCTCTCCTCTAGACAGTGACAAAAAGGAAGCTGGGATGTACCCTGCATATCCTGATGTGCCACCTGGGCTCAGGGAGGGAAGCCTGCCCTCACACAATGCAGTCTCTAACACCATTGTGTGTATCTGGGACCTGGCCTGGGCTAGCAGGATCTTGAAAACAACAGAGACTTCTCTTTGAAGTAGGCCTACGTCAAAGGTAGAAAGGGGTGTTAGAAGAGCACCCAAACCCCTGAAAATTAGATCACTTCTGGAATCAAGAGGAACCTCTGCCAAGGAGAAGAGCTGAAGAACTGAGAAGTGTTGCCCCTTGAATCACGGCTGATAAACGACGTGCCACCGGTCTCACGGCTAAAATCAATGCTCCACCAGCATCGCGGGTGGAAGATCGATGCAACGTGGCTGGAGAAACTACACGCAACACCTGCAGTGGCTGCTGTTAACGACGCAAGTCCCCAAGAATCGTGGGTTCTCGATACCATGTGACCATATTTCAACGCAACCTTGCTGGGCACGGAAAATCAATGCAAAGCCTGCCCGGACCCGAGGTGCCCGTCCCGATCGACGCAGAGAGAAGAAATTACACACGCTGACCCGACTGAAGGAGGAACAATGCACGTTCTTGCTTGCGGGTAAGAAATCGATGCATCGCTAGCGTTTTTCGACACTGCAGCTTTATTTTGACGCTACTCAGGTACTTTTGTGAAATAACAGCGTTCTCATTGTTTTTCAAGGATTAAGACTCTTTTTCTTTTTAAATGTATAACTTGACTTGTGTATGTGGGATTTTGTTGTTTAAGTCTTGTTTTGTTTAGATAAATATTTCCTATTTTTCTAAACCTGTGTCATATAATTTTGTAGTGTTTTCACTGAGTTAGTGTGTGTGTTGGTACAAATACTTTACACATTGCTTCTGAAGTTAAGCCTGCCAGCTTGTGCCAAGCTACCAAGGAGGTGAGCGGGTTTAAATGAGGGTGATTCTCCTTTACCCTAACTAGAGTGAGGGTCCTTGTTTGGATAGTGGGTAACCTGTCTGCCAACCAAATACCCCATTTCTAACAGCTTATGAAAGTGATGGGCCTTTGAATGAGACTCTCCGTAGATGGGAGTGTTATAATGTTCTGGGGTTGCGGCTGGTGTGGTGAATGGTCTTGTGTCTGTTATGTATGAAAGGTGTGTGAATGGACTGTAAAGCGGTTTGTGCCTTTACATGGCTTTACAGCTCATGAGCTGTGAGTCATTGGTTCAGTTTTTTTAACATTTCAATTATTAACAGTGAATTTCATTTTTGTGAAATCTCTTGTGAATAAAATTGTGTATATTGAACCATCACTCACCCTCATGCAAAATCCATCCAGTATGTGTGTTTACTTGAGATATAGATGGTTGTGAAGTAATATTTGTCTTTTCTGGCTTTCTCTGCCACAGTGTACATTGTCTCTACCTTGTATACTGATGTTGTGAGTGTTGAAATGTGCTGGGCCCACGGTGTGAATGGTGTCATGTTTGAAATGTCTTTGAATGGCCTGTAAAGCAGCTGGTTCCTTGTTGCTACTTTACAGTTCACATGCTGTGTGTCATTTTTTCAGTTTTCTTTTGTCTTTCAATTACTAACAATGCATTTCATTTTTGTGAAATCTCGTGTTAATAAAATTTTACGGTCTGAACTTTCACTCACCCTTGTGCTGAATGTGTGTGTACTTGAGGAGTAAATGGTTGTGAAGTAATATTTGTCTTTTCTGTCTCCTCTACAAAGGTATACATTGTCTCTAGGGAAATCCAAAGGATAACAATAGATAGAGAAAAGAGAGCTTGTCACTGTTTTTAACCTTTGTGCAAGGTTAACGCAATTAAAAACACACCATATTGAGCTTCTCCTATTAGGAAAAGTACATTAAAATTCAATTCATGAAAAACTCCCGCTCCACTGTAATCACACATCGAATCACACCGCTGACATGCTACTTGTCTCGGGTGGAACCCTAATGATGAAGCATGCCACCAACTAGGTTTGTGGGTGAGGGCTTTTTTTTAACAAAACCTTTCCATAATTGGAGTATTTAGGACATCACAGAAATAAGAGACTTGGTAGTATACTTGATTCTTGTATTGGGAACATTCATCAACTCTAGATATGTTCTAAAACTAGACACCCAGGGAAGCACAGGGTAGGGTGCCTTTCGTGGATCTAAATAAGTTTTCTTAACCACAATGAACTGAAAACCTCCAAATGTGACTAAAAGCACACATTTTCCTCTAATTTTTGTGCCACATTTTCCAGAAACAGCAATAAACCACAAATTTCCTACCACCCAGCAGTCCTCACAGTTTCTAGATAAAATGATATCTCATCTGTGTGTGTTGTGAAAGCAGAGTCAGTCTAAAAACATATTTTTAAAAAACTGCCCTTTTGGACCTGCTTTGGTTCCCCATCAAACACTACTCATTTTTGGTCCTTCCCTATCGTGAGCTATAGGCCTACCCATACAAATGAGGCACCATTTTTATTGGGAGACATGGAGGAATGCTGTTTGGGAGGAAGTTTGTGGCTTCCCTCAGATGTCTGAACTTTCCATCACCGAAATTTGAGATAAAATTTGTTTTTTAGATTAATTTTGAGGCTTGCAAAGGATTCTGGGTAACAGAACCTGGTGAGAGCCATCACAAGTCACCCCATCCTGGATTCCCCTAGGTATCTAATTTTTTTTAAAAATACAGTTTGCTAAGTTTCCTTAGGTGTAGGCTGAGCAAGGGCCCAAAATCCACAACTAGGTACATTGTTAAAAAAATGGTCCATTTACAGTGGAGAAATGTGATGTAATTCTCATTGATTTCGGCCTGTTTCCTGTCACGGACGCTAGGCCTACCCTCACAAGTGAGGCACCATTTTTATTGGGAGACATGGATAAATGGTGGGTGGAAGGAAGTTTGTGGCTTCTCTCAGATTCCGGAAGTTTCCATGACACAAATCTGAGGAAAATGTTGTTTTCAAAAGGTTTTGAGCTTTGCAGTAGATTCTGGGTGACAGAACGTGGTGAGAGGCTCACATGTCACCTCATCCTAGATTCCCCTTGGATTCTGTTTTCAAATATGTACAGGTTTGCCTGGTTTATGTAGGTGAGGGCGGAGATAGGGCTCACAATCAACAGCTAGGCAAAAACAGAGTATGTTTTTAGTGGAGAGATGTGATTTGTCCGCATTGTGTTTTGAGACATTTCCTGTCATGGGCACTAGACCAACCCACACAAGTGAGGTACTATTTATATTGAAAGTCTTGGGGGAGTTCCAGGTGGAAGAATATGTATGTCTCCTCACAGATTCCAGAAATTTCCTTTACAGAAATGTCAGAAAAATATAATTTTTAGAAGGTTTTGAGGTTGGCAAAGGATTCTAGGTGACAGAACCTGGTAAGAGCCACACAAGTTGCCCCATCCTGGATTCCCCTACATGTCTAGTTTTAAAAAATATACAGGTTTGCTACGTTTCTCTAGCTATCAGCTAAGCTAGTGCCCAAAAACCACAGCTAGGCATATTGCAAAAAATTGGTGAGTTTTCAGTGGAGAAATGTGATGTGTCCACTTTGTGTTTTGGATTGTTTCCTGTCCCAGGCGATAGGCCTACCCACACAAATGAGGTACCATTTTGATTAAAAGACTTGGAGGAACACAGGATAGTAGAACAAGTGTTATCACCAATTGTCTTTCTCTGCATTTACACCTTCCAAATGTAAGACAGTGTGTAAGAAGGAAGTCGTTTTGAGAAATGTCCCCTAATTCACATGCTATTATGGATACCCACACATTCAAAATGTGCAAACAATAACTTTTTCTAAACTCCATATTTGGTACCTGTTTTGGAAATACATATGTTTCCTTGACAGCTATTTTTCACTCTTTATATTTTACCAAATAAATTGTTGCATCCCTGGTGCACAATGAAAAAGCATTGCAAGGAGCATCTCAGATATTGGCTCTTGGTACCCCTGGTTCTTGGTGAACCATACATATATATATCCTCATAACTAGAGGGGTCCAGCAGATGTAACAGTATATTGCTTTTGAAAATCTTAGTTAGAAAAAGATACAGATTAAAACATAGACACAAATGGCTGTTTTAACAACTAAATTTCATTTTTTTCCAACTGTTACTTTCTGTATGAAAACACTGAGAATCTAGACGAAGGACTGAATGCAGGATTTTGTGTATATATTTGAAATGTGTAGCTTTTTGGGATTCACCATTTGTTTCACACTCATTATTATAGCTAAACAGAAAGAGGTTGAAAGCACACAAAAAAAAGGAAAAATGGGCTATGCCCCATGATCAGTATAGGGAAAGGTGCGGAAGACATTGTGACGCGAAGGGTTAATTAGCTTGAGCAGTGTAGATGAGTGTAATGCCTGTTAAAACCCCCTCCCAAACATCGTGGAAAAGTTCAGGATATTATTTTCAAGCTTGTTTGTGTAGAAGACTCTGTCTCAACCTTGAGAACGAAAGTAAAGGGAGAAGATGGAATGAAAACAAAGGCTGGAGAAGGGCAGAGCAGCCAAGTACTGATAACATAGCTAGAAAATGGCAGAATGAGATAGAATCCAAGCTTCGAGTTATTTAAACACTGAAGTGTGGGTGGGGGATTTGGGAGCTCGCAGATGGAATTGTGGAAGCTGTCATGGCCCAGCGCTGCCTCCCTGTTTTGCTGACCGTGATGCTTGAGGGGCAGAGAGGTCCAAGAAGGCGGTAGAGGGCTTCCCAGCATTTTATGAACTAAGCTAAGTTCCACACAGGGATGAAAGGCCTTTATTTCTCTGCTCTATTATTATGACTGATTATTTATGCTTGCACTGTGTTTATAACCTGAAGTATTCAGCTCGTTTATATTTTGCTTTCTAAACCTCATAGTATGAACCTGCTACAGTAATTGAAACATGCATTTTGGTGTGCAGTAAATTAAAGCTTATCTGAAGTATTCAACTCATTTATATTCTGCTTCCTGAATATTGTAGTGTGATGCATTTTGGTATACAGTTAATCAAAACTTATATTTGTCAATGAACTCTCTGTTTATATATATATATATATATATATATATATATATATATATATGCATAGATGCTCTTTGTAGTGTACTTATATATATATATATATATATAAATAGATGCTTTTCATTGCTATTCTTATTCTACTATTGTTAATGTACTAAATGCCTACATTTACCTGCAATTCTAATAAAGCTACATTTTATTTATAATTGGCGTGTGGTCCTTCATTGAGTGTCCTTATTGACTTATACCGAACAGGTGTCAACCAGTCACCTGGATAAGACACCCCACTAAATGCCAAAACTGGGTTGAAATATTTGGTTTTCTGATCAAAGTCTGCCTGTTCCTGGAAGCAGGGAAGATGGTGATTTTAGCTCTGCAAACCATTCCTTGATGCCATTTGTAGGGAAAAACAGACACTTTAATCTGCAGCACGCTTCCCCATTTACCCCCAAAAAAACAAACATTTAGCTGGTTAGTGGCAATTTTCATTGTCCCCTCCAGGGAAATCCACAAACCCTGGATACCTTTAGAATCCCATGGATGTTGGATAAAAAGAGACACAAATTTAACTTTGTGTGGACAAAACGTTATGGGGGGTACTAAGTGCAAACTACCCCAAATAGCCAAAAATAGGCTTAGCATGGTCAGGTGGAGAAAGTCCTAGGAACAAAGGGGTTAAAGTGAAAAATTCACAAAAACGAAGAGGTAACTTTAAACAGTCACAGGTAGGGGAAAATGCACTTTAAAACAAATCAAGAATGCACAGTCTTTGCAGATATAATTCTATGCAGATATAAGATTTCTATCGAGGTGCAGCAAATATGTCAGATTGCTTGAAGCTCGTTTTCACCCCTATACAGCAGAGCCCTTTCATGACATCTCTTTCCAAAAATTGATAACGGACTACTTTAGGGTCAAGAACAGAACTAGGCTTAGGCGCAGGAAGGATTTGCCCGATGAAGCCTAAGACTTTAGCTGGGGTAATGGCTTCCTAAATCATTGTTTGTGATCAGTTCCACCAAAACATGCTTTGTTAAATTGACCGGATTCACACATATTCTTTTTACTCCCCTTGAGGGGTATAGCAATGGCTTTTTCATGATTTATTTTTCCTTTTTTTAAACCTTTTTTATCTAAATGTAGCATTGTTATGGTTTTAATTAACTGAACAATAAATGTATTCATTCATTCATTTATTCACAAAGTCTGTGTTCTTACCACCTTCTCACTGGGCTGTTTAGTGTACAGGGAAGCTGGGGTCACAAAATGGAGGTGGCTGTCTTTTATTCCCTCCACAAACTTTGAGCGCTAGTAAAGGTGTGAATGGAGGGCTCAGGGTTGCCTGGGAGCTAGAGAGCCAATCAGAAAGCAAATGCTGCTGGTTCAGGGGCCAGGGAGGTGCTGCTCAATTCCAAATCTCTTTGAAAACCGACAGGCTCAATCAACACTTTGTAGCTCTTCAGGTAAGGCCCAATTCTGAAGTCACTAAGGGCCAGATGTACGACCCAGAGTTTTGCGACTTGCAATTTGCAACTCATTTGTGAGTCGCAAATTGCAAGTCGCAAAACCATATGTTAAATTATGTACCTCACACTGTTTGCGATTCCCAATGGGGTCGCAAATGACCTACCTTATTAATATTCATGAGGTAGATCATAATTTGCGATGTCATTGGGAATGGGTGCACTCACAGGACTCATCAGACCACCATGTCTGTAACTGCTTTTAAATAAAGCAGTTTTTTTTTTAAATGCATCCCGTTTTCCTTAAAGAAAAACGGGATGCATTTCAAATACAAAAAAGAAAAGTTTTCCTTTCATTTTTTCTGAACAGGCAGTGGTCATTTGGACCACTGCCTGCTCTGAAAAAATATTTTCACATGCATTCACAAAGGAGAAGGGGACGCATGGGACCCCCTTCCTGTTTGTGATTGGGTTAGCACAATTTGAAACTGGTGCTAACTGTGATTGTTTTGTGACCGCATTCATGGTCACAAAACAATCGTACATCGCACTGCGACTCACAATTAGGAAGGGAACACCCCTTCCTAATTGGGACACGCAAACCGATTTTACGATTCAGTAAATTGATTACTGAAAGGCAAAATAAGGTTTCTACATACCAAAATGCTTTTTTCTTGTCGCAAACGGCCCGATTCTGTGAATCGGGTCATTTGCAACAAGCAAAAAGCTACGTACACGTGATCCTAAAACACTGCTTTTTATGCACTTACACTAATAACTTTTTCAAGGCAAAAACAAGTGCTACATACACTTTCCAAAGACAGTTTAAACCATTAAGCAGATTAAGCAGTCTCTTAAACACACTCTGGTTAGACACTGGGGTGTATTTTGACCTTTTACCTTGTTGGGGGAAGTGGAGTGGGTGGTCCTTATGAAGCGGCCACACACACATTCAAAAGGTGGAAGCTGTCCCACAGGTTTTCACCTCATTTCTGCTTGCAATGAAGATGGGTATGACCCTTTCACACCATGAACTCATTGCAATTTGTCATGAGCTGCATAAGGAACTTTACCAGCATCTCCAGATGCGCAACTTACTTCTAGTAGATTAGGACTTTTAATTTTGCGGTCACAAACCATGGGATTTTTGAAAGTCATAAGTTGTGCTACTGCAATAAACACTATTATCCTATTGGTCCTATAGTGCTTGGCAGCATTATACATATATTTTACCCTCACTCTAAGTGTAGTACCAGATAGCAAAGCAAGTTGTTTTTAAATATGGATGATGACAAATGTGAGGAAGGGAAGTAAGTTATTGAGAAATGTAGTTATATGCAAATAAATTCTTTCCCCAGTGACACAAACAGGGTTATTTTACAGATGCAGTATTTCAAATTTCATTTTTATTGGTAGCAAAACTTAACAGAGAAGCTTAAAAATTATTTATGATTTTCAGAGATGGCCACTAACTACATGCCAGTAAATGGAATTGCTGCAGGACCTTTGCTTCTCCTGGGGATCAGTGTAAGTGAAAGGCTTAAGAGTGTTTTCAATTAGTTTTCATTACAGCGTGGCAGCACCTTGAAAGGACCATAAACATAATACATAGCAAATGTGAGGCATCGCTTTGCATTGCTCTGTTCTTTTGTGATAAGAGTATTGATGTATTCAGTAGCAAAGAAAATTCTGAGGTCATCCAGAGACGCTCTTGGCATACTGAAAAAACAGAGCTTTCTCTTCCACCAGAAAGTAAGTAAAATTGATTTCTTTCAGCAGATGTTTAACTCAATTGAAGCACACTTTATGAAATAAGAAAGAAAAGGGAAATGCTTTCTTTGTAAAGAAAGCTGTGCTGAAAAATATTCAATTGTGAAATACACATAGCGCTTAGAACTTCAAAAATGTCTGTATGGTGTGAAATGTTTTGGGGCAAAAACGCTTATTTAATCAGGTCACCTTTTCTCAGGCAATCAGTTTCATAAAGTAGGATCATTTACTGTTTGCCAATGTTAAATCTGTCACACAGTGTTCCCATTAAAATGTACTGGTAGTCATTTTTTCGATTCATTTCATGCAGCAAAAAGTGTGTAATTATTAAGCTAAACTTACAAATAGCCTATGTAAGTGAAACCATTTCAATCAAAAATGTAGTATGTTTCCCCAAAAATGGTGATACAGTTATTATCTGTGTGTTTATCATGATTAACACGTTTCTGCATTCACTGTTGAGGTCACTTCAATACAGAATTAGGGGTGGGTGAAAAATTCTGCTCTGCCGGTGGAGTTTGCGGAGTTTTGCCCACTCTGCGAGGAGTTCTGAAAAATTCAGCAAAGTGAGGAAGAGTGGAGTTTTTTCTCTTGTGCGACTCACCAACATTAAGTTAACAAGCGTGAGTGAGAGAAATTGCTACATTGGCAAGCGCAAGTGAGATTTCTGAACACGGGCAGTCGTGGCAGGTCACGACCGCCCACGTTGAGAAAGCTGCTGCTCGTATTGAGGAACCTGCTGCTCGAATCGAAATCCACTTAAGAGCAGAAAGAAGCTGGCGCCCTTCTGGCACTCTGTGTGATGCAGTTTGCACTAATTTTACAGTGAGGGAGAAACTCCTGGTGCTGAAAGTCAGCGCATACACTGCGACTTATCCAAACTCTGTCGCTCGCAGAAATCCGCGAAGCGTGGCAGAGTTTTTTCAGCACTTTGCAAAGTTCCGCTTAGCAGAACTCTGCAAACTCCTCCCAGCCCTATACAACACAAGATAACTCATTTACAATGAATGTTTTAGAATAAGGAGGTCTATGAGTTTGGAGGTCTCAAATACCGCCATGTTGGCAGTGGCTGTTGTACCTCCAACAGGCTCGCGGAGACGACTGCCAAATAATTCCCAACGGACCACAGCCAATCCACCGCCAGCACTGCCAGAGCAGTCAGGCCGCCACAGACGACGGTCGCCACTTGCAGGCCGGTGGAGACCATGTTCCCGCTGGACATATTATGAGGCTGCACACCGCCTAGGTTCCTGCCTCGGTTGCACCACCACGGAAACCCTGGCGGAAACCAACTCAATAAAAGGAGGCACTCACCTTCAGGAAGCCATGCTCATCTGGAGCTGCCTTGAAACCTGAACTACACGTCTTCCTGCAGCTCTTGCTCACCCAACAACTCCAGAACCAGTGACGACGACAGCAACCGTGAGTACATACACGTACCTGACATTGATGCAAAATGCCAATGTACCTATGCACACACAACATACACATCCGGAATGGGTGGCGAGGGTGACACACATATGTAACGTCACACTTACACACATATTCACACACAGCCACACAAGCACATACATAGTACATCCAACTACGACAATCACACACACAAACTCCAAAAGCACACACCAACACCCAGATACATAGCACCGCCACAGTCGCACACAACAACACGAAGCACCACCAAATGACACAATAACACAACAACTGCATACCTCAAAAGCACCGTCAAGCATTCACAAATCACACCTCCACTTGACAATTCATACATACAACACAACATTAGAACACCAGATAACCAACACACACAGTCACACATCCATACAACAAGGCATGCGTCATAGCCCCCAAACACACATCACAACAGATCTGACATACCAATCGCCACACACACTCACACACACAGTATAACCACACAAAGAAACACAACATTGCAAAAACACGTCAACACAATCACAACACACAATACCAACACAAATATATGTCCCCAACTTTTACATGCCATCCCAATGCACACCCATCACTGCAGGGCAAATGCAATACACACACCCACACATGCTGCCCACACACAACTGGTAGCACAACCACCACACACAAAACTTACACACACAAACAAAACCAGCTAAGATCAAAACAGCGATAAGAAAAGAAATGCAGGACTAAGATTGAACTTTCGAACCAACAACAGGTTGGCCCAGATATATGTAAATTAATAAAAATATATATATACATAGATATGTACATAGATTAAGGCCATAGGCCAGTCCAAACACATATGTGCTACATGCACATATGGCACTTCCAAGTGCCCCAACTTGACTCCTGACTGCCATGTAACAGCCACAGATAAGGGCATCTTTGGGCTTGGGATTGGGAGGGGGGCTTAGGTTGAGGCTTAGGGGAGGGCTGGGAACTCTTATGAGAGGTTAACTTCTTGGCAGTGGGAGGGGCAGAGGTACTAGCAGGGGGGCTGCAGAGGTCTTGGAGGTGGAAAGGCTGGACTTGGGGAGGGACACAGAGAGTTTAGGGGTCACAGGGGGTGGGAGAGGACTAGGGAAAAGGTTAAACTCAGAGAGGAAAAACGTCTTAGACACACAGGGATGGTCATGGAAAAAGGGAGTGGAGGGAATAGTTGTGAGAGGTGTTCTGGTGGATGTCTTGGGTGCAAGTGTGTGCGAGGTATACTTGTGTGTGCTTGGTGTCTGTTGAATGGGTGAGTGTGGGTGTTTATTTGTCTTGGGAGGAGGGGGGTGGAGGTGCTGGAGATGCCATGGTGGATGGGTGACTGTCTGTTGGGGTGGTGACTGCTGGCATGGTGGATGTGCTGCATGTAGGCATGTTTGTGGTTGTGGTATCTGCAGATGTGGTGACTGGGGTGGATGTCTGAGGGTCTGCTATTGTGCTGACTGTGGGTAGGATAGAAGTTGTGGATGGATCAGTAAATGTTGGTGTTGTGTCTTCAGGTTTGTCTGGCCATGTGTTTGTGATGGCAGCTATGGTGGTGGAGTCAGTGCAGGTAGTGAGTGTTGGTGTGTCTGCAGATGGGTGTTGTCTGTGTATATGCCACTGGTGGGTCTTGTGGTGCTTGTGTTTGTCAGTGGTACCCATGAATGTTGAGGTGGAGGCATGCTTGTCTGTTTGTGTGCTTTGGCTAGGTCGGGGAAGAGGGTTTTGGGATTGGGAAGAGGAAAGTGAAGGGGGGACAGAAGACAAAGAGTGACTGACTGTTGTCAGTGTGGGAGCCAGAGCCTGAAAGGATCTCTGTAGGCCAGCCAGTGCACTAGGAATGCCCTCCAGGTATGCATTATTCTGCTGGACGTGAGTTGCAAGTCCCTGGATGGCATTCACAATGGTCAACTGACCCAAAGAGATCGACCTTGAGGAGGTCAATAGCCTCTTCACTGATAGCAGCAAGGCTGACAGGGGCAGGAGCAGAGGTGCCTGCGGTGAAGAAGACACCCACTATCCTGGGTGAGTGGGCGCAGAGAACTGGGTGGAGAGCTATAGGGAGGGTGGTGGTAGTAAGGGGGATGGTGGACAAAGATGGTGCTAGGGTGGTCCCAGATCAGATGGGTTCACCACTGCCAGGGAGTGTCCGCTGGAGGAGGATTCCGAAGATGATGATGATGAACCTCCGTGGCACTCCTCTCCCCGTTTGGGCCTCTGGGTCCCTTGCAGTTGGTGGTATCAGCAATACACGTCCCGTGGCCAGCAGCATCCCCACTAATCTGTACCCCGTCTCCTTTGCCTGCCAATGCTGATGCACACAAATAGAGAAAGAAGGAGGGAGAGATAGAGAGGGAGGGAGAGGGTCATCACATTCTTCACATAATCAAATTACAACATGCACAACTGTAGGTATGCATCCCCCGGCTAGACAATTCCACATAGAAAAGCACATAACCTGCATAATGTCACAACATGTTACTTATATCTGCCCCTTAATGTCATCTCTCTCACCGACACCATAATCTATGTAAGGTAGCATAAATGGAGCATTCCTTCAAATCACCTGTAAAGCTATGCCAGCATGCTCTACATGCCCTGGCTAAAGATGAAAATCCGGCATAATCATGGTCATTACTCTCCATATTCCTATCACCTGTAGGCAAAGCAGTTGACTGATCACACCATATCATGCATGTCCCAACTCAAGACAGGTCATTGTCCATAAGTTATGTCCCATGCAAGTAGAGACAATTATATTCACAAACGACACAGCACCTGCCATTCCAGTTACATGCCTAGCTGAACCCTCTGTACACATAAATGCCAAAATGGATACAATCTCTGATGAAGACACAACATGTAGCAGCCCCATATAGGTGTTATCTGATGTTACGAATCCATGTCTGAAGAACAGCCATGTCACTACATGTCCCAAATTTTTGATGAATATCTGCATTCACCATACACAGATACACCACATCTCGTTCATACATGCATTTACAGCTACAGTGGCCTGCATAGCACACATGAGACATCCACTGACAATCACAGAGTGCAGTGTAAGACCAACTAAACAAAGTCCGCCAACTAAATTATATTAGAGCACATGACATTCCACCTGACATGCATATACAGTTCCACAACATGACAACATGAATAAACTGGCATCACTCACACCATTTTTTGTTGTTGTCCTCATTCATCCCAGGTACCAGGTCTTTTTCTTCACTCTTGTGATCGACCTTCCTCCTTGAGCGGGGAGGGGGGCCTCCTTCTTTCTCTCTCAACATGTCAACCTCAGAATAAAGGTGGAGGTAAGAATTTTGAGAGACACAAAGGAAGAATAATCATCGGGCAAAATGTATACATTAACCAATTGTTCCTCCATCCACGCTTTAAAGGGTAACCAAAATTTCCTTGACTTTGTGATACCCATTACCGTATCCATTTTAAATACATATTTCACTTGATCCAGCCACTCTTTGTAGGAGGGAATAACCTGCCTACCCATTTCCTACAAATTTCTCTTCTAGCTATTAAAACAGCATAAAATAGCCACTTCTGCGAGTCCGCCCTTAAATTTACTATCTGTTCCAATCTACCAAAAATAACTAATAGCAGGGTGATCTTAATCTCATCCCCAATACATTAGACATCGTATGCCTCACTGCTTCCCAAAAAAGTTGAATCGCCGGACATTCAAAAAACATATGGACATCCGACGCCTTTTCCATACCACACTTTCCACATTTGTTCACCTCGCCTTTCCCCATCTTTGAAAGTCTGCAAGGAGAGAAAAATGCTCTATGTAGTGTGAATATATGGTTTCGTCTAAACGGAGCAGGTTTGACCACTTGATATAGAGTACTCATAAACGCCTCCCAAACCTCCCCGAGCTGTATTTCCGAAAAAAAAGTCACCCCATAAATCTTTGGGCAGATTAAATTTATCATCCCCTGCCTCCACTATATCCCAATACCAAATCACCAGTACTTTTTTTGGGAGGGGATCTTCCAGAATCTTATCTTCTATCTGAAACTGCCAGGCACATCTCTTATTATCCTTAGCTATCCATCCTTTCAATTGAAGGTATTTTAGCCTTACCAAGGCCCCACCTGTTTTCTGCCAAATCTCCTCCCAAGATATTAAGTCCCCTTCCTTAACTAACTCTCCCCAGTATTTAAAACCTGCCTTCTTGATTGGAATAGCCAAAACATCCTCAAGACACTCAGGTGTACCTGGTGAATCCCAGATAGGTGACCAATTGCTATAATAATCAATCCTAAGCAGAGACCTGACATTAAATCATAATTGTGCAGTATCCTGCAGGAGTTTTTTTTAAACAATTTGGGATCTCCAAATTTAAACAGATAATAGTTTAGACCTTCCTTTACTTCTGCTAACATAGCCTTAAACATATACCCCATCTCTGTGGTATCTAAGGAAGAGTCCAGAATCCTAATATTTTAAGTTGGAACACCCAACCATATAATGGCAGATCAGGTAATGCTAATCCACCTCTTTCCTTTTTCCTCCAAAACTTTTTCCAAGAAATCCTTACTCCCTACTGCGCCTATATAAATTAATTTATATCTTGCTGAAATTTGCCAATCAAAACTTTAGCAAATTGTAAAGGGATTGAGTTATATAGAAAAGTGACTTTAGGTAAAATTATCATCTTGACTAGATTTATTCTGCCCAAGATTGACAAAGGTAAATATATCCAATTTTTCATCAAATTAGAACACTCGCTACTTAGCATACTAAGATTATTATCTGCGATTTGCTCAATATCTTGAAGTATCTTAATACCAAGATACCTCATTTCATTTTTTCTTAATAGATTTCCCATGCTCTTATTCTATGCCATTATAACTGTCTTATCAGCATTTATCTGATAGCCCGAAACCTTACCAAAATTCTCAACTATATCCGGAACTGCTGGTCATTCTATTTGCAAATCAGATGTACAAACTAACAAATCATCAGCATAGAGGGAGACTTTTTTCTCCCATTTACCATATACATAAGATGGAATTTACAGCTCTTGTCTAATTCTTCTGGCAAGAGGTTCAATGTATAAATTGAACAATAATGATGAAAGTGGGCAACCCTGTCTCGTACCCCTAAATATTTGGATCAGAGAAGTCAAACTTCCATTAACTAAAACCCTAGCTGTGGGTTTCGAATAAATTTGGTGCATGACCCGACAAAATGTATCCCCAAAGCCATATTCTTTTAAAATAGTAAACAAAAAGACCCAGTTCACCCTATCAAATGCCTTTGCAGCCTTCAAAATTCCTGCAGCTAAGGGGAGGCTAAATGTTGTAGCTATATCAATGGTCCCCATTAAACTCCCTGTCAATTTGTGTAAATACCTGCCCTTCATAAATCCTTTCTGATCTTTATGTAAGAGACCACCCACCACTTTATTCAATCTATCCGCCAAAACCTTAACAAAAACCTCATAATCAGCATTCAGTAAAGAAATTGGTCTATAAGACTCAAACCTGACTGGACTTTTGCCTGGCTTCAAAACCACTGTGATTATAGCACTATTCCAAGACTCTGGAAGTTCCTCTCCCTTATCATATATCTCTTCAAACAGAGCCAACATTACCGAGACAATAACATCCCCCAGCATTTTATATAGTTCAATTGGAATATCATCAGGGCCTGTCGCTTTCCCCCCTTACTTGACATAATTGCTGACTTAATCTCTTCCGTTGTAATTTTCTGATTTATCATTTCCTTCTCTAAGTCTGTAATTTTAGGGAGTGTATCCGCATCCAACCAACTTCGGACCTCTTCATTTGTTACCACAGTATCTTCCTTATTTAAGTCTGCAAAAAACAATTGAAAAACCTCCCTTATATCATGAGAGGTAGACTGTCTCTGCCCCTTTTGATCAAAAATCTCTCTGATTTCATTTTTTGTCCTATCTGTCTGGCTTTCCAGGCCAACAGTTTACTTGGGTTCTCTCCATATTCGAAATAAGCCAACTTACTGGCTTCCCATCTTTTTTTTAACCTAGTCTGTAATAACGTCTCCAATTGCAGTTTCAAATGAGACCTCATAACTTCTAACTGTTCTAGAGATTCTAGGCCACCCGTCTCCAAGCAATCACACTCATTTAATTTGCTTTCCAACACCTTAATTTCCATCCTATACTTCTTATTCCTGACAATGGTGAGACTCGTAATTTTACCTCTTAAAAATGCCTTAAACGTATCCAACACCATGCTTATTGACGCTGAACCAATATTAAACTTAAAGAATTCCTCTGTCTCAATAAACAACTGAGACTTAACGTCGTCCTCCAACAATAATGTACGATCTAATGCCCACCTTCTCATCCCTCTTTTGGTGATAAGATTTATTGTTAAAACCACCGCCGAATGATATGACAGCCTTATATTCTTAATTGTCAACCATATCCACTAATGCCAGATCTATCAAAAAATAATCTATTCTGGATGCATGGCCATACTTCTTAATCTTGAAAGAGAAAACCTGTTGAGTACCAGCTCTTACTCTCCAAATAGCCACAAACCCAATTCTCTCATCCTAGATTTTAACATAACTGTGGACATAGATCTTTGTGATCTATCTAAATCATTTTCCAACAAGAAAATAAAATCACCCCCCAAAACTATTGGGCCAGGAAAATCCAAAAGGTGGAAAAACATTTTCCTCATTGGTTCTAAATAATCAGAATTTGGAGCATAAAAACCAACCACTTTTATCACTGCGTCTCGAATCTGGAGTTTAATAATGGCCCAGCGACCCAAACTATCTACTGCAGTTTTTAACCCAACTACATTAAGTTGCTGTTTAATGATTATAGCCACCCCCCTGGTATTAGTAGTATTCTCTGTAGACACCACATGCCTAACCCACTGATGAGATTTAAATAACTTAGAGCATTCAGTCCCCGTCTGATGGGTCTCCTACAAAATATAAATATGTGCTGGATAATCCTTCAAGTGTTGCAAAATTCTATTTCTCCTACCATGTATTCTTAACCCATTTACATTCCATGTCATAATATGAAGGAGACTACTGTCCCTACCCGGTATCTCACCGGCTTCGCCTATATCTTCTTGTCCTTAATTTCAGCTCTAATATGTCCTGGTGTATCTGGAGTGAAAGAGGTTTTTCTTTTATATTTTTTTTCCCTTCTTTTTCCCTAATGCTCCTCACCTTGAGCTCCCCCCCTACCCTAACGTGTGCCCCCAGACCTCCCCCCCTCGGGGAACCCATCCCTGACTCATGGGCTAGCTAATAAAGCCCTGATTAAGGAGGGCTACCAGAAGAAAACCGACCAGAGGGACGTAGAGAGGAGGATACAACCCCCATATTTCAAGATGTTCCACTTCTTATCGACTCTAATAAATCATCCGCTGCTTTTATGTCTCTTAAATTGTACATCTTATTGTTGTACATCACTCGTAAAATGGCTGGAAATTTGAGTTGCACTGACGCACCCAGCTTCTTGAAATCCTCTATACGATTACCCAGTTCCCACTGCCTATTAAGGGTAGTAATAGCAAGATCCGACCTAACTTCAAAGGAAAAATCATTCCCTCTTAAAGTTTTTTGTTTTAATGCTTGCGACAGGATTTTCTCTTTGAGAGCATAGGTCAAAAAGTTGATCAAAATCTTCCGAGGTTTCTTCCTGTCAGGGTCTCTCCTAAACAGGTCCCTATGTATCCTCTGAATGTCCGCCGCAATCTGCCGTTCGGTTTCTTCCAACTGTAAGGAATTCTTAATAAGTGAGGAACAATATGCCTTAATGTTGTTCCCCTCCTCCCCCTCCGGTATATTTAGAATTCTCAGATTGTTCCTTGTGGCTGCATTTTCGATCCGTTCCAATTTATCCCGTAGGTCTTGTTCACATGCTTTCGACTTCCGCAAATCCTGCTTAATCTGTGCTAAATCTTCTTGTAGGGACTCTACTGATTCTTCCAAAAGCTGCATTCTTTTGGCCAATAAGTCAAATTTATTTTCCAGTATCTCGCACATCTCTTTTATACCGGCCTGATTTGCCTCGGATACCAAGAAACCCTTTTTGATCTCCCCTGCTAGCTTCGTGATCCTCTCTTCCATGGGAGAGAGCCTGGCAGTCCCTTCCTCATCCCCCACCCTTAATGTCTGTGAAATCCCTAATGCATGATTATCATTTCCCACCAGAACTGGGGGAGACTCACCAGTCTTATCCTCTTGTAAATTTAAATCCACTGCACGTACCGAGCACTGATCTTTTTTTCCTCCCCTCTTATCCCCTACTCCCATTTCCACACTCACTTCAGTCGCCACATCCTACATCGTCTTGCTTACAGAGGGCTGAGCCCCTTCCTCTGGACCCATAAACCTAGAACTATCATCTAACGCCACTAGGGGGAGGATTTTAAAGTAGGACTGCAAAGAGGGGGTTATTATAGGCCTTACATTAACAGGGGAGTCTGCCTTCCCCCTTTTAACAAGCTTGGCACCAATAAACTTTTTCTGGTGGGAGCTCACTAACGGATTCTCCTTTAAAAAATCACAAATACCACCCCAACACTCTCCAGTCTTACCTCCAAGATTCACCTCCCATGAGGGACCAGATTTTTTTAAACTACCAGGGTTTTCCTCCCCAAGTCTCCTCCTGCCTCTGCCTCTCACCAAGCCAGCTGCCTCCTCCACTGCTTGAGCTGCCTGGCTTCCTTTTTTCACAATAGGCAGAAATGTTTTGTGTGCCTCCTCATCGACTCTCCGCTCCTGAGGCAGCAAGCTGCTTGTGCTGGCTCTGCCGCTTCTCCTATTGCTGCAGCTGCTTCTCCCTCGACGAGGGAAACGCGCTACAGCCGAGCGCGTCTTTCGCAGCACCAGAGCTGCGCACTGCCAAAGCACCACTCCAGCGGCGCCGCTTGTGTCATCCTCAATATCGGTAAGCCAACACATGTGCCCTCCTCTCCTCTCCCCCGGTCCTGTTTCCTTAGTCAGACGCTCCACGGCCCACGTCTGTGCCGGCCGCCATGTTCGCCCCCGCATCACTCACACCATTCCTGCCATGTGATTACCTGTACCTAAGTCCAGACAACACACATATCCCACTGAAAAAGCAATGTAGACATGATGTACACATGGCAGTACACACCTGCCATTGCACTTACAGCATATCACACACCAGCAACATCAGTATGACAAAAAGTAGTTCAGCCAGACCATAAGATCTCGTAGTAAGAAGTGATCCCAAATCATTTCCTACCCAACCTCTTCACAACAGCTAGGTTAAGTGTTAGAAATGGGGTCTTCGGTTGGCAGTCAGATTTCCCCCTGCCAAGCAAGGACTCTCACTCTAGTCAGGGCAAAGGAGAAACACACCTGGTTTACCTCCACTCACCCCCTTGGTAGCTTGGCATGAGCAGAAAGGCTTAACCCAGAAACAATGTGTAAAGTATTTGAACCAACACACACAGTAATAACATAAAAACACTACAAAATTGACACACCAGTTTAGAAAAATAGGCGAAATTTATCTAAATCAAAGAAGACCACAATGATTAAAGTCCAACTTACACAAGTCAAGATATGAATTACTGCATAGAAAACAATGGAAACGTTGATCTCACACAAAGTACCTGGTTTGCTGCATGGATGAGCCTGCATTGGAAAAGGCAGAGATGTGTCAATTCCTTACTTGCAAGTAAAGCAGTGCATCATTTCTTCTCCGGTCAGGTAAGTGATGCATCGTTTGTCTCCCGTGCATTTCCGGATGGGTATCTGGGATCTGAGCCAGTACACAATGACTTTGCCGTCCAGGGATGATGTATGAGAAATCCAGTTGCACGGTGTTAGAAATCCACGCTGTGTGGTGCTTGCATCATTGTCAGCAGCCACAAGCAGGTGTTGCATCATTTCTCCAACCGCGATGCATTAATCTCTCAGCTGCGATGCAGGTGGAGCATTGATTTTAGCTGCCCAGCTGGAGGCACATCGTTTATCAGCCGTGTTGCAGATGGTGTGTCAAAAATTTCCCCTCACAGTGTTCTGTGGGTAGATTTCAGATCTTGTTCTGCCAACTTCATCTTTCAAGGGCCCAGGGCCTGGATAGGGCACCACTTGGCACTGCTGGAGTCTCAGCAGAGAGTCCAGGTACTGGCAGAGGAAGTCTTTGATGCCCTGAGACTTCGAAACAGGAGGCAAGCTCAGTTCAAGCCCTTGGAGATTCTTGTTCAAGCAGAAATGCACAACAAAGTCCAGTCTTTGTCCCCTTTCACAGGCAGAAGAAGCAGCAACTGCAGGATAGCCCAACAAAGCATAGTCACAGGCAGGGCAGCACTTCTCCTCAGCTCTTCTCCTTGGCAGAGGCTCCTCTTGAATCCAGAAGTGATCTTGATTAAATCTAAAGTCTGTTGTTTTGGGTCCACTACTTATTCCCCTTTCTGCCTTTGAAGTAGGCAAACTTCAAAGGAAAGTCTCTGTTGTTCACAAGTGTCTGCCTTGCCCAGGCCTGACCCCAGACACACAAAATGGGGTTGGAGACTGCATTGTATGAGGGCAGGTACAGCCTATTCAGGTGTAAGTGACCACTCCTCCCTCCACTCTAGCACAGATGGCTCTTCAGTATATGCAGGCTACACCCCAGCTCCCTTTGTGTCATTGTCTAGAGGGAATTCACAACAGCCCAACTGCCAATCTGTCCCAGATATGGAATACACAAACAGGCAGAGGCACAGAATGGTTCAAGAAAGAAAATGGCCACTTTCTAAAAGTGGCATTTGCGAACTAACAATGTAAAAACCAGCTTCACTGAAGGGTGTATTTTTAAATTGTGGGTTTAGGAACACCAAACTCCATTTTTCTGTCTGCTCTCAAGGGGAATCTTCACTAAAGACAGCTCCATGTTAACCTCTGAGAGAGATAGGCATTGCACTGTTAAAACCAGATTTAGCAGTAGTTCACTGTTAGGACATGTAAAACACATCAGTACATGTCCACCTTTAATATACACTGCACCCTGTCCATGGGGCTACCTAGGGCCTACCTTAAATGTATAAAAAGGGAAGGTGTAGGCCTGACAAGTGGGTACACTTGCCAAGTTGATTTGGCAGTTTAAAACTGCATACACAGGCACTGCACATATTTACAGGGCTACTTATGTGGGTGGCACAAATAGCGCTGCACGCCCACTAGTAGCATTTGATTTAAATGCCCTAGGTTCCTTTTGCGCACTTTAGTAAGGACTTACTACTAAATCATTACACCAATTATTGAAAAGCCAATTACAGATACAATTTCACATAGGGAGCACTTGCACTTTAGCACTGATCAGCAGTGATAAAGTGGCCAGAGTAACAAAAACAGTAAAAACAGAGTCCAGTGCTCAGCAACAACCTGGGAAGTGGAGGCAGAAAGTTTGTGGAGATCACACCAAGGATATCAGGTCTAACAAGCTCCAAAGCCTATGTGGGAGTTGTGGATGCAGACCGATAGATTGTAAATTCCACTGTACAATATGGTGTGCTATAACATGTATTGTCATATCTGATCCTAGCATACACTTCTGTAATGGACTACTTAGCTTTGAGGTAAGTTTCTTACATTCTCAAATCCTCTTCCCCTTCCACTCACTGAATATGTCATTTTGTGTTTTGCTCTGCAACGTGGCTTGAGGTATTCATTGTCAGTAGCCAATGATAATTGCAAATAGCCATTAGAGGTGAACCTGACAGATTGCTTGTAAAATGGATATAGTTACAGTACCTTGTTATAACTTCCTTATACAAGTGGGGTTGTGACTGCTTAGTCCTTTCCTACTACCAGTGGCGTTGGAGTGGTATGAAATGGTGTATTACGTGTCAGTTAAAGTGTGTGACCCAGGTGTGATGATTGGATCATTGTTTCTGGCTTCACAATAGGTAACTGTATACTGACTATGTTAGTGTATGTTTGAAATACTGGGTTACTCATTGATGTTCTTTGTGTGTTCAATAGGTTAAGCTATCATGTAGCTATGGTATGGGTAAGTGAAGAGACCGTACCTGGTGATATATAGGTCTATTTTGGGTACCCCATCTTTGTAGATAGTTGACCATGGGCATGACTTCTATTACCTGAATGTGTGCATCGCATGCCACCATGCCTTCCATCCTGATGGTACTCTCCCTCATGCTCTATTTGCAGGTTGGTATACTGACTATCCTATTGTGTTGTCCTGGATTTACATCTCTCTGACATCTGCCCTGTGACATTTCTGTTGCCATGTGTATTCTGCTGAGGGAGCCTCCCTCTGATGACCATTACACTGGCTTTCAATGCTGGCTGTTCGATGCAGGGGGGCATGACCAGGCCACAGTTGGCAAACAATTGTTGATGTATTATAAAAGACACATATACAATAGCTGTGTTCAATTGTCATTTACTGTGCATATAATAATACAAAAAAAAAAAAAAAGGTGCTTAAATTAAAAAAGGTGATGAGTGAGGTCATGGTAGATGGATACATCATTTATCTGCAATACCAGTTGGTTACACAGGTCCAGTATCCTTGTACCATGGGAAAATGGAGTTATGTCTCAGAACAGTGGCAACAAGAGTGACAAATCAGGAGAGGTTCACTTCCTGGCAGTGGGTTTGGTCTTGGCATCTGCTTCAGCCGGATGTCAGGTTGGACATCCACGTTTGTGGAGGGGTTCTTCTGCTATAGAGGGTGGGGTGTCTGTGGCTTGTGGTTCCCCTGGCAGGGCCCCCATTCCACTAGCTGTGGCTGATGTAGATAGGGCAGATGGTACGTGGCTAGTGGAAGGGGCCCAATGGTGTGTTGAGAAACCAATGAGGGTGGTATTGATGTCCCTCAGCACCCCTGCAATGGTAGCCATGGTGGCATTGTGTGCCTACCACTGCTGCATGACTTCATGGTGATGTTCCCTCTGCAGCCTTTGATTTCCCTACAACATGGTAATACTTTTGCCCATCCTGTCCTTGGAACTTTGGCATGCTCTTAAGACATGGAGATGGTTTCCTGATCAGTGGAGTTCTTTGTGGCCCCACCCTTTGGCCCACAACATCCCTACCACACACCCTACCCCCAGGTGCCTGTTTCCCTGGCACAGTATGCCCACTCCCAGTGGTAGCAGGTCCTTGTTTATTATGATACTGATCACCCATATGATAAAAACACCACGCTATCTGGTGGGAGGGGCACCTTAAAAGATTGTTGAATGTGGTCATGATGGTGAAGGTAAGAAGAACCTGGAAACATCAGCCACAACTGGTCAAATCAAACTGGAAGGTATGGAAGAAGAGGTGACATCCTCACGCAAAGCAGAACTGTCCCCAGCAGTGCACCAGAATCATCCACCTCAGTGACCTAACAATGGCACAAGAAGCCTCA
The DNA here is from genome assembly GCF_031143425.1 of Pleurodeles waltl. Lineage (NCBI taxonomy): Eukaryota > Metazoa > Chordata > Amphibia > Caudata > Salamandridae > Pleurodeles > Pleurodeles waltl. The sequence continues at coordinate 236,258,718 of NC_090447.1, forward strand.
GAGTAAGATGGAGACACCACGGCATACGTTGACTACACCACAACGTACATTGAATCTACCACCCCAATCATCTCAAAGTGTCAGTGCCCCAGAAAAGAAGAAAATGCTGGCTACAATTATGGGTATGTTTAGGCAGGAGGGGTCCTACGACCGTAACCACCCAATGGCACAATTTGTACAATAGGAACCTGGGAAAAAATGTTAGCACATGACCTCCTCCCTTTTTCATTTGTGGGATTGTTAGAGTTTGTGGCAGCCTTCTGCCTGACATGGAAGGTTCCAGGTTAGACCTCTTTTGCCACAGTTGCCGTTCGAGCTCTGAATTATGATGTGCTGCAATTGCTTGGAAAACCTTTGCAGCAAAGTATTGTCCACACTAGCCACCTGACTGCAGACATGTGGACCAGTTGCAGGCTACTGATTACATGTTCATGACTGCACACTGGATCTCTTTTGCAGGAGGAAAGCAAAAGTCTATCTACAGGTCTTGCCCCATAAGAAATGTTTAAGAACGTTCGACGGCATGCAACATTAGTCATGTTCACCATGGAGAAATCATACATACCTGTATACCTGCAAACCTGGACAAATGTAAAAGCAAGGTGTCTGAATGGCTGTGAGCCAGAGGTCTCCAAATTGTACTTGTTGTCACAGACAATGGAAATAACATAGTCAAGGCCCTCGCAGATGGTGACTATTTGAGGGTCCTGTGTTCGGTGCACTGCATTCACCTGGTTGTGCAAAACTTTACTAAAAAAAAGAGACATAGCAACATACTGACCACCGACAGATGAATCTGCACTCATTTCATCAATTCTTTTAAAGTCAGGAAACAGCTGTGGATTATTCTGTGTGGTGTCAGAGTATCAGTTAAAGCCCTGATACAGGAGGTGCACCACTTTAGAACTCAACCTATTATATGTTGCAGCGTCTATTTGAGCAGGACATACAGATCAATCATTATGTCATTCTAGGAGGACGGGATGCAATTGGGAAAGCCATGACCATGGATGCATACAAATGGGGCCTACTCAAGTGCCTGACACAGATGCTGCTCCTTTTTGAGGTTTTCACACAACACATTAACAAAGAGGACAGCATGATGTGCCAAATTCTCCTGTTATTGCATCTGCTACAGGACCAGCTAAAGAAGTTGTCTGAAAGGTTTGCGCTTGGAGGTGTGAATGAAAACCCAGAAGCACATGCCTTGGTTGAGAGCCTAAGCTATTGCTTGACTTGTAATGAAAGGCTGCAAAATGATACTATCTCATCCAAAATGTACATCTGTTCCACCTTACTTGATCCTACTTGATCTACTTGAACTGGAAGAAGAAAGACTAGAACTTAGAGTCCCACTCTGAAGTTCTGGGGTGCTGCCTTCAACTTCCAGGGAGGGCAGTTTTGTCTCACAGCAGCCAACACCAGCAAGAAGAACATCGGCAACAGCAGCATCAGGAAAATTAGACCCAACCTCTGCATTGGTTTGGTTTCAAGTGGTATGTCTTAAGTCTAGTGCAGAGGCAAAGGCAAAGGCAAAAGCGGTCAAGTAAGTGGCAATACCACTGACAATCAGAGGATGTTCCAGGAGTATCTGCATGACTTAAAAAAGGTGTATGTGGATCAAAACCCATTGGTGTATTGGTATGGGAAGATGCACCAATTGTCAGAGCTCAGCAGGCTGGCAATAAAGTGTTTGGCTTGTACTGTAGCCAGTGTATCTGCTGAACATGTGTTCAGTGAAGTTGGTGCAGTTGTTACTGTGATAAGGTCAAGTCTCTCACCTCAAAATGTGGAAAGATTTACTATGATCAAAATAAACCAGCATTTTATATCACCTGATTACACTGTTCCTGAAACACAACAGCAGGAAGAAGAGGGAGATTGCTTAGAATCAAGTGTGTTTGCTGACCAATGTCTGGGTGAACCAGCAGAGTTTGAGGATGAAGTCTGATTCCCAGACTGAGTATACCAGTGCCACCATCAAACGTTTTAATTATTTCTCGTTGAACTTACTTCTTTCTTTTTTTGCTTCCTTCCTTTCCTTCTTTCCTTTCCTTCTTTCTTTTCCTTCTTTCTTTCTTCCCTTCTTTCTTTCTTTCTTTCTTTTTTTTCTTTCTTCCTTTCTTTCTTCCAAAAAACTACTTGGACCTGTGTGAAGTGAAGAAACCCCCACATTCCCTTCAGCACATTGAGGACATGCTGGCCTCCCTCACGTGCCATTGTCTATTCTTTTTTTATATCAACTAGCAAGGCTGCCCCAGACAATCCTTGAGTAAAAGACTGCAAGTGCCAATGCCAAATTGCTATGTGTTGCTACCATCGAAGAGGAAATAACATGTTGTTTCAATCAACCATCACTCCTGGATTGGAAGAGGTAACTTCTAACTATTGGACCGATGAGTGGTGATGTATTGAGTGACTGTGAGTGATGATTGAAGGTGTATGTGGTGGCCGACAGTGAGGGAGGGAGTTCAACAAATTTGTTAACTTAATTTCAATGATTTGCAATGTTTGGGTGCTGATGGTTTATCATTTATTTCCTGAAAGTGATTGGCCTTCAGGATCCCTTCGTCTTTTTTTGTTCCTCAGAGACCGGACCTGTCACTTTATTGAACACACGCAAATGTGCACAAAATACTCCAATTCTCATTCTTCAACAGCAGTGCACTACACAGTTCTACCTTGCTCAGTCTGGGAGTTGGACAGGGTTACACAGAATCAGGTGAAGGGGGAGGATGGAAGTACTCAGGGTAGGACTACCTCAACAGCTAGAAGGAGAAAGTTATCAACTTTAAAAATAAACCATTTTGATGGCAAAGACTCTGAGGCCTAGTACTCACTCTGTTCTGTGACTGGAGAGGGGTGTGTTGATTTGGGAAATGCTGCTGAGTGTGTGTTTGCTGCATTTCTGGATCAAACTTTAAATTCTTCTTTATGTTATTGCTCTGCCTCTGAGTCTTCTTGTTACACTCCTGACTCGTCATGAAGCTTAACTTGCTTTCTTTTGTCATTCTCCTTTACTCTGTAACACAGGTACAGTTTTTCAACATGCAGGCCTTCTCCTAGTCCTCTCCTGAATGAACAAATCTTTGTGGAAGATCAACTTTCCAGCTTACCTACTGGACTTGTTCAGTCAGTTACCCAATAGTGGCAGACATTCCAAGAAGAATGGAGATGCACAGCTGAATTTGGCAATACAGTATCATTTTCCTTTTCACAATCATCATTTTTAGAACTGGGTGGGTTAACTTCAATCTTCCATATTTTATATTTTTCAGACCTAGAAGATATAACATGTAGAGCTATAGGCCCTTATTACAACCCTGGCGGTTGGTGATAAAGCTGTGGTTATACAGTCAACAGGCTGGCAGTATATACAGCAAAATTATGACCATGGGGGAAAGAGCTCAAACAGAAAACCACTTTACCATACTGACCGCCAGGGCAGAATCAACAGGCACCACAGCAGTAGCTGCCAAAAGCCAGGCGGAAGCCAATGTTCAGCCCACTGTATTATGACTGACCAATCTACCACCTTTTCCAGGGCAGTACCAACGACATCAAAAGCTTGGTGGAAACACTGCACAGAAGGGAAATGACTCACCATTGGAGACTCAAGGAAGAACCACGCCACCATGGTGCCCGAACTGCAGATCTTCCCAATGCTTTTCTACGTCCTGCTCCACCACGAACACCAACGACGGCGAAGACGACCACAGTGAGTACAGCCGCCTAGCACACACGGTAGGGCGGAGGAAAAAGATAGTCACACACACACACACAACATCCCCACCCCCAACACCATACACACAAGCAGATGCAGTAACATAACATATTTTCACCGTACCTCTCAGGAATAATGCAAGGACCACAGGAATAGATTAAAGTGAGTGTAATAATATAAATATAGTAGAAATATAAAAATTCAAACTTAGGGGCATATTTATACTCTGTTTGCACCAAATTTGCGTCAAAATGTTTGATGCAAATTCAGCGCAAACCTAACACCATATTTATACTTTGATGCCCGACCCCGCAAAACGTAAAAATTCAGCAGTGTGCATCATTTTCTGGATGCGTGAAACCGCCTTGTGTTAATGACATGCAAGGTAGGCGTTCCCATCCCAAAAATTACTTTAAGGCATGTGCGCCTTATTTATACTCCTGCGTCATTTTGAAACACAGGAGGGAGCGGGCCTTAAAAACTGGACCACAGCCTGATTTGCGCTGTTTTTTGACGCCTGGGTGAGGTCCGGCGTTAAGAGACCTGTGGGCTCATTTCCATGGTCTCTGACCATGGAAGCAGTCCACAGGTGCCCTTCCCCGCCCCCAGGGACACACCCTGCCACCCTCGCCCACCCCTGGAGGATACCCCTGTACTTTCCCATCCCAGGTAAGTACAGGTAAGTTAAGGTAAGTATTTTTTTTAAAGTGGCATAGGGGGGCCTAACAGTGTGCCCAATGACCATGCCCAGGGGACACAAGTCCACTGGCATGGCCATTGGGCAGAGGGGCATGTCTTTCCTAAGACAGGAGTCATTTCAATGGGGGTTGTGCGTCAAAAAATGGCGCAGGTCCAGTTAGAGCCATGAATTTTTACTCTAACCTGACTTGCACCATTTATTGACACACAACACCCATTCTTCCCTATGCCTGTGCTGCCCGGTTTGAATAACGTTAGCCGGCAGTAAGCTTTTCGGCACTGGTTTGCGTCAAAAGTATAAATATGGGCCTAAAAGTATATACAAATGTACAAACAAGGGACACTGCCCAGTCCTCAATGTGCGTGGGCCACAGGGCCACATTAAAAAGTCCAAGGCCTCACTTGACTCCTGCACCAACATGGAGAGAACACTGCAGAGGCATTAGTTTGAAAATAGGCAGGAACCTCAGGGGGACGTTGAACGGGGGCACCTCAGCAAGCAGATGGAACAACACCACTTGTCCTGGATGGGGCAACATGCCCTGTGCTTGGTCCTGGAGAGTGCAAGGCCACGGTCTCTCAAGTTGGTGAATTGCCCACTGGCTCTGGAGGAGGCAACATTCCCTGTGCTTTGTCCTGGGGTGTGCAAGGCGACAGTCTCTCAAGTAGGTGACTTGCCCGCTGGCTCTGGAGGGGGTAACATGCCCTGTGCTTTGTCCTGGGGAGTGCAAGGCCACAGTCTCTCAAGTGGGTGACTTGACCACTGGCTCTGGAGGGGGAAACATGCCCTGTGCTTGGTCCTGGGGAGTGCAAGGCCACAGTCTCTCAAGTGGGTGACTTTGCCCGCATGCTCTGGAGGGGGCAACAGGCCCTTTGCTTTGTCCTGGGGAGTGCAAGGCCACAGTCTCTCAAGTGGGTGATTAGCCCACTGACTTGTCCTGGGGAGTGCAAGGCCACAGTTTCTCAAGTGGGTGTCTTTACCACTGGTTCTGGACGGGGCATCGTGCCCTGTGATCTTCATCCTGGAGAGGATGGGGTGAGTGGGTGCCATACCCACTGGTTCTGCGAGGGGCATTGTGCCCTGTGATCTTCATCCTGGAGAGGATGGGGTGAGTGGGTGCCATACCCACTGGTTCTGGAGGGGGCATCGAGCCCTGTGATGCACATCTTGGGCAGTGCATCTAGGTCATAGTCTCTCAGGTGGGTATCATACCCACAGGATTTTCAGGGAGCAGGCTGCACAACAGACCATGGACGCAGGACTACAGATTGTCCACCAGTGGTGTTGGCTGCTCAGTGGTGGTGGTGCTGCTGCTGCTGGTAGGGGGAGGCTCCTACCCATCCCCTGCAGTCTCAAACAGGTGCCCACTTCTGCTGGTGGTGATGGTGGTGGTGCTGATGCTACTGGTGGTGGTGGAGGAGGCTTCTGCCCATCCCCTGCAGCCTTGGACAGCTGCACCACTATGGTTGGTGGTGGTGGCTCTGACTGAGACTCAGCACCAGCCCCTTGTCCTTCCTGGCAGCAGCTGGGGATTCCTCCTTGCCCTTCCTGGCAGCAGCTGGGGATTGCTCCTTGCCCTTCCTGGCAGCAGCTGGGGATGGCACCTTACCCTTCCTGGCAGCAGCTGGGGGTAGCAACTTGACCTTCATGGCAGCACTTGGGGCAGGCACCCTTTCTGTATGGCTACCTGGTGCCCAGGATAATTTTCCACCACGAGTTGCAGTAGACACTACTGGGCTTGTGGCCTGGGTGGCTGAGGTGCTTCCCTGGGTTTTAGCCACCATGGCCAGACGTGAAGGACAGGGTGAGGGGTAGGGAAGAGGACAATGGTAGAGAGGAAAAGCTTCTTAAGGACATTGGATTGGGAAGAGGGAGAAGGTCTTGGAGTGGAGGAAGAGGGAGTGGTTGTAGGAGGTGTCTGTCTGCTGAATTTGGTGCATGGGCTGGATGCTGTTGTGAGGTGGATGGCTGTTCGGTGTCTGAGTGCTTGCGTTTGTGTACTTTGGGAGGGGGTGACAGACACAGTGGGAGAGAACACAGGGGACGTGTGCATGGATGTTGGGGGGGGATGACTCCCCGTGAGCTGTGTGTTCTGATAGGTGTGCTGGTGATGGAGGTAGTGGATGAGGATGTAGTGGATGCTGGTGTGAGTGTAGAAACAAATGGGAGGGAGGTGGAGGACGAGGAGGAGGGGGCCACAGTGGAGGCAGTGCATGTTGGTATGTCTGTATCTGGATGGTGTTTGTGTGAGTGCCTGTGGGATGATGTGTGGTGTTTGTGTATGCCATGTCCACTCTTGTGTGTAGTCCTGTGTGCATACTCGTCTGTCTGTGTGCTTGGGATAGGTTGGAGTTGAGGGGAATGGGATTAGGTGGAGGAAGTTAGAGGGGGAGGGTGGAAACAGGGACAATGGCTGCCATCAGAGAGGATGCCAGAGCCTGGATTGATCTCTGTTGGGCCGCCAATCCAGTGTGAATGCCCTCCAGAAATGCATTGGTCTGTTGTATTTGGGCTGCCAGCTCCTGGATGGCATTCACAATGGTTGACTGGACTGCACAACAGAGAGGTATCTCAGGAGGTCAATAGCCACCTCACTCAAGGTAGCAGGGCTTACTGGGGCAGGGCCTGAGGTGCCTGGGGCAAAGGAGATGCCCACCCTCCTGGGTGAGCGGGCACAGGCAGCTTGCTGAGGGGCTGCTGGGAGGGCAGTGCTGCTATGGGGGTGGCGGCTGTACCTGTAGTTGGGGTGGTCACAGAGGTGTCCGTCACCACCAGGGAGCTTCCATCGGAGGATGTATCCATGTCCGGACTATCCCCTCTAGTCTCCGCCGTGGTGCTCCCCTCGCCCTCCATCCCACTGGTGCCCTCAGCGTCGGTGGACTCTGCCTCCTCAGTCCTGTGGGATGCAGCTCCCTCGTTCACCTGTGCCTCTGCTCCTCTGCCAGATGATACTAATGCACAGGAGGACAGGGTGACAAAACAAAAACAGGGGGAAGAGACAAAGGATACACTGGGTCAATGGCTGCATCAACATCACCGTTGGCGTACATACCACCCTCACACATAGGGACCAGCCCTACACACTATGCAATGCACTACCAGTAACAATGCTAGTCACCAGGGCATGGGGAGGGACACATACCGCCAACTGCAGCATACCTGGGACTCACACAGCCCTGCCCAGTAATGGATGCCTACTAGCTAGGTTGGAAGAATTTCACTTCAGATCCAAGCCCAACATGGGACCTACTCTGCAATGTCAGGCCTGGTCTAGGGACACCCACAGACACACATCCCCCACCCGGATACCAGCGGACCAGGTGTAAGTTGTAATGATGGGTACTGTACTCATCCCCTTGTGACTGCTGTGATGCCCTCAAGTACCCATCCAGCTCCGGATAGGTCACTGCCAGAAAGCGGGCAGTCAGGGGGTCAAGGTTCTTCAGGCACTCCATCCTCGTTGGGAGGCCATCCCCAGCTGGGCCTCCACCATTTTCCATGCCCAGTGTCTCAGATCCTCCCACCGGTTTCGACAGTGGGTGCTCCGCCTGCCGTATACCCCCAGGGTCCTCACGTCCTTAGCATGCCATGTACCCTTTTTTTGATGGGGGCTGACCTGCAGAGGAAAGATACACAAGGAAAGGTATTAGTTAAACCGACCTACCTGTTACACTCATGGCCCACCATCGCCCTTCCCATCCCCTGGCCCAGCATACATGCTGCACACTGCCCAGGGCCCATCACACAGTACTCCATGCATTCATGCCCCACGCATCGTGCTCACAGTGTACTCACCTGTTGGTCTGGAGGCCCATACAGCAGTCCATACTGGGGTAGGACCCCATCCACTAGTCTCTCCAACTCCACCTAGGTGAAGACAGGGGCCCTTTTCCGAGTCACACTGGCCATGGTAGGTTCCAGACACAGGTCACAGCAGCACATGCAGTGTAGGTCCTCTCCTGTTGAAGGTCAGGTAGCAAGTGAGTGAACAGATAGAAAATGGTGGTGACATCCGCGGTGGTGTATACCGTCAGCGCCAGTGTACATCACAATTGGCCAATGTACCCCATAGGGCCCAATTTTATCCAATGAGGCGTTGCATGGCGGATCCTGACCACCTTCTGCAAAAGTGCACAACGTCAGTGGAATTACCTCACTTCCACCTGTCCCTCCATACAGGACAGGCGGATGTCATTTCACGGGGGCAGTGCAGGGAACCTAACTGCTTCACAGATCACAATTGTACATACAGGACATATGCCACTAATACATTTAAAATTCACATCATGCATTGGACTGTAGTGGCTACAATGTACATTTAATGACCGGCTCATTACTCGTTTGCCCCATAGATTACAGCCGCTTCGGATGAATAGGAGATGGAGACACCTCCCCATGTACAGACCCCTGGTGGACTTGGCAACAATGGAGGACAGACACCTTATCCTCACCTACAGTCTTGACAGGGCCACAATCACGGAGCTGTGTGCCCAATTGGAGCCTGACGTGATATATGCTATCCGTCACCCAACTGGGACAAGACTGGGATTTCTCACTTCTATGGCCACTCACTGTACCATTTGGAAACTCTTTTTGTAGATGTTGGTGCCCCACTATCGCTCCTGGTGTTGTAGCTCCAACCAACTACAGGTCTTTCCTATGTTAACATTACTGTACAGTTGAATTGCAATGATTAAACCTTGTTAAACGAATATATACTTCAATCATTTGGCATACTCCATACTTGTATTTTTTTCAGTGTGTGTTTATTGCAGTGCTATGAAGAAATGGGAGAAGTGCAATGGGTTGGGCTGATGATGGAGGAAAGTACAGGGTATAGTTCCAGTCTATTTGTAGCATAGGTGCATTGTCCAAGGGGGCATAGGAAGGGGAGCAATGGCAGTTTGAGGTAGACAGGGTGACATGGTGGGACACATGGGTGGCAATCAGGAAAGTCTTATTTCCTGGCATGGTCTCTGGCTTCTGCCAAGATCGCAGGGAAGGTTTGTGGTGTACTTCTCATTCTGCAGGGATAAGGGTGCTGGTGGCCTGTTGGTCCTGTGGCAGGACCTCATCTCCACTGGCGGCAGCGGAGGTGGAGGGCTGTTCAGTAGTCTGGTTAGTGGCAGGGGGCCTGCTGGTTTGACACTGCCTCCTTCATAATATTGGCCATGTCTGCCAGTACCCCTGCAATGGTGACCAGGGTGGTGTCAATGGCCTTCAAGTCCTCCCTGATCCCCTGGCACTGTCCCTCCTGCAGCCGCCAGTTCTCCTGCACATTGTCCAGGATCTGGCCCAGCGCATCCTGCGGATGTTGGTATGCTCCCAGGATCTTGGTGAGTGCCTCCTGGAGAGTCGGTTCCCTGGGCCTGACCCCCCCGGCGCACAGCAGTCCTCCTAGGTTCCCTATTGTCCTGTGCCTCTGTCCCCTGAACCGTGTGCCCACTGACCACAGGTCCCTGATTGTCTTGGGTTTGTGGTGTGCCCTGGGGTCCCTGTAGTGGTGGACACACTGCTGATTGACCTGTCCTGAGGACAGCGGTATGGGCACGCTAGGTGGGTGCTGTGGTGGTGTTTCCTGAGGGGGTGGCTCTGTGGTGGTGTGTGACTGTGGCTGGGTAACCAACTGTCCAGAGGACCCTGATGGGCCAGGGTGGACATCCAGACCCAGGTGAGCAGAGTCACTGTCATCACTGTGGGCCTCTTCTGTGGGGGGACTGGATGTTGCTAGCACCTCTTCTCCGGTGACATTGGCTCGGATACCTGTGGGGATGTAAATTCAGTGTTATTGTTTCTGTGTGTGACATATTGTGCATGGGTGGGTTGCCCTCTGTGGTTGATTTGCCATGGCAACTTTCACTAGTGTACATTGGTGCATGGTGAGATGATTACAACTCTATAGTGTGCATGCTTCAGTGATAGGTGTCCATGCAGGTCTGTGAGTGGTGTCCATGCATTGGTATGGCATGCAGGACTTGGCATTGGGATGAGTGAGATGTGATGGTGGAGTGTGTGGGACGTGATGGAGTGATGGGAGTTAAGGTGGGGGTATGTGATGGCATGCAGGTAGGGGGGTGATAGTAGTATAGAGTTGACTTACCAGAGTCCAATCCTACTCCCACTCCTGGCAGGCCCTCAGGATGCACTATTGCCAAAACTTGCTCCTCCCATGTTGTTAGTTGTCGGGGTGGAGGTGGGGGTCCACCGGCAGCCCTCTGTACAGCGAGTTGGTGTCTTGCTGCAATGGAACATACCTTCCCCCATAGGACATTCCACCTCTTCCTGATGTCATCCTTTGTTCTGGGGTACTGTCCCACAGAGTTGACCCTGTCCACGATCCTCCACCATACCTCCATCTTCCTGGCAATGGATATCTACTGGACCTGTGCTCCAAATAGCTGTGGCTCTACCCAGATGATTTTCTCCACCATGTACCTTAGCTTCTCCTCAGAGAATCTGGGGTGTCAGTGTGGTGCCATGGGTGTTGTGTGAGTATTATGGGTGAGGGTGTGTAGGATGTTGTGTTGAGGTATGTGTTGTGAGGTGCATGGGTGATGAATAGGTTATTGTGGTATGTGGCTCTGGTTGTGTGAGTGGTCTTGCTGTCTCTGTCTGGTGGCAATTGTTTGTATTCGAAAAGGGTTGTGGGTAGTGTGGGTGTGTGTTTTATAGTGGTGTGGAGGTGTGGGGGTGGTGTGTGTATGTGTGTCAGGTGTGCGTAGTTTGAATTGACCAATGTGGAGTTGTTTTGTATGTGTCAACACCAGGGCAGTGCGCGCTCTATTGGCGACTAGAATGCAAAAACCCAGCACTCTCAAAACAACATAATTTATGCATTGTGCTGATATGTTGTTGTTTAACCTTTTGCATTGCAGAGTTCAATCCTGAAGACTTATTTTTAAAGTGTTTACAAATGCTGTTCATTTGCAATGTATTGCTGCAGGCCTTCAGAGTGTGTTAGGGTGTGGTCCCTTTCCAGGGCCTTCTAGAGACTTTCCCTGCAACATGCCTGGGTGTGGTTGTGGGCTGGGCCAAGACTCTATAAAAAAGAGTCAGCCCAGCTCCAAGTGCTCACTATTCAGAGGTCCCGGTGCAGAGCAGCAGCTACTTCCTGAGCTCCTGTCCCGGGGGCCTATTTGATCTTCCAGACATCTGACTTTCATTCTTTATTTGGAGATCCTTGTTCTGGGTGGTAAGACAGTGGTTGGGCTGGCCTCCCAACGCCGTTATCGAGAACACTCATATTCTTGGGCCTAATTCATTTATGATTTGATGGAGTACTTTGCGCGTGTGAAATATGCGCTTGAGTGTTTGTGACATTTGCAGGGTGACTTGCGAATCAGCAAGACGCGCGATTCGTTTCATGATAATTTAATCTTGTTAATTATTGGGCGCTACCATTTCTTGACATTTACATAGTGGCTTAAGAATCGGCAAGGCGCGCGATTCGTTTTATGGTGTTTTAACTTTGTTGTTCATTGCGCGCTACCATTTCTTGACATTTACATGGTGGCTTAAGAATCAGCAAGATGCGCGATTCGCTTTATGGTGTTTTAACTTTGTTGTGCATTGCGCGCTACCATTTCTTGACATTTACATGGTGGCTTAAGAATCGGCGAAAGACGCGCAATTCATTTAATTGTACTTTGATCTTGCTATTTATTGTGAGCTGTAATTTCTTGGCATTTACATTGTGGTTTACGAATCGGCAAGACGCACTATTCTCTCCTCGAGTTTAATTCATGTTCTTTACTGTATGCCACTATTCTAAGATATTTATCATGTAATATTCGAGTTGACAAGTTATGTGATTTGTTTTTCCTGAATCCATATTGTGTTATTCATGGTGCACAATCCCTTTATGGTGTTTACTATATATATATATATATATATACATATATATATATATATATATATGTATATATATATATATATATATATAAATCTACAATATGCGCAATTTGTGTTGAAACATTTTAAGAGTACACAGAAGATCAGAATGTCTAGATGCAATATTGTATGGTCCTAGTATGCATTCTCAAAAAAGGATTTATATGACTGGTTTAAAATGTAAAGGAAAGTACTTGAATAAGCAAGTTTTCATTTAATCCATCTTGATTCCCTTACAGGTATCCGGCCATCTTGAAACATAGTCATTTTAAACTTAATTCTTAGATTGTTCATGTTTTCAGAATGACTATGCTTAGAATCATAGTCTAGTATTGATTTCAGGAGATATAGGTGGTCATTACAACACTGGCGGATGGTGTTAAAGCTGCGGTAATACCGCAAACAGGCCGGCGGAAAAAAAAAGGGAATTATGACTGTGGCGGAAACCGCCAACAAAGACAGCCAGTTTAACACTCCGACCGCCACAGCGTTACAGACAAGCAGCGCGGCGGTCACCGCCAACAGACAGGCGGAAGACAAAGTACCGCCCACAGTATTACAACCCGCAAATCCACCACCTTTTCCGGGGTGGATTCACCGTGGATAAAAACACGGTGGAAACAGCTTTTGCAATGGGAAAACGCTCACCTTAACACACTCCACGAGGAAGGAGGACACCATGGAGCCCGAACTACAAATACTCCCTGCCCTTGTCTTCCTGCTCGTCTACGAACACCAGCAACGGCGGCGCCGAAGACAACGGTGAGTACTGCACCTACGACATAGGGGAGGGGGGAGGCAAAAGTCAGGGACACACACACGCATAACCCCCACCCCCACCCTCGCACATTACAACACACACACCAATGCATTTCCAAACATCACAGTAACAACCCACAACCCCCCTGGAAGAATGCAAAGACAAAAGGAAATCAGTACAAACATTGTAATGTATCAAAATACAGTTACCAAATATATACAGATATATATACACAATCAAAATATTATACATTACGAGAAGTAGTGCAGGTCTGCACATATCAATGTCCGTGCACCACTGGGCCCAAAATGCATGGGCGAGGCCCACACTAGACACCTGTCCACAAACGGAGAGAACACTGCAGGGGCATCAGATAGAAATACAACAGGCACCTCAGGGGGAATGGAAGGGGGGGCACCTCAGCCGGATGAGTGCACCACGCCAGATCCACGACGGGGCTCCATGCCCATTGATGTATCCTGGGGAGTGCAAAGCCACAGTCTCACAAGTCTCTACAGTGGGTGGTTTGCCCACTGTACCATCCTGGGTGAGTGCAAAGCCACAGTCTCTCAAGTCTCTACAGTGGGGGGTTTGCCCACTGTACCATCCTGGGGAGTGCAAAGCCACAGTCTCACAAGTCTCTACAGTGGGTGGTTTGCCCACTGCTGTATCCTGGGGAGTGCAAAGCCACAGTCTCTCAAGTCTCCACAGTGGGTGGTTTGCCCACTGCTGTATCCTGGGGAGTACAAAGCCACAGTGTCTCAAGTGGATAACAGTCTCTACTGGTTCTGGAGGGGGACTGGTGCCCAGTGCTTCATCCTGTTAAGGACAGACGGAGTGGATGCATGTCTCCACTGGTTCTGGAGGGGGAATGGTGCCCAGACTGCATTAGGCTCCCCGTGACGGTTCCTGTTCCGTCACTGTCCCAGCTGCACATGGGATAACGATGCTTGATGTGGCGTTTGTTTCCCTGTCCAGCAGTGCTTTGGCATGTCGGTCTTTTCCCTGTTGAGCGGTGCTTTGCCCTGTTCAGTGGTCTTCACCATGGCGGTCTTTTCCCTGTTCAGTGGTGCTTTGCCATGGCGGTCTCTGACCTGTTCAGCGGTGCTTTGCCCTGTTCAGCAGTGCTTTGCCATGGTGGTCTCTGACCTGTTCAGCGGTGCTTTGCCCTGTTCAGCGGTGCTTTGCCCTGTTCAGCGATCTTCACCATGGTGGTCTTTTCCCTGTTCAGCGGTGCTTTGCCATGGCAGTCTCTGACCTGTGCATTGGTGTGTGGCTGCCGGGGCCCTCCTGGGCACTGACTCCGGCGGTGGTCTCCTGACCAGTGACGATACTGCTGCCCTCCTGGGCACTGACTCTGGCGGTGGTCTCCTGACCAGTGACGACAGTGCTGGCGGTGGCGTACCGCCGCCGGGGAGGATGGCGCCCTTCTCCACCGTGCTGCTCTTCTCAGACTGTGCAGACTTCCTCTGGTCCTTCACCACCTTTGGAGGAGTCACAGCTGACTCGCACTCCCCCTGGGACCCTTGTGAGCAGGTTTTCTGCCAGGAGTCTTCACCCTGTCCCGTCGGCCACTTTCCAACTTGAGGTGCTTTACAGGGGGTGGACTGGCAGTGCTTTGGCTCCGTGTCACACTGGCTGCCCTGGTGGCCGGTGCACTCCACACACCTTTGACACTCACCACTGGTACTGGACTTTTTTTGGCTGAGGTGCTACTACGGGACCTATCAATTGGAGGTGTGGGGGCAAAGAGGTCAACGTTGCTGAGGGAGAGTTGCTGACGAAGACTGGGATGGGTAGCTGGAGGGGGTCTGGGAGTGGAGGAAGAAGAGGTGGTTGTAGGAGGTGTAACTTTAGGTGATTTGGGTGCAGGTGCAGGTACTGGAGGCTGTCGTGAGGTGGATGGATGTTGGGTGTGTGAGTGGCCACGTTTGTGTACTTTGGGAGGGGGCATCACAGACACACTGGGAGTAGACACAGTGGATGTGTAAATGGTAGTGGGGGTGGTGAGTGCAGGTGAGCGGGGTGTGGTTCTGGGTGCTCTGGTGCGAGTCCTAGTGCCTGTAGATGTAGTGCATGCAGGTGAGAGTGTAGACGACACTGGGAGGGAGGAGGGAGACGACGAGGAGGGGGACACAGTGGAGGCAGTGGATGTTGCTGTGTCTGTATGTGGGTGATGCTTGTGTGAGTGCCTGTGAGATGAAGAGCGGTGCTTGTGTTTGCCTCAGCCACTTTTGTGTGATGATTTGGGTGCATGCTGGTCTGTGGGTGTGCTTGGGATAGGCTGAGGTATAGGGGACTGGGTCTGGGAAGTGGAAGTTGGAGGGGGGAGGCTGGACACAGGGACAATGGCTGCCATCAGTGCTGAGGCCAGAGCCTGAAATGCTATCTGTTGGGCCGCCATGCCAGAGTGAATGCCCTCCAGGTATGCATTTGATTGATGCAAATGCTCTGGTACACCCTGGATGGCATTCAGTATGGTTGACTGCCCAACAGAGAGGGATCTCAGGAGGTCAAAAGCCTCCTCACTGAGGGCAGCAGGGCTGACTGGGGCAGGGCCTGAGGTGCCTGAGGTGCCTGGGGTGAAGGAGATGCTCACACTCCTGGGTGAGCGGGCACGGGAAACATGCTGAGGGGCGGCTGGGAGGGTGGTGCTGATAGAGGGGGTAGCAGCTGTACCTGTTGTTGAGGTGGGCACAGAGGTGTCAGCCCCCGCCAGGTAGCTTCCATCTGAGGAGGAGTCGCTGTCAGTGGTCTCCCCTCCTGTCTCCTTCATGGTTCTCCTCTAGCCCTCCATCCCACTGGTGCCTTCACCCTCGTGGATTTGGCCTCCAGCCCCATGTGGGATGCAGCTCCATCCGCGGCCGGTGCCTCTGCTCCTCTGCCAGATGATGCTAATGCACAAAAGGACAGGGCGGCAAAACAAAAAGGGGGGGAGAGACAGAGGATACACTTGGTGAATGAATGGCAGCAACACCACTACCGTTGGCGTATACAACACACAGTGAGCTTCCCTATGCACTAGGCCATGCCCAACCAGTCACTAAGATAGTCACCAGCCCATGGTGTACAAAGCCTAACACCAGCATCTGCACACCTGACACCCACAGGACCCTGCCCAGTAGTAGATGGCCACTTACACCATTGGGGTAGGAGTGCGCCGGAGCCTGCCCAACAAGGGACCTACACTGCCATGATCGCCCTGGCCTAGGGGCACCTACAGCCCATATCCCCAACCCAGCTACCTCCTAAAGCACCCAAAGTCAGCTTTCTGAATCTGTACTCATCCCCTTGTGGCTGCTGTGATGCCCTCAAGTGCCCATCCAACTCCATATAGGCCACTGCCAGGATAGGGAACATCAGAGGGTCATGGTGTGACAGGCACCCCTTCCATGTTGAGAGGCCAGCCCCAGCTGGGCCTCCACCATTTTCTTGGTCTAGCGGCGCAGGTCCTCCCATCTCTTGCGGCAGTGGGTGCTCCGCCTGTGATTGTCCCCCAGGGTCCGCACCTTCTTGGCAATGGCACGCCAAATACCCTTTTTCTGGTAGGCACTGACCTGGAGGGAAAAGACAGCAGAAAAGGAAATCACTCACACGTCCCGACTGGCATGCCCATTGCCCACCAGTTCCCACCCATGCCCTTAAGCACATACACTGACCACCTCTCATGGAGCACTCAGGCCAGGACGCATCAGCATCCCCCAACATGTGGTTTACATCCACACCACTCCAAACATGCGCTGCCCACACATCATGCTCACAGTGTACTCACCTGTTTGTCTTGAGAACCGTAGAGTAATGTGTACTGGGGTAGGACTCCATCCACCAGTTTCTCCAACTCCTCCGCAGTGAAGGCAGGGGCCCTTTCCCCAGACAGATGAGCAATTGTTGCTTCAAGACTCAGGTCACAGCAGCACCTGCAGTGTAGGTTCTCTCCTGTTGAAGGTCAGGTAGCAAGTGGGTGAAGAGATAGAAAATGGCGGTGATGTCCGCGGCGGTGCGTACCGTCACCACCGGCGTACATCACCATTGGCTCCTGGAACCCATAGGGCCCAATGATAACCAATGCGCAGTTTTGAGGCGGTCATCGACTTCCTACCGCGATGGCGCACAACGCCAGCACACTACCTCATTTCCACTTGTCCCTCCTCACAGGTCAGGCAGCCGCCATTTCAGAGGAGCACATGGCATGGCACCTAACTGCATCACAGCAGACATTGGCACATCATCTGACTCTCGACTTCACATACTGCTTCTGTGACGTAAATTCAGCAATATTAATGCAATCTATGTGGAAATATGACCCTCTGCTCACCGTTCTCCTCCATAGGCTACAACCTCTGAGACAGATTATGAGATGGCGGCATCCTCTGGTGTACAGACCCCTGGTGGACCTGTTGACAATGGAGGACAGACACATTATCATCACATACAGACTTGATTGTGCCACAATCCAAGAACTGTGTGCCCAATTAGAGCCAGATCTGATGTCAGCTATCTGCCAGCCCACAGGAATCCCCCCTCTAGTGCAGGTCCTGTCAGTGCTCCACTTCCTTGCAAGTGGTTCCTTTCAAACTACAGTGGGCATTGCATCAGGGATGTCTCAGCCAATGTTCTCCAACATGCCGACCAGAGTGTTGTCTGCCCTGCTGAAACACATGTGCAGCTACATCGTGTTCCCCCAGGTCATATCGCCAACATCATAGGTGCCTTTGATGGTACACATGTGGCATTTGCCCCCCCCCCCCGGAGAAATGAACAGGTATACAGGAATAAAAAAAGCTATCACTCGATGAATGTGCAGATGGTGTGTTTGGCAGACCAGTACATCTGTCACGTGAATGCCAAATATCCTTGCTCTGTGCATGACGCCTATATTTTGAGGAATTGCAGCATTCCCATATGTGATGGGCCAACTCCAGAGGCACCAGGTGTGGCTAATAGGTGAGCCCAAGTTCCCCACCCAGTATAAGTAGGTGTCTGGGTATGGGGTTGTCCCTAAGAGTTAGTGTGTGTCTAACACTTGTCCCTCGATATTTACAGGTGACTCTGGTTACCCCAACCTGTCATGGCTACTGACCCCAGTGAGGAATCCCAGGACAAGGGCAGAGGAATGTTACAATGCGGCACATAGACGAACAAAGAGGATAATTGAGGGAACCTTCAGCCTACTGAAGGCCAGGTTCCAGTGCCTCCATCTGACTGGTGGATCCCTGTACTACTCAACCATGAAGGTGTGCCAGATCATCGTGGCATGATGTATGTTACACAAACTGGCATTGAGACGCCAGGTGCCTTTTCTGCAGGAGGATGAGCCTGGAGATGGTCTTGTGGCCGCGGTGGAGCCTGTGGACAGTGACGAAGAGGATGCAGAGTAAGAAGATGTTGACAACAGAACAAACATAATACAGCAGTACTTCCATTGACACACAGGTAAGAGACTGTAACTCCACTTAACATTTCAGGAATCTGTTGAACATTGTACATCACAGCCTCTTACCCTATGTTTACAGCCACTGACTGTTCCCTTTAGATTCTCTATTTTCAGATCTGTGTGCCCCATTCTGGCTCCTGCTATATGCACTGCTGTCCACCAAAGGTCATCCTGTAGTATATTTCACGGAACATATACGTTGCAATGCCTTGAGAATGTTGTACTAATACATTTGAGATTCATTACACTGACTCCAGATTGGTATTTGTTTCAAGGGTGTTTATTTCGGTGCTAATAAGTATAAGGGTATGTGCAATGGGCTGGGGTGATGGTGGAGGAAAGTCCATGGTAGAGTCCAGTCTCTTGGTATCACAGGTGCATTGACCAAGGGGGCGTAGGAAGGGGAGCAATGGCAGTTCAAGGTGGACAGGGGAACTGAGTGGGACAGAAGAGTGACTATCAGGAGAGTCCTATTTCCAGGCGGGGGTCTTGGCAATGTTCTCTGTCTTCTGCCTGGATTGCAGGGACCGTTTGTGGGGTGGGTCTCCTTCTGTAGGTGGTAGGGTGTTGGTGGCCTGTTGGTCCTGCAGTGGGGCCTCCTGTCCACTAGCACCGGTGGAGGTGGAGGGCTGTTCCTCGGTTTGGCTAGTGTCAGGCACCCATTTTGTGCCACTGCCTCCCTCATGGTCTTGCCCATGTCAGCCAACACTCCTGCAATGGTGACCAGGATGGTGTAGATTTTAGTCAAATCCTCCCTGATCCCCAGATACTGTCCCTCCTGCAGCCGCTGGGTCTCCTACAACTTGGCCAGTATCTGGCCCATGGTGTCCTGGGAATGGTGATATGCTCCCAGGATGTTTGAGAGTGCCTCGTGGAGAGTAGGTTCCCTGGGCCTGTCCTCCCAGTGTCGCACAGCAGTCCTCCCAGCTTCCCTGTTGTTTTGTGCCTCTGTCACCTGAACCGTGTGCCCATTGCCACTGACCCCAGGTCCCTGACCGTTCTGGGTTTATGGGGTTGCCTGGGGTCCCTGTAGTGGTGGACACACTGCTGATTGCCGTTTCCTGAGGACAGTGACATGGGCCAGCTGGGTGGGTGCTGTGCTGGTGTTTCTGGAGGGGGGAGGATCTGTGGTGAGTTGGGACTCTGGCAGGGTAACCAACTGTCCAGGGGTCCCTGATGGGCCAGGTTGTTCATCCTGATCCAGGCCTGCAGAGCTGCTGTCATCACTGTGGGCCTCTTCTGGGGGGGACTGGATGTAGCTTGCACCTCCTCTCCGTGGACATTGGGTAGGGGTCCTATTGGGATGCAAATGCATTGTTAATATATCTGCGTGTGTCATCTTGTGCATGGGTGTGTTTCCGAGGATGATTGTGATTTCCCTGTCGGCTTGGGCTTGTGTGAGTGGTGATTTTGTGGGCTGGGTGAGTCTCTCTATTGGGCATGCTGGGGTGATGGCTGTCCATGCAGGTCTGTGACCGATGTCCATGCATTGTTATTGCATGGGGGGCTTGGTATTGGGATGGGTGGATTGTACCGGTGGGGTATATGGGAGTGATGGGGGTGAGGGTAGAGGTAGGAGTTTGTAATGGCATGCAGGTTAGGGTGGGGGATAAGGTAGTTAAGATTTGACTTACCAGAATCCAGTCCTCCTGCTAATCCTGCCAGGCCCTCAGGATGCATGATCACCAAGACTTGCTCCTCCCATGTTGTTAGTTGTGGGGGAGGAGGTGGCAGTCCATTGCCAGTCCTCTGTACAACAGTCTGGTGTCTTGATACCACGGAACGCACCTTCCCCGGTTGTTCCACCTCTTCCTGATGTCATCCCTTGTTCTTGAGTGCTGTCCCACAGCGTTGACCCTGTCCACGATCCTCCTCCATAGCTCCATCTTCCTTGCAATGGACGTCTGCTGTTCCTGTGATCCAAATAGCTGTGGCTCTACACGGATGATTTCCTCCACCATTACCGTTAGCTCCTCCTCAGAAAACCTGGGATGCTTTGGGGTCCCATGGATGTGTTGTGAGTGATATGTGTGAGGATGTGTGGAGTGATGTGTGGGGTGATGTGTTGTTGTGTATGCTGTGATGTGGGTGATGGTGTTCTGTGCCTCTGATTGGGTGGGTGCTCCTGCCTTGTCTCTCTCAGTTAGCTATCTTTTTTTTCATTGTAAGGGGTTGTGGGTATTGTGGGTGTGTGTTTTATAGTGGTGTGAGTGTGTGGGTGTGGTATGTGTATGTGTGTCAGATGTGTCTAGTTTGAATTGTCCAATGTGAGAGTGTTTTATAAATGTGTGTGTATTTTGAGCGCAGCAGTGTGTACCGCCAATGGTTTACCGCGGTTGAAAGACTGCTGTGTTGATTCGTGGGTCGTGATACTGTAGCGTATTCCTGTTGGCGTAACGGTGTGGGTTTTGGTATTGCCAGTTTATCGCTGACCTTTGGTGTGGCGGACTTGTGTGGGTGTCTGTATAGAGGCAGTATTCTATGTGTGGGTCATAATACCCGTAGCGGAATACCGCCGGGGTCACGTTATGTTGGTGGCCGTCAGCATGGCGGTAGGCGGCTTTTACCGCCAGGGTTGTAATGAGGGCCATAGTAATGTGTTTTATATGTCCTGACAGAGAAATATTGCTAAATTTGTTTTTCACTTTTGCAAGGCTTGTCCCTCTCATAGGTTAACATTGGACTACCTTTAAATATGATTAAAGTGTAGATTCCCTTTGGGAACGGATGGACATGTGGAGTTTTGGGTCTCTGAGCTCACAATTTAAAAAATATATCTTTTAGTAAAGTTGATTTTAAGATTGTGTGTTTGAAAATGCCACTTTTAGAAATTGAGCATTTTCTTGCTTATACCATTTCTGTGACTCTTCTTGTTTGTGACTTCCCTGTCTGGGTCAGTTTGACAGTTGAGCTGGTTGCACCTCACACTAAACAGTGACACAAAGGGAGCTGGGGTATAGTCTGCATATCCTGATGAGCCATCTGTGCTAGGAGGGAGGGGAGGAGTAGTCACTCCCACCTGAAAGGGCTGTGCCTGCCCTCACACAATGCAGTCTCCAACCCCCTGGTGAGGGTCTGGGGCCTGACCCGGGCAAGGCAGGATTTCACATTTAAGAGAGACTTTACTTTGAAGTAGGCCTACTTCAAAGGAGAAATTGGTTATAAGAAGGGCACCCAAAACCACAGACTTTAGAAATCCTTCTGGAAACAAGAGGAACCTCTGCCTGGAGAAGAGCTGAAGAGCTGAGGAAGAAGAGCTGCCCTGCCTGTGACTATGCTTTGTGGAGCTATCCTGCAGTTGCTGCTTCTGCCTGAGTAAGAGGGCAAAGACTGGACTTTGTGTGCCTTCAATCTTGAGAAGAAATCTCCAAGGGCTTGAGTTAGAGCTTGCCTCCTGTTGTTTGAAGTCTCAGAGACAACAAAGACGTCTCTCTGCCAGCACCTGGAGTCACTGGAGAGACTCCTACTCTGCCGTGGTGCCCATCCAGTTCCTGGGACCCTGAAAGGAGAAGCTCACAGCCTAAAGACAAGGAAATCCATGCACAGAGCGCTGTGCGGGGGAAAGATCGACAAAACTCTGATCTGCGGCTGAAGAAACGGCGCGCTGCTGGCTCCGCGGCTGAAAATTGACACTCGCTGGAAACGCGACCAAAGGATCGATGCACGGAGCAGGAGACAGGACGCGCAGCATCGCCGACGGAGGCTGGGAGATCGCAACCCACGCTGCGTGTTTTTCAGATCATCGTGCGGATGGATTTCCGATGCAAGTACCGCTGGGCATGTAAAAACCACGCAAGGCCTACCCAAACCTGAATGTGCTGACTAGATCAATGCATCGCTCTCCTGCGGAGAGAAGAAACGACACGCCCGACCCAACGAAAGGAGAAATGAAGCAAGGTCCCACTTATGACTGGAATCAATGCATCTCAAGCCCTTTTTGATGCACACTCACCCTTGCGGGGTTATTTTTGACACACCCAAGGTCCTTTTCATGCTAACAGTGTTAGTGTGTTTTTAAAACTACTTAAAGACTCTTTTTTCATTTTTATTGATAACTTGGCTTGTGTATTGTGGATTTTTGTCATTTTGGTCTTGTTTTCTTTAGATAAATATTTCCTATTTTTCTAAACCTGTGTTGTGTCATTTTGTAGTGTTTTCATTAAGTTACTGTGTGTGTTGGTACAAATACTTTACTCCTAGCACTCTGGAGTTAGGCCTACTGCTCTGCCAAGCTACCAAGGGGGTAAGCAGGGGTTAGCTGAGGATGATTCTCTTTTACCCTAACTAGAGTGAGGGTCCTTGCTTGAACAGGGTGTAACCTGACTGTCTCTCTTGGGCAGCAGAACTATTTGCAATGCATTTAACTGAATTGTGTCATAATTATACCTTCATTGTTCCCTTCAACAGATTGATGATGGTGTGCTGCTCAGTTCCCTGATGAATATCGTTGTGATTTCTTTTGTGTAGTGTTTGTCTTTGTCACACCTTTCCCTAAATTTCCTTTCCCATCCATTCATCGAGCTCCTAACCTTCTCCAGGCTGTGTGATTTATTGAGGTGTGACTTAATTTTACACCATAAATGGATCACAAACATGCTGGGACAGATGTGGTGAAAACGACACCAACTCACTGCATGACCTTCTATTACCTGAGCAATATTCCACACCTGCCCCATCAACATTATCATTAAAGCCTTGTGTTGCGTAAATGCTTAACCTTGTTCAACCACTCTTGACTCCAAACTCACTTCTCCTGACTTAAGACTTTAATTTCCTAAGTTAGTTTTTAAATACTAGCTCCCAATTGCTGGGAAGAAGTTGATATTTCTAGTTTTTATTATCATATTAGGTCTTCTTTGTTGTGTGTCAAATACTGTCATTGTGGTGGTATGGTCCCAGTCTTCCTAAAAGTATGATATAATATATGTACCACTAACTCTCTGTTTTCTTTCAAACTAGTTGACAGTGATGGATAATCCTTTGATTAATCCTGCAGTTGGAGTTCACATAGGTGGGAGAGCCACCTTGTGTCTTACCTGTTAGTGCGCCCAACTGCTACTGCTACTACTACCACCCCCTTATGTTAAGATGTCAATGTGAGAAACCCCTACAGTAAAAAGACTGAGGTAACAGCAGAAAAATGGATTTAGGTGAACTTGTTTAGTTAGTAATTAACTTCTACCGAAGAAGATGTTAATTGTCTATATTTATGTAAAAAATATAGGCAATGTATTCATCCTCTAGTGGTCAATATAGTTACAAAGGGCAGTAGAGTAGAGGTATAAGTAAATAACATGCACCTCTTTTAACAGATTTTTTTTTAAAAACAGGCTCCAATAAAAGACAGCAGTGCAAACTAGGGCCCTCATTACGACCTTGGCGGGCGCGGACCGCCGGGCAGCCGCCAATGCGGCCGCACCCCCGCCGCAGCCATTTGGAGATCCCCGCTGGCCCATCAGACGGAAACCTAGTTTGCGCCCACCAGCCCAGCGGGGATCTCAGCCGCAACACAGGAGCCGGCGGTGTTGTGGCCGTGCGATGGGTGCAGTTGCACCTGTTGCGCTTTTCACTGTCTGTATTGCAGACAGTGAAAAGCTGCATGGGGCCCTGTCAGGGGCCCCTGCCAATGGCATGGGCAGTGCAGTGGCCCTCAGGGACCCCATGACTCCCCGTACCACCAGCCATTCAAACCGCCAGGAAAAAGCTGGCCGTAGGGGGACTCGTAATCCCCTGGGCAGCGCTGCTAGTAGCGCTGCCATGGCGGATTACAACCGCCGGGGCCATTGTGGCGGGAGACCACCGGCCCCGGCGGTGCGACCACGGCGCTTCCACTGCGGTTGTAATGACCTGGGAAACACCGCCAGCCTGTTGGCAGTGCTTCCATCATAACAGCCCTGGTGGTCTTGGACCGCCAGGGTTGTAATGACCCCCTTCAACACCAAAATAAACATTTGAGTCACAAAATAAGTAAAAGAAAATGTACCCTTTTATTTATAATAAATTAGAAAACCCACCCTTTCTACCCACGACAGGCCCACCCCTCCGCTTAAACAAAAAGTCCAACGAAAGTCCAAATTGAAACGTGTTGCCAGCTCCCTCCCCCCCCATCTCCACCCACAACAAGACCCTTCCACCAAAACAAATTTTTTTAAAAAAGGGCTCAAAAGAGGGCACTATCTATTTGGATCAAGAGCTGGTCCAGGCTCTGCCCAGTCCTGGCGAGCTGGCTCTCTGTACCATCCATCCACTGCAGGGTAAGGTGGGGCATTGCCCTGTCAGACCAAGAGGTGGTGGCAGCAGGTGCGGGCATGGCCCCTGACAGCCGCAGGAGGCATCGGCACCAGCGATGTGATGGCCGGGACGTTGGGGCTGGTGTGCTGCTGATAACCTGGGTCCAATGTTAGAGGCAGCAATTTTCATCTCTTCATCCTCCAGGAGCACCAGCAGCCAGTATTTGGCCTTGATGTTCTTCAGCCTCTGCCACCACAGACAGGCCTCTATCTCCTGTCTGGTGGGTAGTGCTGGTCAATTAGCAGGAATAGCTATATTGAGAAAAACAAAAATTAAACAAGGCAAATTTTAAACAATGCTCTGAGGAAAAACCTCTCTAAAAGTAAGTAGTGGATTGCACAGTGGCAGTACTTTGCTGGTCTCCTGGGGCATTGGAATATAATGTGATTATGATTAGGAAAATCACAGGGACAATTTTATTTCTTTACCCACTCGTGCCTCACATAAAAGCACTGAGTGGTAGAAAAGAATTAGGGCAGATTAACAATAGAATAACAATCAGTGGTTTGATTATTTTTTTCTTTTAGGTGTCTTTTCTAGTAACTAGATAGACACCTTTAGTGGAAACTAAAAATAAACTTACCTCTCATTTATTGGTAAGGCATTATGCCATATGGAGTGCAAGATATTGTGCCAAATTAATGGGGGCATGCTAGCCATCTGTTCGTGTACTTTACTACTGTCAGCAGATGGGGCAGCTGTCGCTGAAAATTATCTATATTTAATTCCAATGGCCCTGCTCTTCTCCAAATGCCTTTCACCTTGTTTCTTCCCTGACTCCAAATAGGCAGGTAAATAATAAATAAGAAACTACATCACATACTTTGTGTATAAAATGCAAATATATTATCCTATCTGCAGAATGTAGCTGGTGGGGAAAACAATACACTGCACTACAGGGAAAGAAATGTGCTATATAGATTGTAGTTGGCATGTTCGTCACAGAGTATCCCTTATATCAAACCTGAAATCAAATCAGGCACTTACTAGTCCTACTTTACCCAATGGCCTCAACCACCACAGCAAATATTTTCCAACAAAATAATTTACTGAGCAGTAAGTAAAGGAGACAACATACCTTACTGCGGGGTAAGGCAAAGGGATAAGGCTGGTATCTATAACTTTTGCTAACAGGCATAGATTAAATCTGTTATGGGAAACCATAAGATATATTTTGACAAACCTTCACATGCCATAAAAATGTGGTAGAAGCCAAAAGTGGATTTTTGCTAAGAAACACTTAGGAAATAATAAAGGAATGAAGTACTAAGAGAGGTGACTGGGTGGGCAAAGGGAAACACACTGTGTATGTTCAGTTTCCAATGTATTGAAACCTTAGTAAATGCTGCTTTAACTGAAGCATACACCCATTGCACAGCCAACACTGCAGTCATAAAATGAACCATACTGCACTACTTTGATCATGGGTTTTGAAATGCCAAGTGAAGAGGGGTTGGTTGATGAATGGTGATGGGTGGGATACATATCTGCCTTGCTTAATAAAAACAGTGAGTCAAGGGATTAGAAGAACACAAATTAAAATATCTATCACTTTGAGCCATAGCTTTGATAACCATGAAACAAAATAAGTGGAGTAGGTGAGCAGCCCGCCCCTCTCCAGAAGAGCTCCCTTGTTTAATCATCCAAGCAATTATTCATTCATCTTTTTATTCTGCCTAAGTATATTCATCCATAGCCACCATGATTTGAGATTTACTTTCTCTCATCTAGTCTCTCACCAAAAGTTCCAATCCATTACCCAACCATTCAGTATCCACCCAGTCTTTCAATCATCCTTTCACCCATCCATCATTTACCCAATACTCACCCATGCATTATTTCATTTCACTCATTTCATCCATCCTTTTTTTTAACCTTCCATTCTTTTACTTTTCCATCAAGCCATCCTTTTTAGAGCACATCATGTGAGCTTTTGCTGGTTTGTAGATTGAAGAGGCCGTAACTAAAACAACGCTGTAGCTGGTGAAGCGGGGTATTCACCATCATGAGTCACCATGATGCCCTTGTAATTAGTAAGTATAACAGTAATTGTCAATAAGCAAGCAAAGTGATGTACCACCCACCATCCCTGCTGTCACTTCTCCTCCTATTTCTTTTGCTCCTGCAACAGAACTTGAGCCGGTGACACTCTGTGTAGCTAGAAAGTGACAATATACATTTTCTAGAAGCCAGATATGTCTCCCGTAAGTTTTTAGTCCAAAAAATACAACCGCAATGCATCACTACAGTTCGTTTGCCACTGTAAAATATTACTCTAGGCATTTTGTTGGTTCACAATGTTAGAAAAGCCAGCTAGTCAAGCCAACTAAAAACTTTTTGTAATGGAGGGGCAGAGCCATATAGCCTATGATGATGATGAGTCTGAGTCAATGAAGCGCAATGAAGTGGTTGTATAATAATGTTCAATGAAAGACATAAAGGCCCCCATTACAACCCTGGCGGTCGGTGTTAAAGCGGCGGTCATACCGCTAACAAGACATCAGAAAAAAAAATGGGATTATGACCGTGGCGGAAACCACCAACATTGACAGCCACTTTAACACTCCGACCGCCACAGCGGTACAAACAAACAGCGTACACCGCCAACAGACAGGCCGGAGACAATGTACCGCCCACCCTATCACAACACGCCTATCCGCCACCTTTTCCAAGGTGGAACCAATGCGAATAAAAACACGGCGGAAACAGTACACAGAAAGGAAAACACTCACCTCTCCACATCCCACGAGGAACCAGGACGCCATGGAGCCCGAATTGCAGATACTGCCGGTGATGGTCTTCCTGCTCCTCTATCAGGAGCTCCAATGACGGTGGTGATGACCACGGTGAGTACTGCACCTACAACATAGGGGCCGGGGAGAGAAAAGAGAGTGACACACACACGCAACGCGCAATACCCCCACCCCCACCATCACCCACAACACCATACACACAAGCACATGCTGCAACATCACATAAACAACCATCCAACTCCCTGGAAGAACGCAAGGACAAAGGGAAATGATTTGAACGAATGTAATCATGTGAAGTATCATTATCAAAATGCAAAATCCAGTATATACAATTATGTACACCAAACACACAAGTCTGGATAGTGCACCAATCATTGTCCGTGGACCACTAGTCCCAAAATGCATGGGCGAGTCCCACACTAGATACCTGACTCCAAACAGAGAGAACACTGGAGGGGCATCACATAGAAAATATACAGGTACCTCAGGGGGAAGGGGAGGGGGCACCTCAGTCTGATGAACGCACAACGCCACCGCTCCATGAGGGGTCTCCATGCCCACAGTTTGGTCCTGGGGAGTGCAAAGCCACAGTCTCTCAAGTCTTTCCAGTGGGTGGTTTGCCCACTGCTTTATCTTGGGGAGTGCAAAGCCACAGTCTCTCAAGTCTTTCCAGTGGGTGGTTTGCCCACTGCTTTATCCTGGGGAGTGCAATGCCACAGTCTCTCAAGTCTTTCCAGTGGGTGGTTTGCCCACTGCTTTATCCTGGGGAGTGCAAAGACACAGTCTCTCTAGTGGATAACAGTCTCCACTGGTTCTGGAGGGGGCTTTGTGCCCAGAGTGCTTCATCCTGCCAAGGACTGAGGTAGTGGATGTATCTCTCCGCTGGTTCTGGAGGGGGCATGGTGCCCAGAGTGCTTCATCCTGCCAAGGACTGAGGTAGTGGATGTATCCCTCCACTGGTTCTGGAGGGGGCATGGTGCCCAGAGTGCTTCATCCTGCCAAGGACTGAGGTAGTGGATGTATCTCTCCACTGGTTCTGGAGGGGGCATGGTGCCCAGAGTGCTTCATCCTGCCAAGGACTGAGGTAGTGGATGTATCTCTCCACTGGTTCTGGAGGGGGCTTGGTGCCCAGAGTGCTCCAAGTGCAGTGTGGCCGGAACAATACCCTCACCTGGGTGTGTGTGCCACGAGATTGCCGAGGTGCAGGTAGATTGATACGCCTGGAGGAAGAGACATACACCACACTGCTGCGGCTTCGCATTCCATCTGCAGGTGACAACTGTGATGACAATGATGCTTCATGGAAGCTGCCCAGGGTCCTGGAACTCACCACCAGCCTTGGACGACTGACCACTTGGGGTGGTAGCCTTGTCAGCGGTGGTGCCACTGTCTGAGGATGTCGCAGGACTGCTGGCGGTGCTTGGGGCGGTGTCAGTCACGGCAGTGCTTGCGGCGGTGTCAGTTGCAGCGGTGCTTGCGTCGCTGTCAGTTGCAGCGGTGGTTGCGGCGGGGTCTGTGGCGGCCATGCTTGCAGCGGGGTCTGTGGCGGTGGTGCCGGCGGTGCCGGCGGCGGGGTCTGTGGCGGCTGTGCTGGCTGCGGGGTCTGTGGCAGTGCAGGTGGCGGTGTTCTCTGCCTTACAGGTTGGCGTCGACGTGGACAGAAGGTGTGACACTGGTCCCTCAGTCGGTGCCACATGCCCTCTCCTGACCTGCCCTTCAATTTTGGCCCTTCCCCACCTTTGATGGTGGCGCAGCTGTCTTGCCACTATCCCCTTTCGTTTTCTCTGACCCCTTGGTGGCAGGTGTTTTCGGCTTCTCCCTCTGGGAAGTGGGCACCTTTTTCACCTTGGCAAGTGGCGGAATGCCCTTGCCCTTGCTCCGTGGCACACTGGCAGCCCTGATGGTTGGCACACTCCATGACCCCGCAGTTGCTGGCACCACTGTGCCTCGGGATGTGGTGGCTGAGGTGCTGGGCTGGGACCTGGCCCTAGGGGAAGGACGGGGGAGATGCAGGGAAGAGGTCAATGTTAGCCAGGAAAAGTCTTTTAGACACACTGGGACAGGTAGATGAAGGGGGTTTGGGAGTGGAGGTAGAGGTAGTGGTTGTGGGAGGTGTACGTCTGCTGAATTTGGGTGAAGATGCATGGGCTGGAGGCTGTTGTGAGGTGGATGGCTGTTGGGTGGGTGGGTGCCTGTGTTTGTGTACTTTGGGAGGAGGGCTCACAAACACACTGGGAGAGGACACTGGGTATGTGTGAATGGAAGTGGGGGTGGTGAGTGCACGTGAGCGGTGTGTGGTGATGGGTGTGCTGGTGATGGAGGTTGTGGCTGAGGATGTAGTGCATGCAGGTGTGAGTGGAGGCGAGACAGGGATGGAGGAGGGAGACGTGGAGGAGGGGGACACAGTGGAGGCAGTGGATGTTGGTATGTGTGCATGGGTATGATTCTTGCGTGAGTGCCTGTGAGATGTGTGGTGCTTATGTTTGCCTGAGCCACTCCTGTGTGATGATGTGTGTGCATGCTGGTCTGATGGTGTGCTTGGGATAGGCTGAGGTATAGGAGATTGGGTCTGGGTGGAGGAAGTTGGAGGAGGGAGGCTAGACACAGGGGCAATGGCTGCCATCAGTGCTGAGGCAAGAGCCTAAAATGCTCTCTGTTGGGCTGCCTGGCCAGAATTAATGCCCTCCAGGTATGCATTTGTTTGTTGCAAATGCCTCTCAACACCCTGGATGGCATTCAGAATGGTAGACTGCCCAACAGTGAGGGATCTCAGGAGGTCGATAGCCTCCTCACTGAGGGCAGCAGGGCTGACTGGGGCAGGACCTGAGGTGCCTGGGGCGAAGGAGATGCCCAACCTCCTGGGTGAGTGGGCAAGGGAAACTCGCTGAGAGGCTGCTGGGAGGGTGGTGCTGGTATGGGGGTGGCGGCTGTACCTGTAGTTGTGGTGAGCACAGAGGTGTCCGCCACCGCCAGGAAGCTTCCATCGGAAGAGGTGTTGCTGTCAGAACTTTCCCCTCTTGTCTCCTTCGTGGTACTCCCCTCGCCCTCCATTCCACTGGTTCCCTCACCATCGGTGGATTTGGCCTCCATGCCCATGTGGAAAGCAGCTCCCTCCATCGCTGGTGCCTCTGCTCCTCCGCCAGATGATGCTAATGCACACAAGGACAGGGCGACAAAACATAAAGAGTGAGGAAGAGACAGAGTATACACTTGGTCAATGCCAGCAACAACACCACCATTATAGTACACAACTCACTGTCAAAAGCCCTATGCACTAGGCCATGCAATACCAGTTACAATGTTAGTCACCAGGCCATGTGGTACAAAGCCTAACACCATTAGCTGCACACCTGCAACCTAAAGGACCCTGCCCAGTAGTGGATGCCCACCAGCATTAATGGGGTTGGAGTGCATCTGAGCCTGCCCATCATGGAACCTACCCTGCCATGTTCGTCCTGGCCTAGGTGCACCCACAGACCCGCATTCCCCACCCAGGTTACACCTCAACGCGCACAACTTCATGATTCTGAATCAGTATTCTCTCCCTTGTGGCTGCTGTGATGCCTTCAAGCGCCCATCCAACTCCGAAAAGTCCACCGCCAGGATGCAGAACACCGGGGGGTCAGGGTACGACGGGCACCCCTTCTTCATTGGGAGGCCATCCCCAGCTGGACCTCCACTGTCTTCCATGCCCAGCAGCGTCGGTCCTCCCACTGTTTGTGACAGTGGCTGCTCCGCCTGTCAAAGACCCCCAGGGTCCAGACCTCCTTGGCGATGGCATGCAAAATATGCTTTTTCTGATGGGCGCTGACCTGCAGAAAAAGATACATAAAAAAGGGTATTAGTCATACCATCCGGACTGTTACACTCATGGCCCACTATATTCCTCCCATCCCCTTGTGCACAGACACTGCCCAACAGACATGCAGTACTCTGGCCAGGACCCCTCAGCCCCCCCCACATGAGGCTTACACACAGCACTCTATACATTCATACCCCATGCTTCGTGCTCACAGTGTACTCACCTGTTTGTCTGGAGGACCATAAAGTAAAGGGTACTGGGGTAGGACCCTATCCACTAGTCTCCAGCTCCTCAGAAGTGAAGTGAAGGCAGGGGCCCTTTCCCCAGACACTCGAGCCATGGTTGCTTCCAGACACAGGTCACAGCAGCACTTGCAGTGTAGGTCCTCTCCTGTTGAAAGTCACATCCGTGACAGTGCATACCGTCACCACCGGCGTACATCACCATTGGCTCCTGGAACCCTAAGGCCCCAATGATAACCAATGATGTGTTGCATGGTGGTAGTCGACCACCTCCCTCAATGGCACACAATGTCAGCAGAATTACCTCATTCACACTTGTCCCTCCTCACAGGTCACGTGGCCGTCATTTCAGGGGGGGAACAGGCCATGGCTCCTAACTGCATCACAGCAGACATTGGCACATCAACGGACATACACGTTCGCATACTGTTTCTGTAAAATAAATGCAAGGCATATTAATCTGAGGCTATATTTGAATATGACCATCTACTCACAGATTTTCATCCTAGAGTTCAACCAGTGAGGATGAATAGGAGATGGAGACATACCCCCGTGTACAGACCCCTGGTGGACCTGGTGACAAATGAGGAAAGGCACATTATCCTAACCTACAGACTTGATAGGGCCACAATCCATGAGCTGTGTGCCCAATTGGAGCCAGACCTGATCTCAGCTATCCCCACCCCACTGGGATCCCCCCTCTTGTACAGGTCCTGTCAGTGCTCCATTTCTTGGCAAGTGGGTCCTTCCAAGCGACAGTGGCCATTGCAGCAGGGATGTCACAGCCTATGTTCTCAAACGTGCTGACCAGAGTGTTGTCTACCTGATGAAACACATGCGCAGCTACATCGTTTTCCCCTAGGTGGAAGATTTGGCCACATTGAAGGCTGACTTCTATGCAATAGGACATACCCCCAACATCATTGGTGCTACTCATGGTACACATATTGCCTTTGTCCCCCCACCCCCCGGAGAAATGAACAGGTATTCAGTAATCGAAAGAGCTTTCACTCTCTGAATGTGCAGATAGTGTGCCTGGCAGACCAATACATCTCCCATGTCAATGCAAAGTATCCTGGGTCTGTGCATGATGCCCTTATTTTGAGGAATAGCAGCATTCCATATATGATGTCTCAACTGTAGAGGCACAGGGTGTGGCTAATAGGTGAGCCCATGGTCCCCACCCAGTGTCTGTTGGTAGTTGGTATATGGGTGTGGGCTTGGCCCTAAGGGTATCTCTCAATATTTACAGGTGACTCCGGTTACCCCAACCTCTCATGGCTACTGACCCTGGCTACTGGAATGCCAGGAGAAGGTCAGAGGAACGTTACAATGAGGCACATGGGCAAACAAGGAGGATCATTGTGCCCAATTTGGCCTCCTGAAGGCCAGATTCCGGTGCCTCCATCTGACAGGTGGATCCCTATGCTACTCACCCAAGAAGGTGTGCCATATCATTGTTATATGGTGCATGTTGCACAACCTGGCCTTGAGACGCCAGGTGCCTTTTCTGCAGGAGGATGAGGCAGGAGATGGTCGTGTGGCAGCAGTGGAGCCTGTGGACAGTGACGAAGAGGAGGCAGAGGAAGAGGATGTGGACAACAGAACAACTATAATTCAACAGTACTTCCAGTGACACACAGGTAAGACACTGTAACTGTAACTTCACCTTCCATTGCAGTTTTGTGTTGGACATTGTACATGGCAGTCTGATTTGCCTATTTCTATGGCCACTTACTGTACCCTTTGACATCTCCATTTTCAGATATCTGTGCCCCACTCTGGCTCCTGGTGTGTTTACTGCTGCCCACTACAGGTCAGACCTATCTATATATATATGTACAATTGAATTGCAATGTTTACAGTTTGTTAAATGAATACATATTTCAATCAATTGACAGCATCCATACTTGTATTATTAGTTCCAAGGGTGTTTATTTAGGTGCTAATAAGTGTAGAGGTATTGCAATGGGCTGGGTTGATGGTGGAGGAATGTCGAGGATAGAGTCCATTCTATTGGTATCACAGGTGCATTGTCCAAGGGGGCATAGGGAGGGGGGAAATGGCAGTTCAAGTCGAACAGGGTGACAGAGTGGGACACAAGGGTGACATTCAGGGGAGTCTTATTTCCTGGCGGGGGTCTTCCCAATGTTCTATGGCTTCTGCCTGGATTGCAGGGACCTTTTGCATGTTGGTTCTCCATCTGCAGGGGGAGGGGTGCTGGTGGCCTGTTGTTCCTGTGGTGGGGCCTCATGTCCACCAGCGTCAGTGGAGGTGGAGGGCTGTTCATTGGTGTGCCACTGCCTCCCTCATGGTGTTGGCCATTTCTGCCAGCACCCCTGCAATGGTGACCAGGGTGGTGTGGATGTCCCTCAGGTCCTCCCTGATTCCCAGGTACTGTCCCTCCTGCAGCCGCTGGGTCTCCTGCAACTTGGCCAGTATCTGGCCCATGGCTCCTGGAAATGGTGGTATGCTCCCAGGATGTTGCTGAATGCCTTGTGAAGAGTCGATTCCCTGAGCCTGTCCTCCCCCTGCCGCACAGCAGTCCTCCCAGCTTCCCTGTTGTCCTATGCCTCTGTCCCCTTAACCATGTGCCCACTGCCACTGACCCCAGGTCCCTCATGGTCCTGTGTTTGTGGGGTTGCCTGGGGTCCCTGAGGTGGTAGACACACTGCTGATTGACATGTCCTGGGGACAGAGGGATGGGCCTGCTGGGTGGGTGCTGTGCTGGTGTTTCCTGAGGAGGGAGGCTCTGTGGTGGTATGGGACTGTGCCTGGGTCACCGATATTCCAGAGGTCCCTGATGGGCCAAGTTGGTCATCCGTATCCAGGCATGCAGAGCTGCAGAGCTGCTGTCATCACTGTGGGCCTCTTTGGTGGGGGGGACTGGATGTTGCTGGCACCTCCTCTCTGGTGACGTTGTGTGAGTGTCCTGTGGGGATGTAAATGCAGTGTTATTGTTACTGTGTGTGACATCTTGTGCATGGGTATTTTCCCCTCTATGGTTGTTATTACCAAGGCAGCTTTGGCTTGTGTGAGTTGTTATTTGGTTGGCTAAGTGATTGCCACTAGTGTGCATGCTGTGGTAATGGGTGTCCATGCAGGTCTCTGAGTGGTGTCCATGCATTGGTGTTGCATGCAATCTTGTTATTGGGATGGGTGGGTTGTGATGGTGGGATATATGTGAGTTGGTAGGGTGATGGGGATGAGGGTACGGATGGGAGTTTGTGATGGCATGCAGGTAGGGGGGTGGTGAAAGTAGTAAAGATTTGACTTACCAGAGTCCAGTCCTCCTGCCACTCCTGCTAGGATGCACAATCACAATAGACTTGCTCCTCCCATGTTGTTAGTTGTGGGGGAGGAGGTGGGGGCCCACCGCTATTCCTCTGTACATCTATCTGGTGTCTTGCTACCACGGAATGCACCTTCCCCCGTAGGTCATTCCACCTCTTCCTGATGTCATCCCTCGTTCTGGGGTGCTGTCCCATGGCGTTGACCCTGTCCACAACTCTCCACCATAGCTCCATCTTCCGAGCAATGTACATCTGCTGCACCTGTAATCCGAATAGCTGTGGCTCTACCCTGAAGACTTCCTCCACCATGACCCTTAGCTCCTCCTCTGAGAACCTGGGGTGTCTTTGTGGTGCCATGGGTGTAGTGTGAGTGGTGTGTGTGATGGTGTGTGGGGTGATATGCTGGGGTGTGTGCTGTGAGGTGCGTGGATGGTGGATGGGTGATGGTGTTCTGTGGCTCTGATTCTGTGGGTGCTCCTGGCATCTCTGTCTCTCAGTTGTAAATTGTTTGTAGTGGTAAAGGGTTGTTGGTAATGTGGTTGTGTGTTTTATAGTGCTGTGGGTGTGGTTTGTGTATGTATGTCAGGTGTGTGTAGTTTGAATTGTCCAATGTGGTGTTGTTTTGTATGTGTGTGTGTATTTTGTATTTTGAGTGCAGTGGTATATACTGCCAATGGTTTACCGTGGTTGAATGTCCGCCACGGTGATTAGTAGGTCATGATGCTGTTGGCGGAATGGTGTGGGTTTTGCTACCGCCATTTTATCACTGACCTTGTGTGTTTGTCTGTATAGTTGCGGTTTTCTATGTGTGGGTCATAATACGTGTAGCGGTATACCGCCGCGGTTGCGGTATGTTGGCGGCAATCAGCATGGTGGTAAGCGGCACTTACCGCCAATGTCATAATGAGGGCCACAGTGTTGGGTGCAAATGCAATGGGACCTCATACTTCACAGCAATGCTACACTGTCATGGGAACTGCTGGTAAAATCTGTAAACGAATTACATCGCACAGCATTGGGGTTGAGGAGGTGGTCCATGACCAAGGACACTCCAAAGTGTTAGGGCATAAGGAAGTAAAAGAAAGCCTTCTCAACAAACATACATGGTGAATATTATTATGAATACTAGCTTACTGGGGCCTGCAGTCTTCACAGTAGACAGTAGAGTACCAAAAATGTGTTTTTAGTCGTACACTACCACAAGACATATCGGGTAAGCAGATTGGCACCTCATCCCCAGCTTTTCCTAGACCCACCTTGTCGCTGCCCCTCTTCTTGCCCTTGGGTGCTCGTGTAAGATAAAACATTTATTTGTGGAACAGTTCATCTCCACTAAATTATTATAGCAGGCAAACGCAGTAGCATTGTACTTATTTAAATCAGAACACCTATGGTACTAGTATTGACTATCATTGAGTTGGCATACTAATCCTAAAATCTCTATTCCATATTTCCTTCACAAAAACTATATTTGGAACTAATGCATTGCAATGAATGTTATTTGATTCCATTCACATTTCTCAATCCCCTTGATAGACCAACTCAGCCTTCCTTTTTTGGAATGCATTGATGCATACTAGTACTATACATCATGGTGAAATTGCTTGGGACTGTAGGAGCTATATAATGAAAGTCACAGAGAATGATAACTCACTGATCTCAATAATTCACATGGTGACAGGAGGACAGATGAGTCTACATTGCAATGGCATCTTAAATAATCAGAAAAAGTGAGCACGGACAAGTACCATCAGTTAATGCAGAGCTCCTGTCACGCTCTAAATGAGTCACATAAAAATATTCTTAACATAAACTAATCATAACTTACCTCTGAGTGTGAACAGCTTGCTATTCAGAAAAAGAAAAAAAAAATTGCATTGTCCATCACAAACACAATAATAAAGGTAATACTCACTGAGCCCCGGCATCTCTACTCCTAGCAGGTCAAACAGGTCTTGCTAATGGTTGACGATATCTGGCCAGTGGAGTGTCAGCTGGTGGATCGTGTGCTGGAACTGGGTGGTGCGCCAAACAAGCATGCACACCCTCCCCAAATGCAGCTGATGCTCCTTCAGGAGGTAACTGCTGTCAAGATGGAGGGGAGGTGGTGCTGCATGTAGAAAGCCAGTGCTGCCATGTCTGCCTCATAGAAGATGGGACATGCTTGCAGCCCTTAATGGCACTGCCGACCACAAGGTTGACGGCTACTGCTGGATGTTCGGGGGGAGGGGCTGGAGCTGCCACTCCCCTGTTTGCCGGCACCGCCCTGCTCTGCATGGAACTGGGTGGTGGCATGAAGAAAAAAGAAGCAGAAGAAAGAAGGAAGGAAGGCATAACTAAGGAAGTAAAGGATAAAAATAAACAAAAATGCAAAAAGTTATAAAACACACATAACAAATGAAAAAAAATAAGTAAAAATACACAGACACAAAAAGACACACTAACACAATTAATAAAAATGAAGGGTAGTTTAATTAGAAGGGTAGAGGATTGAAGAGATTATTAAGCAATGAAAAAAACAGGCCCATTGTTATAAACAGAGTAAAAAATAGGATGGCCTCACCAATGCAAACCAAGTGGTGCAGTTTGTGCCCGATTTTGAATGCACGAATGTACTTTGCCTTGCATTTGATGTCAAATGCAAGGCAAATGGGTGATGAGACAGGGAATTTCTGCCTGCCAGTGGAACTTTGCGTAGCGTGAAAGTGGTTTTGACCACTTTGTGAAGTTCTGCATAGCGTGACTCAGCAAACTCCGTCCACCCTATGGGGTCAGATTAGCTTCAGAAGTTAACTGCCCATTGGTCACTAGCTTCCACACCCCTAACTACCCTACATCTAGGTTTTAAGGGCCTCGATGTAGGCCCAACCACCAGTTTTAAGGGTCACCCCTGGCACCGGAACCTCAGATTTGATGGATTAGCTTGAAGGAAGGGCAAAGAGGAGCTTTGCATCACCCACAACAAGACTATGCCAACTACGCCAAGACAAAAGAGGGATACTATGTCCCTGGGGCAACAGAGTGGGAACTTCATGAACAACCCTTGTCTTTGGCTGAAACACATCACTTCCTACCAGAGGGAACCCTGTGACAGCCAGAAACACCCTCAGTCTCCCTTGGACTAGTGGCACTAGTTTCCTGCAGTCTGCAGGTAAAATGGTGCTCTGGCACCAAAGAATCACAGGCCATCAGGCCCGCTGAGGGAAAGACTGGAATCAGTTGGTGAAGTGCATTGTGGAAGTT
This sequence comes from Pleurodeles waltl, assembly GCF_031143425.1. Classification (NCBI taxonomy): domain Eukaryota; kingdom Metazoa; phylum Chordata; class Amphibia; order Caudata; family Salamandridae; genus Pleurodeles; species Pleurodeles waltl. Next base: position 236,296,850 of record NC_090447.1, read on the forward strand.
GTAGTATGTCCTTCCACGCCCTCCCACGAAGTTACAGGCAGCTACCTTACTCCTATGGACCTCCAGATTTCGCCAAAGCATTTTGCTGTGATTACCTCTTGCGCGGCTTATTGGTCACTAGCCCGGAAACCAACTGCTTAACTTGATGCTGCAACAGCAGAGTACTGCCCAGGACTTGTGACTTATGTCAGCAATTAACCCACAGCTGAGTTTTTGAATTCCCTTTGTCACATCACCTTGTGCATGTTAAAATCAGCACCCGTGTCCCATTCAGCACCACTGACAGTGAGGGCAACTCCACACTCGGCCCCCGGACCAGTTAGAAGTGAACAGACAGCTGTAGCTTAGACCTAGGACTGGCATACCCTTAAACCTGCGAGAGTTCTCTGCAGCTCAACCTCCAAGTAATCGTTTTTCAGCAGTGGCTCTGTGCCATTGCAGCGCAAGTCCCGATCAGTACCACGAACAGCCAGGACAACTTTGCACTCCAATGCCACAAGCCAGGTAAAACAACACTGATTGTTCTGGTCTGGTCCTAGGGACTGCACTACCTTAACCCCGTAAGGATTCCATGTAGCTCGCTTTTTTGCAACAAGTGATATTTCTCCCATAGACTTCAATGCAGCGTTTAAACATTTAAATGCTACTTTTGCTGTAATTTAATTTTGCTTTTAAAATCAGTACCTCTGATTATACTGGTTCAGTTCTATTTGTTTTTATGTCTAAATTAAGATAAAAATAAGTTATATTTTTATAGATTGGTGTTGGACTTATTTTGAGTTATGTCAATTACTTATCATCCATGTTTGTGCTGTGAAATGCTTATCTCATGTTCCTCTAAGTAAAGCCTGACTGCTCTTTGCCATACTACCAGATTGAGCTAAGAGTGTATTAGTGTGAATCCAAGGACCATCTCTGGGGTATTGTGAGACTATTACATGGCGAGGACTAAGCCCCACACCACATAATGCTCCACTTCCTACATCAATCAACTGTGCCTGTTAGAGAGTAGACAATTGTATCATGATTTGGGGGTCATATCACATTCAGCTGGGACTGGTCGGCTGGGCACAATGTGCAGTATTGAAAAGCAAACCATACCAGTTAGCCAAAAAATAGGAGTGACGATACAAAAAGAGGGGTTTTCTCACAATGGTCACAGCATCCCACACAGTTTTTCAAGCACCCAGGAGCTGATTTCCTGCTACCTTTCTATCATGAATGCATTTCTGAAATTATGTTAGTACTGCAGAATGTATACTGTATTTTACAACAGCATTGTACTAGATTTATCTGAATATTTGTTTAGGTTTATTTTGGTGGAATGTAAACAAAAAATGTTTAAACAGAATTCTGACAGTGATTGGGGGGGCACCATGACAAATTATTATGTCATAATTAACAGGTGAATGGGTCAATCAGTATTTTCAAGCATCGTATTGATACAACTAAATTGGTCCCAATATACAAAATGACTTACTCTCGCAGTATTCATGGTTCACTCCTGAATCATGGGTGTATTAGTGATGCATAGCTTTTAAAATATATATATATATTGTCAAATTCAATTGTTCCATCTATACATTACCTATGTCTCTATTTCATGATTTTGTATAATTTTTCTTACCTATATTTAATAAACAACACAATGGGATTGAAGATTTAAAACTCAGAGGAACAATGGATATGAAAACAAGAGAAACATTAAAGGCCTCATTAGGACTTTGGTGGTCTTTTTGGAAGACAGTCATGGTGGCGGCCGCCAAAAGACCAACATGTTGGAGATAATCTGACTGCCGTATTAAGAGTCACACTGTGAAGACTGCAAAAGACAGGCAACATTCCGATACCACCTAGACACAGGAGGGTGGGAAAGAAGTGTTCCCACCACCAGCAGCACCAACCCGACAAAATTCCACCCACCAGATTACGAGCCACGAATCACCACACTGGTTCTATCTTGGCAGAAAGAAAATTGGCGGTATGAACCGCTGCGGTCAAAACTCACTACTGTCAGAGCACAACACCACATTGGATAGTTGGAATACACCACACCTGATACACATCCACACACCGGACACACCTACTCACTGCACTGTATAACACACCCCTACACAACCCACAATCCTATGCAACAAAAATGCCATTCACAGACACTGAGAGCAGGAACAATTTGGGACATAGCACCATTACACAATAGGTACACATACTCATCTCACTCATCACACACCACACAGCTGCACAGCCAACATAATACACACATCACTAGCACTCACAACCCAGTGCAACCATCTTGCCTTCACAACTCAACAACCACATCTGACCAAGTACACAACACTGCACCCTAACACTCACAACAGCCCCACACTCTGCCTACACAACCGCTACCATGTCCCCACAAAAACACTCACAATTCACTGACGATGAGTTGAGGGTCATGTTGGATGAAATTGATAGGGTAGAGGCACAACTGTTTTGAGTACAGGTCCAACAAGCATCCATTGCCAAGAAAATGGAGTTGTGGCAAAGGCTAGTCGACAGGGTCAATTCAGTGGGAAGCCATTCACACACAAGGGAGGACATTAGGAAGAGGTGGACCAACCTGTGGGGGAAGGTGCATTCCATGGCATCACGTCACCAAATTGCCGTGCAGAAGACTGGCAGTGGGCACCCACCTCCTCCCCACAGTTTACATCTTTAGAGGAGAAGGTCTTGGACATACTGCATCCGAGGGCCTGACTAGAATACCTGGGGCACTGGAGTCTGGTAAGTACCCACCAACAGTTATGTTACACATTTGTCCTGTCCAGCTTGCCTCTACACCACTCAAATACTCCCAACTTAACTAAATGTCCTACTCTTCCTCCCACCTATTCACCTAATGCCCCTATCCTGCATGCCACACCTCCATTCAACCCAACTCCGTCAGAGCCTTGTCATTGGCATGTAAACTACTGGCCACTCATCTCACTACAACTCCCAGAATGCACTAACCCATCACTGTGATAACTGGGAATGTGCTCAACACATCGCAAGTAATACATATACAACTAAAGTACTACAAACACCATCTATATTCTACCAGTGAGGACCAGTACATGGCAATGACAGTAATGCAATGGCACACTCACAACAGCAACCAAAGCAAAATACAGCTACAGCTCAGTGACAATTCGAAATGGCCAGAGATCCAATATCCAAACCTAGAAGTAGACTCACTTGGAGTGGAAAGTAACATGGTAGAGTCCATGCACATGCACCAAATCCTGATATTGGACTATTACCTTTGCATACGAACATACTGTGTTCTCACTAGGACACCTTTGTGCATTGTGCAGCTATCATGTGTGACACCTAGCAAGCCTGACTATTCACACTGTAACAGAGCTGAACAGTCTTGTCAAATATCAGACTAAACCAGAACCCTTCTGCAGTCTAAACTGTACCAAACTTGTATGACAGCTCACATCATGGACAATGGAAACCAAGTCACTGAGTAGTGTGCACGGCAAAGGCATGCTGTGCAGCAGCTGTCAATGTCATTGCAGAGAATCAAGTTAAGCCACTGTCTGTGTCTTTAATATAACATCAACAATAGTCATGCTTGCCACATGTGGTCTGGGCATGCCCCCCTGCATCAAACAGCCAGTGTAATGGACTTCAGAGGGAGGCACCCTCAGCAGGAGACACAGTATTAAAGAAATGTCACAGGCCAGATGTAAGTGAGTGTGAAATCTAGAGTAACACCAGGGTATAGTCAGTATTCCAATCTGCAAATAGAGCATGACAGAGAGTACCATCAGGATGGAAGGTGTTGTGGCATACTAAGCACATTTATTGGTAATAAAAGTCATGGTCATGGTAGACTACCTCCCAAGCAGGGTTACCCTGATAGGAACTATACATCACCAGATACAGGATCTTCACATTAGCATGCCATAGGTACAGATGCACATATCCCATGCAACACATAAAAAAACATCACTGAGGAACACAGTACACTAAAGTAGTCTCCATAACTGTAGGGTTGCCACTCACCTTTGTCAGTATACAGTGACCTGCAACTTGGACAGCAACGTCAATATACAAACACAGCTAGGTTCCAAATTCAACACTAGGTACCCCACCTATTGTGAAGCCACAGGGCATCATGCTAACAGCACACATGGGCTATTAACTACACCTGACAAATAATACGCCATTGCATATCCCCCCACCCCCACTGGTACAAGGAAGGGATGAAGCAGTCATAACCCCACATGTATGAAGGAAGTACGAACACGGTACAACACACTGTACCTACATGCAGTTACCTGGCTGGTTCTACTCTCATGTCTGTCAGCAAATATCAGTGCCTATTGACAGTGAATACCTCAAGCATTGGTTACAGAGCCAAACAGCACATGGCTACATCAGTGAGTGGTAGGAAAAGAGGATAGGAGAAAACAAAAAACATCCCTCAATACTGATTGTAACATTACAGAAGTATATATCAGGATCTGTCATAATTGCTGAACATATTGTACTGTACTTGTTAATATCACTCTGCATTTACAACTCACACATAGGCATTGGAACACATGACACCACCACTAATAAAGCTATAAGGGGGGTGTAAAGGCAGCCATCTACTACTGTATGTCCGCTGAAGTACGGGTTGAGGGATGAGATCTACTCTAGAATCACTGGCTCCTTTATCCAAAGATTCTTCAGCACTTGCCATGTCTCCATCACCAGCCACAGGTCCAGCGCCCACCCCCGTACCTGCTATCAATGGTATCTGATGACAAGTCTAGATTGTGGAGCATGCATCTGACAATGATTATTTGGCATACCTTTTTGGGGCGAGTAGAGGACGGCTGCTCCAGATAGGTCCAGGCACCTGAATCTTGCCAGATTATACACCTGTCCTCCCATGGACCTCATGTAGTTCCCTAGGCATGGCTGGGTACCTAACTGGTGTAAACAGCCAAGGATGATTTGGCTAGTTAGAGTCACCTTTGTACACGAAGGGACAACAACTCCAATGATGTATACCGGACTGGGTAGATTGTGATGACAGGAGACATAACTCACACACACACACACAACAATACTAACTTACCAAACAGTCAGGACCTCTCTGTTTGCAGTTGTGCCATCAGATGTGGGACATTGCCGTTCCGCATGATGTAGGAATCATGCGCAGATCCTGGAAAGTTGATTGTGACTTGTGAGATGTACTGGTCTGCCAGACACACCACCTGTACATTGATTGAGTGGTAGATCTTCCAGTTCTTATACACCATTTCATTGGCACTGGGAGGGACCAGTGCTACATTGGTGCCATCAATGGCCCCTACCACATAAGGAATGTGTCCCATTTCATAAAAATCTGCCTTCACATAGACCAAATCCTCTTGGTGGGGAAACCTGATGTAGCTCTTCAGGTGCTTCAATAATGTAGACAGTATATCCTTCAACACAAGACTAAACATTGGCTGAGACATCCCAGCTGTTAAAGCCACTGTATTCTGAAAGGGCCATGTGGTATGCCACATTGATTGTGAATGGCAGGCATCAAATTTGGCTCTAACTGAGTACAAAGTTTCATGTTTGTCAGACTGTCAGACGATAAATATATGTCCATACGACATGCCTGTCCTCCTTTTTTTCCAGGTCTACTAGTGGACAGTACACTGGTGGGTGTCACACTCTCCACTATTTTGAGAGAAGGGAGTATACAATGAGTTATGCTGTATTCACACATCTATTACACATTGCACATTACCTGACACCTAACATATGCAGAGGATACGTAGAACTTCTGAAATATGCAGTACAGCCCATAGGTATTTGCCTATTCCTGCTTCATTGCTGCACATTGGCTTACATGCATATTAGAATGTATCAATGAAACTAATGTAAGTGTACAAGTATGTAACACTTAGCTGTTCTGTACTATTCACACATAACTATTGTACACCAGCCTATATCTACCCATGGCCTATGCACCTAATAGTCGCTATACATAGTTATCACCATATATACACTCCCTAGTAACGTCATTAAGTAAATATGTGAACAATATGTTGCACATACATGATGGCACTACATACGTGAATACTGCTTTTGTGGTGGAATAGGTACATGATGCAGATAAGTAAACACATCCATCGAAGAAATGTGCACAAAATGGCAGGGCCTGACCTGCTTTAGTGGACAGGTGGGAGTGACCTTAGTCCGCCGGCGGAAGTCGTAAAGGAGGTAGGCGGTCCCAAGCGCTGTGCAACATGCCATTGGATAACATTGCTGCATTTGGCGGACTTGGGCCAATGGCGATGACTGACGGTGCTGATGGTCCTGTACATAGCAGTTGTGACCACCATTTTCTGCTGTACTGCTCTCTTGACTCCTGACACTATTGCCAAGAAGACCTCCACGACCTGAGCTGCTGTGTACTGCCTCTGGGAGCCATCATGCCATGTCCAGCATGTGATAGGGCCCCTGCCTTCACACTGGACGAACTAAAGAGGCTGGTGGAGGAGGTCCTAGTCCTTTATGAACAGCTATATGGGGCACCAGAGGAGCAGATGAGTCCTATGTCATAGTCATGTGTGATAGGTGTTGTGCGTGATGTTGCATACTGCATCTGTATTAATGTTGGTGTTGATGCATGCAGATGGCATGATGTTTAGGCATGTGTGCTGAGAGGATGGGAATATGTGGCAACGTGCTCTGCCTGTTGTGTATTGAACAATCCTATTGGTATGGTGCCAGTGTATATGACTTTCTTTATTTGTCTGTGTCACCCATGCAGGTGAATGCCCATCAGAAGAAGGGGATCCCGCATGCCATCGCCAAGCAAGTTCGGGCCCTGGGGGTCCATACCCGGCAGAGCACCCATTGCAGAAAGTGGTGGGAGGACATGAGATTCTGGGCCTGGAAGATCATGGAGGCCCAGCTGGGGATGTCCTCCCAACGAAGAAGGAGTGCCCATCGGACCCTGACCCCCCTAATGGCCCGCATTTTTTGCAGTGGCCTACCCTGAGATGAGGTGGATGGCCATTTAAGAGCAGCACATCAGCCACAAAGGGGTAAGTACTGACTGAACCCATTTAATTTGCTCTGAAAGTTTGGTGCTTGCTGTCACACATTAGCAGTTGAAACACTGTAGTAGGTGCTCTATGTACGTAGACAACAGGGAATACATTGTATTCTATTTCCATGACAAAGAGATGGAGATCTGGCCCTAGTCTAGCGCATATGCATGTTTAGGTCAGGTGTGTTTAGGTACATCTATGTCTGCTTGTGGAGATGTACACTGGCCAGTGCCACATGTGTCACTCCACAAGGTCTATATAGGCTGCTGTTTCATCCTACCTGTTGAGTATATGCTGGTCCGTATTTCCAAATATATGAGTATTTAGCTCTAGGCAGCTAGCCCACTCCCATCTATGTACATCATCTGTATTTGCTACAGTGTGCCAGACTTTTGTGGGGCAGGGCTTGTTAACATTTGTCCTGGTACAGGTGTTGACTACATGTGAGTGTGGCATCGTATTCAGTCAACAGGTATGGGAAGATGTGGACACTACATAAGGGTTAGTGGTGTCCCCAATGTCCCTTCATGTGCATATTATGGGGTATGTGAAAGTTGTAACAGAAGGACATCCAGTATGGGTGTTTAATCATGCACATGTGACCTAGCCATGCATTTCTAAGTCATTGGAATGTAATCTAATCACTAGAGTCCCAATGGCTTTGTTTCAGTGGAGGTAAGTGATTAGGTAGTCCTACCTATAGACAAAGTACAGTGTCCATGCAATATTTGCCAATGCCTTACCGATACTAGTGCATCATGTGGTAATATCTGCCTACATAATGTCACAATGGTTGCTTAGGTAAGATCTTGTGGAGTGGGACAATCCCTGTTGCCCTCTGTCTAGCTGATGTGAACAGGTTGGACAGGGCATGTTATGGTGTCACTTCTTACTATGAGATGTCATTGTTTGGCGGTAGTACTATTTGTCATACAGATGTTGCAGTTGTGGCATGTGTTGTAAGTGCAATGGCAGTTGTGTGGGTCCATGTGTGTGCGTCATGTGTACAAGTGTTCTCAGTTGGATATATGTGTTGTGTGGACCTATGATAGTAGTATTCACATGTGGGGATTGGTACGAGTGATTTGGGTTTACTCATCTTTACATGCATGGCAGGTAGTATTTGATTTGGCCTAATAGGTTTTTCTTGGCTGTCCTAAGTTTACTTGTGGTCACAGTGCTATCTGTGATTGTCAGTGGGTGTATCATATGTGCTAGGTAGGCCACTGTTGCCAAACATGCATGTATTGTGTGATGTGGAATATCTGTGTACAGAGACTGCACTTAGGCCTCTAGGATTAGATACATGTAGTAATTTAGCTGGTCTCCAGACATGTATTGTCAGATTCAGATGGCACCTGACTGGGACTGCCACAAGTTGTGACTTCATCATGGATTGTATCCATAGTGTAAGATATGTACAGAGGGTTCAGCTAGGCATGTGATAGCAATGGCAAAGCTTTGTAGTTAATCAATTGAGTTTTCTTGACCACCAATTTACATCCCTTATGGACATGGACATGTCAGGAGTTGTATGTGAACATGCCTAATATGGTGTTATCTGTCAATTGCTGCTCCTTATGGTTATATGAGATATATAACCTGGATGAGGATGGATGTTCAACTTTAGCAAGGGCATGGCATGCATGCTGACTTAGTTTTACATGTGAATAGATGGAAGGGTCCATTTGTGGTACCTCACATGGATCATGATAACGGTGAGAGTTGTGACATGAAGGGGTGGGTAGCAGTGACATGTTGTGACATGAAATAGGATAGTGGTATTCCATATGGGATTCCCTGGCCAGGAGATGTCTACCTACATTTGTGCATGTTGTATGCGTGTATGTGAAGAATGTGATGACCCTTTCCCTCCCTCTCTCTCTCTTCCCCTCTCTCTATTTGTGTGCATCTGTAATGGCATGCAAAGACGATGGTGTACCCGCGAGTGGGGAAGCTGCAAGCCACGGGACCAGGAGTGCTGAGACCACTGACAGCGAGGGACCCAGTGGCCCAGAGGGTGAGGGGAGTGCCATGGGGGAGACTAGAACATCATCATCATCTTTAGAATCCTTCTTCAGTGGACACTCCCTGGCGGTGACAGACCCTTCTTGGACTTCCCCAGCACCATCTTTGTCCATCACCACCATTTCTACCATCACCCTCCCTGTTTCTCCCCACCAAGTTGTCCGTGCCTGGTCACCAAAGAGCGTGGACATCTCCTTCAGCACAGGCACCTCTGCCCCAATCGGCCCTGCTGCCCTCAGTGGGGCATTGACGTCTTGAAGTCAATCTCTGTGGGTCAGTCGACCATTGTGAATGCCATCCAGGGACTGGCAACTCAAGTCCAGCAGAGTAATGCATTCCTGGAGGGCATTTACGGTGCACTGGCAGGCTTACAGAGATCCTTCCAGGCTCTGGGCTCCACACTGATGGCTGTCTGTCTCCCTTTGTCCTCCCTCCCCCTTCCTCTTCCCAAACCCAGACTCCACTTCCCAAACCTAGCCAAACCACACAGACAGACCAACATGCATCCACCTCGACATCCAAAGGTAGCTCAGACAAATACAAGCACCACAAGACCCACCACTGACATGCACACAAACAACACCCACATGCACACACAGCAACAGTCAATTCCTGCACTGACACCCCACCACCCATAGCACCTCAGACATTACAGCTGACATACCTGCAATCACCACACTCACATTCACCGATCCAGCCACAACTTCCATCCTACCCACAGTCAGCACAATAGCAGACCCTCAGACATCCACTTCAGTCACCACATCCGTAGCCACCACAACTACTGACACACCTGCATGCAGCACATCCAGGATGCCTGCAGTCACCACCCCAACAGATAGTAACCCATCTACCACAGCATCTCCCAGCCCCTTCACTATCCCTCCTCCCAAGACACATACACGCCCACACTCACCCACCCAACTGACACACACCATCCACAAGCATACCTCACACACACATGCACCCAAAACATCCACCAAGATACCTCTTACAAGCACTAAATCTCCCTCCACTCCCAACCTTTTTTACCATGGCCATTCCTATGTGAGTAAGAAGCATTTCCTCTCATGGTTTTCCCTTTTCCCTACACCTCTCCCACCCTGTGATACCCCTAAACAATCAGTTTCCCTCCTCAAGTCCAGACCTTCCACCTCCAAGACCTCGCGGGCACCCCCCTACAAGTTCCCATGTCCCTTCCCCACGAAGAAGTTAACCCCTCCTAAGAATTCCCAACCCTCCCCTAAGCCTCGACAAAAACTCCCCTCCCAAGCCCAAACCTAAGGATCCCCCTCAGGTACATGTCTGAACACGGCCGTGGGGTAGGTCCTCAGTCAGGGACCGGTCTGCATGATTGTAAGTACCTTTTTTACCAAAACTGTTGACTTGTTCGCTATGAGTGCAGCAGCAGTTACTTTTATGGGACCCGATCAGACAATGTACCTAAATTGATCGAAAACAACTCCTGCGGTGTGTGTGGGGGGGCATGTATTTGTTATGCTACCTGCTGCTTCTCAGTACCTCGTATTTGGGGGAGAATCCGGAAATGACGATTAATGGATTCCTCAAATAAATTACCGGCAATTTGTGAGATTTATTCTACACTTTACACAATGTCGGTCCATGATTAGTTGCTTATTTCCCCGTTTCGGGAAGCACCTTGTGATAAATACGATTGAGGGAGACGCATTGTCTTTTTGTCCTTGTGACTCACTGTTCTCAACTATATTTTTATTCTGGCGGTGTTTAGTTGTCTAGATGACCATGTTTTAGATTTTTTATCAGTTCTTGCACCAGTCTACAGGCCTGTGTTTAGCTAAGGAGCCTTTTCCATAATCTGGGATGGTAAACCTTGAAAACTGTTTTCTCTCCCCACTGAGCACTTTTTTCTCTTATTGTCACTGACTATTATATCGTGTATACAATGCAAACAATGAGTTATATACTGTCATTGACTCAGATTTTATCATGTTCACAGGGCGACCTTTTTCTTAACTAATGCACAGATTATTACAGTAAGTGACTGTTTTATGACTGACGAATTAGACTGAGTCTGGTCCTTATGTTTTTGAGAAAATAGGAGAAGTTTTGAGTTTTGGTCTTGAAGAAGCGTTGCTGGATCCTGAGGGACCATGAATACGTGAAACATTTTGACACACGACTAGAGAGCATTTGATATTTTCTTGTCTTCTATTCTGTTGTTGTTGTGTGAGTGGATGAGTATGACTACTCATTAAGCACTCCCTACTTGATTTTTAATCTTGGCCAAAATCTTGTGCGGATAATAAATTTATATCACAGTCCTAGGTTTTTGAGCCAAATTTACCTCTTTCTCTCCTGCTCACATGGTATTATATGGCAGTTATAGTGTAAGATCTCTGGCAAAGAGCCCCCATTTGGGGAGCCCGTCAGACATTGCAGTGCCAGTCTGACGAGGAATATCCCAGATGATGAAGCATGACATCCAACAGGATGTGTGAGGGCTCCTGCTCCTATGATTTAGGTTTCCCTGCCATTTTCACTTGGAACAGTGTACCTTATTGAGGTTGGTTCAAAGGTAAAATTTTGTCCTGCATTTCTTTTCTTAAGGCAGTTTTGTTAATGGCTGATATTGTTTCTGTTCCTTTGAGTGGTTGTACTATGTGCTTGTGTGGGGGGATTGGTATGTGTGAACCATTGTGATGTGTGCTTGTGGAGTATGTGTTATAGCTCCTTGTTTGGATGCCTGATTGTGTGTACTTGTCTCTGGAGCTGTAACATTGTGTTGTATGATTGAATGGTGATGTTGAGGTGTGTATTGTGTGTTCTTAAGGGTGCTTTTGTGTTGTTGTGGTAGTGGTGTTGTGTCATTTGGTGGAATTGTGTGTTGTATGAGTGTGCTGTTGCTGTGTATCTTGTTTTGTGTTTTTTGCTTGTGCATGTGTGTGTGTGATGGGTGTAGTGTGTGTAGTTGTTTGTTTGTGTGTGTGAGTGGCAGTGTGTGAGTACGCGTGTCAGTGTGAGGTAACGTGTGCGTGTTGCCCTTGCAAGCCATCCTGGGTGTGTATGTTGTGTGTGTGTAGGTACCTTGACATTTCACAACATTGAAAGGTAAGTGTGTATACTCAAGGTTGATGTTGTCGCCATAGTCGCTGGTTCCAAAGTTGTTGGACGAGTAGGAGCAGCGGTAAGACGTGTAGTTCTGGTTCCATGGCAGCTCCGGACAAGTATGTGTTCCTGGGGAAGCATCTCCTTTTATAGAGTTGGTTTCCGCAAGGGTTTCCATGGTCGTGTGACAGTGGCGGAAAGCCTGGCGGTGCGCAACCTCATAATCTGTCAGGCTGAAACATGTTCTCCGTCTGTGTGAAGGTGGCTACCGTCGTCCATGGCAGCTTGACAGCTCTGGTGGTGCCGACAGTGCTTTGACTGTATTCTGTTGAGAAGACCGCCATGGTCATAAAATGGTGGACTTCTCCATCAACTTGTTGCCGGTACGACCGCCCCTGCCAACATGGCGGTCCTGAGACCGCCAAACTCGTAATGGTCCCTTAATAGTTTGAAGAGTGCGATAACTGGAGGAATGCACAAGACAAATACCATGGTAATGTTCAGCTAAAGGAGAGCATAGCATGCATCTTTGGAAAACTGAATATCTTCATTTGAGCACTATGCTAATCATTCTCCAGGGTTTCAATCTTTCTCTCTAGTATCAGCAATGTATCAAACACCATACTCTTCAGTTCAACTGGTCGCTTCAATGCTTCCTCAATACTGTCACTCAATTCGTTATTTGGCTTCCAGATCAATGCTCACTCCCAGGCCTCTCTATATAGGATATTTTATTTTCCATCCTTTCAAGGTAAGTCTCAGCTGCTGCTTCTGCTTTTCCCACAGTGTCTAGTTTGTATAGATACTTTTCTAGTACTGTTGTTACACACTCCTTGGTATGTGGCCTACCTCTGGCCTAGGCTTCACGGCAATCTTTCTCACCTTGACTTTTTTTCCTAAGTGTAACCTGTTTGAAGAATTCTCCTTGTCTTTCCTCATCCAGTTTTCAGCAGTAGCTATGCCCATCGTATAACTGTCAGTGTGCAAAAGAGCACACTTGAGCCCTTATACTACATTGCTCTTCCTTAGTATGTCTCCCCAAACTTCTCCTTCTACCTAGATGTGCCAAAGCAGGACCAATTTCTCATCTGCTCTACTTCAACTGGGTTCTGCCATGAATAAGATCCTTAACTCAAGACTGAATAAACAGACACATAAGAGGGTCTATTCACAAATTGCATTTTGTGTTATGTTTAGCAGGACTACAATGTACTACATCCATATTAGAAAATGCTTATGGCAAACATTTGAAAGGATTTTCTGTCTCTGCTTCTCCGACCTTTTTCTGCTGGCAATATCTATGACCTGATTTAAAGAAACTCAGCCCATCTAAACATACATTTTAGTAGTAAATGTCAGTGGTGGATCCTCCTTTAGGGCAGAGTAGCATCGCCCCCCTGCTGCGAATGCAGCAAAGGTGACACATAAAATGGTAAAATAATGCATATAAGAATAAGTTAATTACCATTTTAATTTTTACAGCTCCCAGCCCAAGCCAAGTCAGTGTATGGGAGGGCCGGCCATTACTGCTGATTGGCAGTAAGGGAGGAGTGATACCCCCTCATCTTTAAAGTGCACATGTGACTTTGGCTGTCTGTCTTATGACAGACAGTCTGAAATGCCCGCATTAAACCTTGCCAAGCCAAGCTGTGCTAGACAGCCAGGAGGAGACCAGACATAAGCTCCCAGTGCTTAAAGGAGTATCGAGCCAGCCTGCGCCAACCAATCCTGGTGCTTATCTAATGCTGCTTTAGATTATTAACACCAGGAGAGCAGTGTATGGATTGGTGAGATGAGTTGGCTCGGAGACAACACTCTCGGAAGGACTGGAAGCACTTAAGGACTGGAGGAGGCATGCCAGTGGGAAATTACACATTTTATTTATAAATTTATGACCCACCAACAGACACTAAGAAAAATGTGCACTGCTATACTCAACTCCAGCGCTCTCAATTGTGGTCATTTTTAAATAATATTTATAACAAGGAACATATGTCAGCTTTGGCTTTGACCCTAAAGGCATTTTTGGTTTCTCACAATGACTGTCAGTAGATCAAAATAACTTGCTTCCCCACCAATTATGTATGTCACCAACTGCCATGGAAAATGTGGGAGGGACAGAGGAGAGTGGCTGGAAAAGTGGGAATACTTACTAATAAAGGGGAGGGGTTAGAAAAAGGATAAGCATTGGTTAATGGATGGTCAATTGCCCATCCATAAAAGAGTAAGCACATTACAGATGAAAAATGCCGTCCTGTGACCCGTGTATGGTTTCTGATTCCTAAAAGCATGTCAACGTGGTATTCACCTAGTTGTCATATTTACCTTCTGTATAAGTCCCCAAGATATGGTACAAGGTGTATATAGGGCTTGTGTGTTGAATGTCAATAGTGAACTGCAGCACATAGGCCCTCATTCTGACCTTGGCGGGCGGCGGAGGCCGCCCGCCAAAGTCCCGCCGTCAGGTTACCGTTCCGCGGTCGATAGACCGCGGCGGTAATTCTGACTTTCCCGCTGGGCTGGCGGGCGGTCGCCTTCAGACCGCCCGCCAGCCCAGCGGGAAAGAGGCTTCCACGATGAAGCCGGCTCGGAATCGAGCCGGCGGAGTGGAAGCTGTGCGACGGGTGCAGTTGCACCCGTCGCGTATTTCACTGTCTGCGCAGCAGACAGTGAAATACATGTAGGGGCCCTCTTACGGGGGCCCCTGCAATGCCCATGCCAGTGGCATGGGCACTGCAGGGGTCCCCAGGGGCCCCGCGACCCCCCCTACCGCCATCCGGATCCCGGCGGTCGGACCGCCGGGATCTGGATGGCGGTAGGGGGGGTCGGAATCCCCGCGGCGGTGCAGCAAGCTGCGCCGCCGTGGAGGATTCAATGGGGCGGCGGTACACTGGCGGGAGCCCGCCAGTGGTGCCGGTCCGACCGCGGCTTTACCGCCGCGGTCCGAATCCCCATTGGAGCACCGCCGGCCTGTCGGCGGTGCTCCCGCGGTCCTCCGCCCTGGCGGTCTTTGACCGCCAGGGTCAGAATGAGGGCCATAGTCTACTACCATTGAGGTGACAATGCAAAACATGATTGCAGTACTTCCACCAATAATTTGGCTGTGGAGGATTAAACCGCAAATTTGACTTATCAAAATAACCCCTTTGGATAGGCCTCAAACCTCCAGGCTCCATGTAAATATTAATAAGTCACCCCTAAGCAGGCCTTAAATTCCAATAAGACAGTGTGCGGCACTTTTAAAAGTAGGACATTTAAATGTTTAATGTTAAACTTGTTCTTACAGTGACAATGATCTGAAAGCTGTTTTCACTGCAATAAGGTTAGTTGTTTCATAGGAAAGCACTGGGATGATGTATTAAAGATAGTAAAGTGATTTCTGCCTAGAAACATTATGCAAAATCAATTTGTGGACTTTTTAAAATATTTATTAAAAATCCAATTCATAGGTAAAGTTGGATTTGTAACAAATATTTTACAAAAGTTACTTTGATATTGTTACAAATTTACCTTTAGCCTGCCAAAAGACTAGAGAAGCCCTTTTGCCTGAGATTCCAACTGTCACCCAGGAGCTAAATATCTCCTTGTTCAGGTATGAACAATAAATAAAATGACATTCAAATGACACAAATCCTGTAAGGGAATCCGGAGTTTTGAACAATTTGGCCCTGATTTATACTTTTTGACGTGAAACTGCACTAACGCAGTTTAGCGTCAAAAAGTATATCCCACCGGCTAGCACCATCCCAAAACACCGGCCGGGCATCATATTTATGGGATGACGTAAGCCGGCGGTAAGGCCCGGTTAGGGTCAAAATAGTTGCCGCTAACTGGGTGGGGGAGGCGTAGGGAAAACTGGAGGTTGTGCTTCAAAGAATGGCGCTAGTCAGGTTAGAGTCAAAAAAATGACTCTAACCTGATTACACCATATCCTGACGCACAACCCCCATGGACATAGCTCCTGTCTAAGTAAAGACAGGAGTCACTTATGTCCCCTGGTCATGGCCATTGGGCCCAATGCCATGTTGGGGGGCCCAGGCTAGGCCCCCCTATGACACTTAAAAAAAATATGTATATGCTCACCTCTTCTTACCTCTACTTACCTGGGATTGGGTCTCCCCATCCTTAGGTGTCCTCCTGGTGTGGGTGGGGGTGTCCCTGTAATCTGAGGAGGGTACTCTCTATGGCATATTTGTGTCTGACAGCAGCCTGCGGGTGGGGGGTCCTGTCCCGTCTATAACCAATGGGGTAAAAGCGTTGAGGGGCAACCCTACCAGCTTTTACAGGACTTTCTCTCTGCCTTACTACAAACAGTGCCCCTCTCTACCTAAATCCAAGACTGTGAAATTATTCTCTCCTTGTGTATAGCCTGTTTAATCCACTATAGAGATGTGACTAGAGAAATAAACAACTCTTTATCTGTGGTCACTCTAAATCAATTCTGGCAGCAGCTTCTCTCCCACTAGAAATGGTACCTGCCTGACTACGGGAACAAATAAGTGCCATGCCCATGTTTCAACTACATTTGCCTGTGACAAGGGAGTCATATTTGAATTTCATCAGGTTTCTGGGCATAGTCCAGATGGTCATCCTACAAGAAGAACAGAATACCTCCCCACTACCAAAACCTTTGCCTCAGCTCTGGGTGCTGAGGGGACTATACTCAAGGGGACTATTTCGCTCGCAGGTGAAAGTTAAAGCTCTTGCTAATGGGCCTCCAGAGGCATTAGGCAGGAAAAATACATTTTCCAAAATATTGCTTACAAAAATAATTATTTATTCACAGATGAATTGAGCTTGAAATAAATATTTTACACAAATGAAATTTGTAGGTGTTTCATAGTCACATATAACATTATTAAATATAAAATTACTTCACAGTGCTTTCCGATAGAACAGCCAACCCTGCTACAGTGAAAATAGGTTTTGGGGCCTTTTCATTGTAAGGACATGTTTGGCATTTAAAATTAATCTTGTACCTGTTCTACTTTTAAACACTATGAACCCTGTCATATGAGCAATACGACCTACATAGGAGTGACATTAATATTTAAAACACAGTTTTAGGCCTGACAAAAGGGGGTATTTTGAAAGGTGGAATTTGCAATTGCAAAACTGCACAGTTAGAGAAAAATGGTAGGCCTGCAGTCATGTTTGTATTTTCACTGCCTCAGGATGACACAACAGGTGCTGCAGTCCACTGGTGACATTTAATTTACAGGCCTTGGGTACACTATGGTACCATGTACCAGGGACTTATAGGTATGCATGTCAAAAGGGGGAGCATATGCACTTTATCACTAGTTAGTAGAGGTAAAGTATGTAGAGTTGTACAGAAATCCACAATAGTAAAGGGAAAAAATCTGGGAGTACACTACACAAAAATAGTCATTTTGAAAAAGGACCTAATAGCACCTACCAGGAGGTCCTCTGATATCATTTTTGTTAATGTTCTTAAGGTAGACAACAGTGACTGTTGCATGACAAAAGCTGGTGGGCGAGAGAGTAAGAGCCATTTAGGGGAGTGAGTCATCTCGGTATACAGTCCCAGTACTCACTTTAAGAGCCACAAAGATTATTATCCTGCAAGTTAAAACTGGGCCTACTAGATGTTGCATAGTATTACCCCTACATTTACAAATGTAAGGACACTATTTTAAGAAAATGTGAAATATCTGAAAAATAGGATGACATAGTGAGCATGGTGCCAACAGGGATGTGTGACAAAAGACATACAGCTGCCCTGTTGGTATTAAAGAGGGTTGAGCCCTAGGCAAAAGATTAGACATTTATATTTCTAATGTATGTAGTGGGAGCCTGTGGATTGGACAACAACATATAGCCTTCAAAGGTGAAAATAAATGTACATAATAGTGCAACAGTGCAAATGGCAAGGTTACATTTGGCTAAAATTACAAGACATTTGAAAGTACATGTCCAAATATAGTGTTATGATTTAACAAAACAAGCAATACAAGTTGTCTTGTGTTAATGAGATTATTACTCCAGGGACAATCCTGTATGTAGGTGAGTTGCAATGCAAAACCTGCCCTACATGTTGGTCTGATGAATTTGTTATAACCTCTGAATGAAGTATTGAAATCAACACTAAGTCAACATGTACACATTTATAGGGGTTGTGTTACAGGGTGTTTAGTAGGGCCGGGCAGAAATATAATTTCACTTGTGGAGATGGCAGAATTCGGGTTACGCATGTAATGTGTAGTTCCTTTCAAACGCTGCCATCCTGTGTGTTGAGGAATTATATTTTCATTAGTGCATTGAAGGCTCTGTAAACAAGCGCTGATGAGCGTGATCTAGATTTGCCTCCCACTAGTGCGAATTCCAGTCACGTCTGATCCTTCTTGCACCATTTTCTGACACTGGCAATCAAGACATTCTCGAGTAGAGTTTCTACTCAAGAAGCAGCTAAATCAACCCAAAAGTACAATTTCAGGGTGATATTATACTTGAATAGATGGTGCAGGCTTTTTGTGCAGAAAGCATTTTTTTATTTTACATTTTTCCTAACAGGAAGGAAATTCTCCAGAGACTCCAACTTCCTCTTCCTGAAGGCTTCTGCCAGTGCTTTGTCCATCTCCTGATAACTTTGCATTTGTATTTTAAAGTGAAAGGATTACTCTATTAGTCTGCAATTTCTGCTGCATATATGCTATTGGATTTTAAGTATTTTGTATTTGTAACATTACAACAAGTAAGTTCAAAAACCTGTGAATAAGGGTGTTGTTTGACAGAGGGTATGCACCATGCCTCCTTGCATGTTGTTATTGTTTGACCATGTTTTTGGTGGCCATTTTGTGTGTGTGTAGTCAGTCCAGTCAGTGTGCTTTTACCATAGGCATGCATGTGTTCTTTGTTGTCTGTGACTCCTTGCTGGCTTTTGTTGTTTGACGATATGGCCGGCAGCCATTTTGCACACCAAATGTGCTTTTGCCGTAGGCCTACATGTGTCCTTTGTTGTCCATGCTTCCTTGCTTGCTGTTGTTATTTTGACCATGTGGCCAGAGGCTATTTGAGGTAGCCAATCAGTGTGCTTTTAGTGATAGACCTGCATGTGTCCTTTGTTGCCCATGCCTCCTTGCTTGCTGATGTTGTTTAATCATGTGATTAGCGGACATTTTGTGCAGTCTGTGAGTGTGCTTTTGCCATAAGCCTGCTTGTGTTCTTGGTTGCCCATGCCTCCTTGCTTGCTGTTGTTGTTTGACCATGTGGCCAGTGACCATTTTGTACAGGCAGTCAGTGTGCCTTTCTCATACGCCTCCTGTGTTCTTTGTTGTCTGTGCCTCCTTGCTTGCTATTGCTGTCTGACCATTGTGGCTGCCGGCCTTTTTCCATCAGCCACCTAGTATATTAATCCTTCATTTCCAGTTTCAAAGCTATTTTCAGGGGACATTGATAGAAGAAGTCCACACCATTTTGTGCTTTTTTTTTTTTACCTGACATCACTTTAATGTGCTTGAGGATCATTTTAATATATGTATGACCAGTGTTTACAAAATATTTGATGCCTTTTTTTTCCATTTTACCTACACCTCCTGGCCTCCTAATGGATTTTGTTATAGTCCCTAGCAATTATTTTTTTTTTTTTTACATTTTCCCTCAACCCCCAGCCTGCCATAGTCTTCTTCCCTTAGTCAATAGACAAACTTCAGCACTCATTTTGTAAGGGTTATGTCATTTTCCCCTGCACTCCCTACCTGCCATAGGCGCACACCAGTATTCATTTTTGAAGGATTATTCCATTTTCCCTGGACCCCCTGCCTGCGGTAGGCACACACCACCATTCATTCTTAAGGATCATTCCATTTTCCTCTGCACCACTTGCTTGCAATAGGTGTACACCACCATTCATTTTTAAGAATTATTCAAATTTCCCCTGAAACCCATTCCTGCCATAGGCACACAAAACATTCAGTTTTAATGATTATTATTTCTTACCCCGCAACCACTGCCTGCCATAGAAGTACTCCAACATTCATTTTGTAAGGATTATGCCATTTTACTCAGCACCCTCTCTCTGCCATGGGCAAACTAGCATTCATTTTCAAGGATTATTCAATTTCTCCCCCACCCCCTGCCTGCTATAGACACACACCAGCATTTATTCTGTATGGATTACTCAATTTTTTTCTGCACCCCCTGCCTGCCACAGGTGTATGCCAGCATTAATTTTTTAAGACGTATTCTAAATTCTCCTCCTTGTCATAGGCGCACACCAGCATTGATCTTTTTCCCCACACCCCATGCATGCCAAAGGCATCTCCCCGAAGATGCACATAAAGCAAACAGTTACATCTGTATGTTTTTATGCTGATTGAAATATTATGTTGTGGTGTGGATTGGAATGGATACACTACTGTTGTTAATTATGTGGAATAACCTCACTAACTAATATTTTCTGCACTATGAATAATTCTAACTGCAAAAATGACATGTTCCATTGAAGGTTTTTTCTTGTTTGTTTGCTTTCAAGTGCACAAGAGACATCACCCACAGTACTGCCAGACTGAAGGCTGGCACAAATTGACATGACCATAACATGTCAGTCCTCCTCTGCTTGTGCAACTAAGTGCCAACTGACAGAGCTTAGAGATGGCCACAAAGAAAGGTTCTGGCAAGAAAATGGCCACTAAGGAGAGGAAGAAGAATCAGATTGTCATCACTGCGTTGTCGTCCTCCTCCTTTTTTAAGCAACTTTGTGTGCCTGCTGTACCATCTTCTGGCAACAAGTTGGAAGCCCCACTCCCACATCAACAATGGCACAACCTAAGCCCAAGTCCATGTCTCTCTGCAAAGCAGCCACTGAAATCATGGAGATGAGCAGTTAGTCTAAGTTGGGATTGTCTCAGCTGCAAAGTACGCAATTGTTGCAGGAAACTGAAAAAAGTGGACAATAGGAGCCGCAGCCATCAATAGGTCTTCCTGAAGTAGGGGCACAACAATAGACAATTGTGTGCCACCAGAAAAGGTAACTATTACACCAATTAAATTACATTATTGAGTGAGGAGGTTGAGGTTCCTGCTGAGCATGATACACCTCTTCCTGAACCATTGGCTTCCAGATCTGCAGTAAGGAAAAGAAAGGGTACTTCACAATCTTGTCCAAGCCCCATTCTGATTATCTGGACGTGAATTGGACCCCAGCTGAGGCTGAGACCGGCTACAAGAGTCAAGGGTGAAGGAAAGTTCCTGGAAGCCTTACAAGCATAGAAAGGGATGAGGATGAGCCAGTGATTGTCAGTATAGAGGCTGGCTCAGAGGACACTAACATTATCCCTCCTGTTAAACCTGCTCAGAGGAACGTGGCACCACCAACACCAGGTTCGATATTTGAGAGGCCCCCACTGTGAACCTCATCCACTGCAATCTCAGATGAAGTATGCACTGCACATAGCAATCAATAGGCCCACCTTCCTTCAGTTCTTCAGGCATTGGAAGTGGCATACTAAAAATGTTATCCTGCCTAGTATTGACCTTCTTTATGATTAGCAAGCAGGAGGATAACATTGTGATATTGTCCATGGTAGTGTTCGTCGATGTAAGCCTGGTTCACCCTATGGTATTGGAGACCAAATGACCCATATTTAAAAAACATCAAGCAATCTGGTGGGAGAAACACCTTAAAAATAGCTGGTGGTGGTAGTGATGAAAGAGGGGAATCAGCTCTATTTACGGTAAGAGAGGATGAGGAAGAAGAGGGTGACACATTTACAGAAAGTAGCCCTCTTCCCAGCAGTGGACCAGCATCACCCAGATCAGCAACATCAAAATGGCAGAGGCTTACATGGAGACACCATCACATACAATGATTTTTTCAAGTTGCACATTGAGAATACCATTGCCTGGTTCCTTCCAGAAGCCGCCTGCATCAGCGGTACCACAAAAGTAAAAAATTCAAACTACTATTAGAGGCATGATTAGGCAGGAGGGGCCCTATGAATGCAACCACTCAGTGGTATGTTTTTACAACAGGAAGCTGGCTAAAATGTTAGCTCTAGACCTCCTCCCTTTTTCTTTTGTGGAAGGAATGGGATTTTTAGACTTTGTGGCTGCTAACTTCACAAAATAGAAGGTTCCCATCCAGATCTATTTTGACAATGTTTCTGTTCCAGTGATCTATCACAATGTTCTGCAAATGGTTAAACAAGCTTTGCAGTAGAGGGCCTTTCACACTATCGACCTGACAGCAGACATGTGGACCAGTTGTCAAGTAACTGATCACATGTGTATCACTGAACACTGGTACTCTTTTAGGGAGTTAGGCAAAGCTGTCTGTAGGTCTATGTGTGGAAGAAATATTTAAAAGCCTTCAGGGGCATGCAACAATAGTGATGTTTGCTATGGAGAAATTCCATACAATTGTTAAAATCTTGGAGGATTTTAGCAGCAAGGTGTTTGGCTGTGAACCAGAGGCCTCAGAATTAGATGTGTTGTCACAGGCAATAGCAGTAATATTGTCAAGGCCATGGCAGAAGGTGAATAATTCATGTTCCTATGTTTGGAGTATTGCATCAACCAGATTTGTAGGATTTTTTCAAAAAAGAAGACAAAGTCAGCAGCTTACTGGCCACCTGCAAAAGAATCTGCACTCATTTCAGCCATTCTTTTAAAGCCCGAAGGGAATTGAGGATTATTCAGCACGCCAAGGAGCATGTTAATGCCTTCATACAGGAGGTGGCAACAGACTGGAGCTCGAACTATTACATGGTGCAACATCTGTTTGAGCAGTACAGATCGATTACTATGTCCTTCAAAAAGGAACAGATGCAACTGGGAAAAACATGACAATGGAGGTTGACAAATGAGGCCTTCTTGATTGCCTGACACAGATAATACTTCCCTACGAAGTTTTCATACAGTAAGGTCCTCATTACAAGATTGACAGTCGGACCTCCAGACTGCAATCATGGCGGTCACACAGACCTCCAAATTACAAATGACACAGCCAGGACCTCCAAAAGTTTGTAAAAAAAACAACCCTATCAGGACTCTGGAGGGTGGGAACTAGGCGGTCTGACCACTGTCACTGCCAGCCCATCAACCAAAGCCTAACTGTATTACAAGTCAAAAGTCACAATGGGTGTCCTGCCATGGCAATCTACCAATGACAGTATGGACCACGGTGGTTGACGGTCACCACAGTAATACACAATACCACATTGCATGCAGTTGCAAACAACACAGCTGACACTCAATAACACACTAAATACACCTTCAAAGCACACTATAAAACAAACCCCTTCACAAACCACTATCCTTTACATCTACATCACCACACACAACAGGATAGAACTTGCAAACCATAGAGTAGGCACCCCTTCAACTTTCACAACCACATATCTCACATCCTTAACACACACACCCATCACATTCAGTTGCACCTCCCCACTCTATACACTCCCCTTGTCTTAGTCAGCACCCAACACCAATCAAGATAGGTATTCTTCCAACACCACCATGTCACCCTAGAAAAATCCCCATTTCACAGATGATGAGTTAAGAGTCATGGTGGATGAAATTATAAGAGTAGAGCCACATTTATTCAGAGCCCAAAGTCAGCAAACTACAATTGCAAGGAAAATGGAAATGTGATAAACAATAGTCAACAGAGTGAATTCTGGAGGCACCTCTCTCTGCACAAAGAATGAGATCAGGAAGAGGTGGAATGACCTCAGGGGCCAGGTCTATTCCATGGTATCTAGGTACCAGCTTGGGGTCCTAAAGACTGGGAGTGGTTCCCCACCTCCTCCCCTATAGCTCACAGCATGGGACAAGGTCTTGGCCATCCTGCATCCTGAGGGCTTGACAGGAATACGTGGGGAAGTGGAGTCTGTGAAGTCACAACAACAAAATATCACCAAAATGTGTTGCCATGCACGCTCACTGATCACCTTTGCCACCTTCACTGTCTCCCCGCTCACCAGCCCAGTCACCATCTGTCCTAAGACCACTGTCTGCCATCTCACATGGGAACCAGACTCAGCTGGGGGAACTACATCTCTTTATACTGTGTGTACCACTGGGAATGAAAGTACCACAATTCCCAGCAGGCACTGTTCTACTATTAAAAAAAACAGAACAGTGTACCACACTCAGAAATAACTTGTTCTGCAAATCCCTGGTCAATGATATTCACCTGATGTAGGAAAATACCTTCTTTTTGGCATGTTACCCCCAATGTCTGCCCAATGTCAGTGTGTTTTTGACTGTGTCACTGGTATCCTGCTAGTCAGGACCCCAGTGCTTATGGTTTATGGCCTGCTTGGCAGTGTGTTTCACTGTTTTCCAAATTGTCAATAGAATCCTGCTAATCAGAACTCCAGTGCTCATGCTCTCTCTGTTTCTAAATTGGTCACTACATATGAGTGACTCAGTATTTCACTTAAAATTGACATGCTTGACCCCCCCCTTATAATTCCCTAGTATATGGTACATAGTTACCCAGGGCATTGGGGTTCCAGGGGATCCTTATGGGCTGCAGCATTTCTTTTGCCACCCATAAGGAGCCCATACAAAGGCTTCTACAGGAGTGCCGTTGCAGCTTCTGTGAAATAGTGCATGCACTATTTCACAGCCATTTTCATTGCACCAGGTCACTTATAAGTCACCTATATATGAGGTCTTCCAACAAGTACCTGTGTGTGAGGGCACCCCTGCACTAGCAGAGGAGCCCCCACGTCATCCAGGCCCATTTTCCCATATTTCGTTAGTGTGGGGATGCCATTTTAAGTGTGCAATGTACATAGGTCAATACCTATGCACAGCTTCACAATAGTAACTCTGTATATGTCCAAGTAAGGTGTCCAACAAGTGTGAATTGTACCCCAATACTGAATCCAGTATTGGTTGCACAATCCCATGCACTCTGGGGGTCCCCACAGTGGACACCCAGTACTACCATACAAGCCTTTGGAGGTTTCCACTGCAGCCCCAGCTGCTGCCACATGACAGAAAGGCTTCTGCCCTCCTGGGGCTTGAGCAGATCAATCCCAGGAAGGAAGAACAATGCAGTTCCTTTAGGACAGGAGTGTTACACCCTCTCCCTTTGGAAATAGGTGTTACAGGCATAGGAGGGGTATCCTCCCAGAGTGTCTGGAACTCCTTTGAAGGGCACAGATGGTGGCCTCCTTGCATAATCCAGTCTACACCAGTTCAGGGACCCCTAATCCCTGCTCTGGCATGAAACTGGACAAAGGAAAAGAGAGTGACCACTCCCCTGTGTAGGAAAGTACCATCTTTCTTGGCATGTTCCCACCAAATTCTGCCTGTTTGTCAGTGTGCTTTGACTGTCTCACTGGGATCCTGCTAACCAGGACCCCAGTGCTCATAGTTTGTGGCCTTTGTGTGTTGTCAGTATGCTTAACTGTGTCACCGAAGTTCTGCTAACCAGAACTCCAGTGCTTATGCTCTCTCTACTGACCAGATTTGTCACTACACCTTAGTGACTCCACATTCCAATTCTGATTGGCACACTGGACCCCCATTATAAGTCCCTAGTATATGGTACTGAGGTACCCAGGGCATTGGGGTTCTAGGAGATCCTTCTGGACTGCAGCATTTCTTCTGTCACCCATAAGAAGCTCATACAATCCTTTTATCAGGACTGCCACTGCAGCCTGAGTGAAATAGTGCACACACTATTTCAAAGCCATTTTCACTGCACTAAGGTAACTTATAAATCACCTATATGTCTAACCTTCATTTACTGAAGGCTAGGTGCAAAGTTACTGTGTGTGAGGACACCCTTGCACTAGCAAAGGTGCCCCCACATTGTCCAGGGCCAATTCCCCGCAGGATACCATTATAAGTGTGCACTACATATCTATCAATACATATATGTAGCTTCACAATGGTAACTCCGAATATGGCCATGTGAGGTGCTAAGATCATGGAATTGTCCCCCCAATCCAAATCTGGTATTGGGGGGGGGGGAATCCCATGCACCCTGGGGGCTCCACCATAGACCCCCAGTACTGCCAACCCAGCTCTCTGAGTTTTCCACTGCAGCCCCAGCTGCTGCCACCTCACAGACTGGTTTATGCCCTCCTGGAGACTGAGCAGCCCAATCCCAGGAAGGCAGAACAATGCATTTCCTTTGGGAGGAGTGTGTTACACCCTCTCCCTTTGGAAATAGGGGTTACAGGCTTGGGAGGGGTAGCCCCCCAGAGCCTCTGGAAATGCTTTGAAGGGCACAAATGGTGCCCTACTTGGATAATCCACTCTACACTGGTTCAGGGACCCCCAGTCCCTGTTCTGCCTCAAAACTGGACAAATCAAAGGGGGGTGACTACTCGCCTGTCCATCTCAACCCCAGGGGTGGTGCCCAGAGCTCCTCCAGAGTGTCCCTGGCATTAGCCATCTTGGATTCCCTGGAGTGGGAACATCTGGAGACCTCTGATTGGCCAGTGCCAGCAGGTGACGCCAGAGACCCCTCCTTATAGGTACAGACCTGGGTAGGTAGCCAATCCCCCTCTCAGGGCTATTTAGGGTCTCTCCTCTGGATGTTTCCTCAGATTTGGTTTTCAAGATTCCTCCAGGACTCCTCTGCATCCTCTGCTTTAGCTTCTGACCATCGGATCAACCACAGAATGCTCCAAGAACAGCTATAACTCCATCAATGTATCCAGGACAACTCCTGTGACCTGCAACGTCAGCTCTAGCCAGCTTTTGCAAACATTTCAAAGGTATGCATGCTCTGAGGACTGACTGTCTTCACCCTACACCAGAAGAACCAAAGGATTCTCCTGTGGCGTGACGGTGTCACTTCTCTGCTTCTGCAGGCACCCTTCTGTGACGACAACCGGTAAGCTGGGATTCATCTACTGACGACCAACACAGGTCAGAGACCAAAGTGACCCAGACTGTCCAAAGGTCCAACCGTCAGAATTTGGTGGAGGTAAGAGCTTGCCTCCCCATGCTGCAACAGTACCCCTGTGAACCACATCTTCTGCAGCTCCTTGGGCTTCTGTGCACTTCTTCCAAGAATCCTTTGTGCACAGCATAGGCCAGGTCCCCAGCACTCCATCCTGCTACGCACAGCTCCCTGGGTTGTTCTCCAGCAGCGTGGGACCTTCCAGTGTAGTACTGTGATAAATGCACTTTGCATCTTCCTTGTCCCCATGTTCTGGGACTCCGTGGGTGCTGCCTGGTCTTCTGAGGGCTCTCTGAAATTCTGAGAACCCCTTTGTCTCCTCAGTCCGAGTTGAGACCTACAGGTCCTTCCTTGGTCAGGCAGCTCTTTTTTTACCCAACCCACGTACTAGCTTGAACCAAGGCTTGTTGGCTGAATCCAGAGATGCGAACAGCCTGCATCCAACAACTCAATGTGGGAAAGCACCTACACCAAGCAGGAACCTGCAGCCATCTTCTTTAGTTCTCTTCTGTACTTTTCTTCTGACCAGAGAATACACTTTTGCACCTTATTCTAGGTTGGCAGGGGCTCCTGTCCTTCCTCGACTCTTCTTCGACTTATGGACTTGGTCTCCTCTAACACTGGTCTTCAGGTCCAGGAAACCATTGTTTGTTGCTTGCAATCTTGCTTTGTTCTTGCAAAACCCTTTATCATGACTTATAGTGTGTCCTGAGGAAACTTGCTGTACTTTACTCCTGCTTTCTTAGGCTCTGGGGTGGGGTTCTTTACTTACCTTTGGTGTTTTCTTACACTCCTGGAGTCCTTCTACACACTACACTTGCCTAGGGGGGAATTTGACGTTCACATTGAATGGAGTGATGGAGTCACTTCCCTGCTTCAGCAGGCACCTCTCTGCAGTGACGACCAGTGGCTTGGTTCCCCTCTCCAGATGACTGGCGTGGATCCAGCAACACAGGTGGTGGACTAAAGTGACTCTGGCAGTCCCAACATCAGGCTGAGTTTGACTCTCCACACAAGACAGTACTTCCATGCACCAGGTAACTTGCAGTTGCTGAGGCTTGTGTGCGACCTTCAAAGAAGTTCTTCATACACAGCACAGCTTAGGCCCCAGCACTCACCCTGTGACACACAGCTTCCTGAGTGGTTCTCCAGCAGCGTGGGAATCTTTTGTGTTGTGCTGCATGGACCTCCATTTGTCCCAATGCTGTGGGACTCCTGTGTACGCTGCCTGGTCTTCTGAAGGCTCTCTGAGTTGCTGAGTGCACCCTCTGTCTCCCTCTCCTGGATAGAGGCTACCAGGTCACTCCTGGTCACGGGCAGAGCCATTTTCCGCTAACCGCGAGCTTTGCGTGTGTCACGGCTTGTTGTCGGAATCCAGTGACACAAACCAGACTGCATTCATCCATAAGGTGTGGGACATCCTCTGCACCAACCAGGAACCAGCATCTGTCTTCTTTGGTGCAATACTGACTTTGTCTTCTCAACTGTGGTTCTTCTTTTGCACCTTCATGCGGATTAGCAGGGGCTCCTGTTCCCCCTGGACTCTGTAGTGCTTCTTGGACTTAGTCCCCTTCTTCCACAGGTCTTCAGGTCTAGGAATCCATTGTTGGTGTCTTGCAGTCTCTTCTGGTTCTTGCATCATCTTCCATCACGATTGCAAGTGTGTTTTAGGAAATTTGCTTTGTTTTACTCCTCCTTTCCTGGGCTCTGGGGTAGGGTATTTTACTTACCTTTGGTGTTTTCTTACACTCACAGTGCCCCTCTAAACACTACACGCTGCCTAAGTGGGAAACAGACTTTCACATTCCACTATGTTAGTATGTTGTGTAGCCATTTTAGTTACAGCTCCATGCACGTTATTTTAACACACTAGGCCGCTGTGCACTTTAACCTAGATATATTTTATTCAGCTTCATCTTATTATTGTTACAATAACCATTTTTACGGTCTTGTTTTATTTTCCGTTTATCTAACTGTTTTTGCCTAGGCCAGCACTCTGTTCTCAAACAAGACATTCTTGATCACACTGTGCTTCTTCCAAGGCTACAGCAGGGTACATTGCCGGTGAACGTGGTAGAAGTTTAGTCTCCAACATTCGTAGAAAACACACATCCTTACGTATGGACATTTTCTCAGAACATCAGCTGTGTTCTTATAAAAACATTTCCTTGTCCCTTACACGTTAGAGGGAGATTCCAGCCAGGGAACCACGACTCTATGCTGATTGCTGAATGCTTCGCTACAGATGCTAAAGCAGACCGCAGGCCTTTGCTCAGGTATGGGGGTTGATGTCTTCCCAGGGGAACCTGAAGGGCAGAATTAGAGCTTAACATGCTGTGCTCTATCATAGCCTAGGTAGGAGCTAGTTCATTGATTATCGTGATGATATGATAGCGTTGGTTTCATGCGTCACTCGTCTCGTCATAATTTTAATACTGTCATGTTGTGTCGTCCTGGTTATCGAAGCCCACGCTTTGCTATCTAAGATGGAGTCGTTTTATTAAACTCATTGTTGAACCATACACTGCTTCTGCTTGTCATTTCTATATGAGACTGAACTGTAAATGAGAGAAACGGATGAGACATGAGTGACCACGACTTCGCTGAGAAGCCAAGTATGTCATGTGCACGGCTACCCAGTCAGCCCTATCCTTTGGTAGGGATGAGGCACTGCTAGTTAGCCGGAGCAAACCCGGATTGGAGCGATATGTGTGACCCGCAGTGGGTTAGACTTAAGGGGTTATTACAACTTTGGAGGAGATGTTAATCCGTCCCAAATGTGACGAATATACCACCAGCCGTATTACGAGTTCCATAGGATATAATGGACTCGAAATACGGCTGGTGTTAATCCGTCACTTTACCGTCACTTTTGGGACAGATTAACACCTCCTCCAAAGTTGTAATAACCCCCTTAGTCTCCCACACCGTGGGCGATTCTGCCGCTTAAAATCCAGTAGTCTCATTAAAATAATGAGAGCCTACATGGCGCCCAATTTTCAGGTCCTCCTGAGTATCTCTGTCTCATTCTATACAATGATGCCTCAATACCGTATACGGAGATGTCTGTGGTACTAAGGATTTCCACCACAGCTACGTAGGTTATCCTATCTGAGGCTGGAGGTTGTTCAAGCTTAAACTTTAAAAGGAAAAAAACCCATTTGGTGTGCCTTCTCTGAACATATAGGGGGTCATTACAACATTGGCGGTAAAAGTTGCTTACCGCCGTGCAGAAGACCACCAACACACAGCCGCGGAATTCCACCACAGCCATTATGACCCACAGCTCGGAATTCGCCAAAATCTAGACACCCACACAAGTCCGCCACACCAAAGGTCAGTGATAAAGTGGCGAAAACAAAACCTCCACCGTCACGCCTACAGGAATACGCCCACACTATCACGACCCACGAGGAGCTCAGGGTCATGGTGGAGGAAATCATCCGGGTAGAGCCACAGCTATTCGGATCACAGGTGCAGCACACCACCATAGCTAGGAAGATGGAGCTATGGCGAAGAAACGTGGACAGGTTCAACGCAGTGGGACAGCACCCAGCACCCAGCACCCAAGAACTAGGGATGACATCAGGAAGAGGTGGAACGACCTACGGGGGAAGGTGCATTCCGTGGTCTCAAGACACCAGATTGCGGTTCAGAGGACTGGCGGGGGACCCCCACCTCCTCCCCCAGAACTTACAACATGGGAGGAGAAGGTCTTGGCTATACTGCATCCTGAGGGCCTTGCAGGAGTAGCTGGAGGAATGGACTCCAACTCCTCACACATGTCCCACTGTCACAAACCACACATCCCAAACCCAAGCCCTGCATGCAACACCAAAGCATGGACACCTATCACCAAAGCATGTCCACTGCACATACCCATACACACCCCTAAACCATTATCACAGAAGGTCCCACCCAAGAATGGAAGCACTGGGGTACAGGGTCACCCACACATTGCACACCATGGCACATACAGATGCAATAATTATGCCTTTACACGCCTGTAGGACCCCTACCCAATGTCACCAGACAGGAGGGTCCAGACATGTCCACTCCATCCACAGAAGAGGCCCACAGTGATGACAGCAGCTCTGTCCAACTGGATCTAGATGACCAGCCCGGCCCATCTGGGACCTCGGGACAGTTGGTTCCCCTCACACTGGCACAGGCCACTACAGAGCTTCCCTCCTCTGGAAACACCAGCACAGCACCCAACCAGTGGGCCCATCCCTCTGTCCCCAGGACAAGTTAAGCAGCAGTGTGTCCACCACTACAGGGAACCCAGGCTAACCCACCACCCCTACAACACCAGGGACCTGGGGGCAGTGGTAGTGGGCACACGGTCCAGGGGACGGAGGCCCAGGAACACAGGGGAACTGGGAGGGCTGCTGTGCGACAGGGGGAGGACAGGCCCAGGGAACCCACTCTCCATGAGGCCCTCTCCAACATCATGGGAGCCTACCACCATTCCCAGGAGACGATGGCAACGGTACTGACCAAGTTTCAGGAGACCCAGTGGCTGCAGGAGGAACAGTATATAGGGTTCAGGGAGAAACTCAGAACAATCAGCTCCACCCTGGGCACCATTGTAGGGGTGCTGAAGGAACTACTCAACACCAGGAGGGACACTGTGGCACTACAAGGGGCTCCTGACACTAGCATGGACGATGAACTGCCCAGCACCTCCACCGGCGCTAGTGGACAGGACACCCCGCCACAGGACCACCACACCAGCACCCCACCCCCTGCAGAGGGAGAACCACCCCGCAAACGGTCCCTGAGATCCAGGACAAAGACAGAGCACGATGCCAAGACCCCCGCCAAGAAATGATACCACCATGATTGTCATCCTACTGTCCCACTTTGTCAACCTGTCCATCCTTAAACTGCCCCAGCTCCACTTCCTATGCCCATTTGGGCAATGCACCTGTGAGACTAATAGACTGGACTCTGCCATGGACATTCCTCCGCCATCACCCCTCACCATTTCACTACGCCCTCCAATATTGAGCACTTAAATAAACACACTTAAAGCACAAAACAATCTGGAGTCTGTCTGTGATTTTGAAATAGTGTATTAGCAATTACAGTGACAAAATGCTCTTTCAATTGTAATGTCAACATACCTATGTTACACAGCTCTAGTCCATGAGGAATCTAAGCAGATGTCACACAGTGGAACCCACATCTGTGAAATCATAAGGGAAAGTGACAACTCAGTGACCATACACTGGGTGAAAACGACAGACAGTATAGAGGTAGTAGTGTTTAAGTACATGTAGTAGGCAGGTCTGTACTCTTACCTGTGTTTCACTGGAAATATTGCTGGATCACTGAGTCCCTGTTGTTCATGTCTTCTTCCTCTGCTTCCTCGTCTTCACTGTCCACAGGATCCACAGCTGCAACAACACCGCCATCTGAACCATCCTCCTGTAGAAAAGGCACCTGTCGTCCCAATGCCAAGTTATGAAGCATATAGCAGGCCACGATGATTTGGCACACCTTCTTTGGTGAGTAGAATAGGGATCCACCTGTCATATGGAGGCACCTGAACCTGGCCTTCAGGAGGCCGAAGGTCTGCTCGATCACCCTCCTAGTTCGCCCATGGGCCTCATTGTAGCGTTCCTCTGCCCTTGTCCTGGGATTCCTCAATGGGGTCAGTACCCATGACAGGTTGGAGTAACCAGAGTCACCTGCAAATGGTGAGGGACAACTGTTAGACACGCACTAACCTGGAGGGATATCCCCTGACCCAGACAACCATTCCCACTGACTTGCCTGCAGGTGCTCACCTAATAGCCACACACGGTGCCTCTGGAGTTGACCCATCACATAAGGGATGCTGCTATTCCGCAGGATGTAGGCGTTTTGCACTGAGCCAGGGAACTTGACATTCACATGGGAGATGTACTGGTCTGCCAAACATACCATCCGTACATTCATCGAATGATAACTCTTCCGGTTTCTGTACACCTGTTCACTCCTGTGAAGGGGGACCAAAGCCACATGGGTCCCATCAATGGCACCTATGATGTTGGGGATATGTCTCAGGGCATAGAAATCACCTTTCACTGTAGGCAAATCCTCCACCTGAGGCAAAACGATGTAGCTCTGCATATTTTTCAGAAGGGCAGACAATACTCTGGACAATACGTTGGAAAACATGGGCTGGGACATCCCTGATGCTATGGCCACTGTTGTTTGAAAAGACCCACTTGCAAGGAAATGGAGCACTGAGAGCACCTGCTCTTGAGGGGGGATTCCTGTTGGATGGCGGATTGCTGACATCAGGTCTGGCTCCAACTGAGTACACAGTTCCTGGATTGTGGCACGGTCAAGCCTGTATGTGATAATCACATGTCGCTCCTCCATTGTCGACAGGTCCACCATCGGTCGGTACACCGGAGGATGCCCCATCTCCTCACATGTCCCAGCGGATGGTGCCTATGAAGGACAACATCTAGCACAGAGTCAAACAACTCAGAGGTACGTACCCACAGTTTACCCAGAACACCAATCATACACAAAAGGTGGCCTGTATGTGTGTTAAGTCTAGGCCTAGGTATGTGTGACACAGTTGGAAATGAAGCCATGTGGGCCCCTGAAATGGTGGCTGTCTGACCTCTAAAGTGGGACAGTGGGATGTGAGGTAACTGCGCTGGCGTTGTGCAATGCTGCATTGGTTAACATTGGACCCTATGGGTCCCAGGAGCCAATGACGATGTACGCCAGCGGTGACGGTACGCACCACCGCGGATGTGACCGCCATTTTCTATCTGTTCAATCACTCGATACCTGATCTTCGACAGGAGAGGACCTACACTGCAAGCGCTGCTGTGACCTCGGTCTGGAAGAGACAATGGCTTGAGTGCCTGGGGAAAGGGCCCCTGCCTTCACATTGGAGGAGTTGGAGAAGCTTGTGCATGGGGTCCTCCCCAGTACACGCTACTCTACGGTCCTCCAGACAAAAAGGTAAGTACACAGGGAGCATGTTGTATGGGCTATGCCTGTGTGGAGAGGGCTGGATGTAAGAAGGAAGGGGAGAGAGTGCTGCATGCATGAAAGACAGGGAATGCATGTAACACATGACAAGGGTAGGGATGGGGCCAATCACTTTGACGGTGCAGTTGGTAGTAACTTCTCTTTTTCAACTGTACATTTCATGTAGGTCAGCGCCCACCAGAAAAAAGACATTTGGCGTTCCATCGCCAAGGACGTCTGGACCCTGGGGTCTACCACAGACGGAGCGGCCACTGCTGTAAAAGATGAGAAGACATTCGCCACTGGAGCAAGAAGACGGCGGAGGCTCAGCTGGGGATGGCCTCCCAATGTGGGAGGGGTGCCCGTCGCACCATGACCCCCCTGATGTTCAGGATCCTGGCGGTGGCCTACCCAGAGTTGGATGGGCGCTTGAGGGTATCACAGCAGCCCCAAGGGGGTGAGTACACTCTCATTCTGCCGACTTTACGTGCAGTGGAGTGGTCTGGGTGGGGGAGGTGGGCTGTGGGTTTCCCTAGGCCAGGGCGAGTTCCGTAGGCAGGGCCCCTCCATAAGGCAGGCCATGTGGCACCCCACCCCACCTCTGTAGAGTGCCAAGTACACCTAGTCATGCCCCTGTGTCATCTATGTGTGCAGATGTCGTCCATAGCTTTGTAGGCCATTTCCCAGGAATTGAACAGTGGAGCCCAAGAGCGTGGCGTAGTGCAGGGGGCTTCTGTGTCTGCCAATGGTAGGGGTGATGCATGCACTCAACATGTCTTTCTTCTGTCTTCCCCCCCTTTTTGTGCTCTCCCTGTTCTTGTGTGCATTAGCATCATCAGGCGGAGGAGCAGTGACACTGGAGCATGAGGGAACTGCATTCCACATGGCCCTGGAGGGCGACGCTACGGAGTCAGAATTCACCAGTGGGACGGAGGCCGAAGGGAGCTCCACAGTGGGGACAGGAGCTGACACCAGCAACACAGACTCATCCTCTGATGGGAGCTCCCTTGTGGTGGCGGCAACATCTGTGCCCCCGCATCTACAGGTACAGCCACCACCTCCCCTACCAGCACCGCCGTCCCAGCAGCCCCTCAGCCTTTGCCCCATGCCCGCTCACCCAGGAGGGTGGGCATCACCTTCGCCCCAGGCACCTCAGGCCCTGCCCCAGTCACCCCTGCTGCCCTCAGTGAGGAGGCCATTGACCTCCTCAGTTCCCTCACTGTTGGGCAGTCTACCATTTTGAATGCCATCCAGGGTGTAGAGAGGCAGTTGCTACAAACCAATGCATTCCTGGAGGCATTCATTCTGGTCAGGGGGCCCTTCAGTGAGCTTTTCAGACTCTGGCCTCAGCACTGATGGCAGCCATTGTCCCTGTCTCTAGCCTCCCCCCTCCACCTTCCTCCACCCCGACCCAATCCCTTGTACCTCAGCCTGTCGCAAGCACACCTACAGACCAAAGGCACACACGTCAACACCCAAGGGAAGCTCAGGCAAACATAAGCACCACACATCCCACAGGCATTCACGCAAGCATCACACACATGCAGACACACCAACATCCAGTGGCTCCACTGTGTCCCCCTCCTCCACGTCTCCCTCCTCCTTACCAGTCTCGTCTACACTCACACCTGCATGCACTACCTCTACAGCCACTACGTCCCTCTCCAGCACACCCACCACCACACCTGCTCACGTGCAGTCACCACCCCCACTACCTTTCACACGTCCCCTGTGTCCTCTCCCAGTGTGTCCGTGACGACCCCTCCCAAGATACACAAAGGCAGGCACACACCCACCCAACAGCCATCCACCTCACGACAGCCTCCAGCGCATGCACCTTCACCCAAAGTCACCAAACGTACACCTCCTACAACCACCACCTCTTCCTCCACTCCCAAACCCCATCCAACTACCCTTACCAGTGTGTCCAAAAAACTTTTCCTTTCCAACCTAGACCTCTTTCCCACACCTCCCCCACCCCGTCCATCTCATAGGTCCCGAACTAGCACCTCAGCCACAACATCTCCGGGACCACTGGTGCCTGTAGTCACCTGAATCTGGAGTGGCCCGGCCACCACGGCAGCCAGTGTGGCACAGAGCCACAGCACAGACAGTCCCCTACCTGTGAAGCATCAGAAGTTGGCCAGTGCCCGGCGGGAGAGGGGGAAGACTCCAGCCACCAAAGCCTCTCCCAGGGGTCCCAGTGGGAGTGTGGAGTCAGCTATGACACCTTCCAAGGTGGGGAAGGGCCACCAGAAACCCAGCAAGTCTGGGAAGAGCAGCACGGCGGAGAATACCGCCATCATCCCCCTATGCCCAGGAGGCCAACGTCAGCACCAGCCCAGCTGCCCAGGAGGGCACCGCCAGCACCAGCCCACCTGGCCAGAAGGCCACCGTCAGCACCAGCCCACCTGGCCAGGAGGCCACTGCCAGCAATAGCCCCGCTGGGCCATGAAGGACCGCCAGCAAAAGCCCTGCTGGGCCATGAAGGGCCGCCAGCAGCTGAGACCCTGCAATGGAGACCGCCATCTCAAGCACCGCTGAACAGGGCACCGCCATCTCAAGCTCCACTGAACAGAGCACCGCCATCTCAAGCACCGCTGAACATAGCACTGCCATCTCAAGCACCGCTGAACAGGGCAACGCCATCTGAAGCACTGCTGAACAGGGCACCGCCATCTCAAGCACCGGTGAACAGGGCACCACCATCTCAAGCACCGCTAGCCCATGAGCGGCAAGGGCAGTGACGCAACTGTGTCCATCACGGGGTGAATGATGCACTCTGGGCACAAAGCCCACTCCAGAACCAGTGGAGAGATACATCCACTACCTCAGCCCTTGGCAGGATGAAGCACTTTGGGCACCATGCCCCCTCCTTAACCAGTGGAGAAAGGCATCCACTACCTCTGTCCTTAGGAGGATGAAGCACTCTGGGCACAAAGCCCCCTCCAGAACCAGTGGAGAAAGGAACCCCTCCAGAACCAGTGGAGAAAGGCATCCACTACCTCTGTCCTTAGCAAGATGAAGCACTCTGGACACAAAGCCCCCTCCAGAACCAGTGGACACTGTTATCCACTTGAGAGACTGTGGCTGTGCACTCCCCAGGATTGAACAGTGGGCAACCCACCCACTTGTGAGACTTGAGAGACTGTGGCTTTGCACTTCCAAGGATTGAACAGTGGGCAACCCACCCACTGTAGAGACTTGAGAGACTGTGGATTTGCACTCCCCAGGATTGAACAGTGGGCAACCCTCCCACTGTAGCGACTTGAGAGACTGTGGCTTTGCACTCCCCAGGATTAAACAGTGGGCAAACCACCCACTGTAGAGACTTGAGAGACTGTGGCTTTGCTCTCCCCAGGATGGAGCAGTGGGCATGTGGCCCCCTCGTGGATGTGGCATTGTGCACTCAACCGGCTGAGGTGCCCCGCCTTTCCCTCCCTCTGAGGTGCCTGTTTAGTTGCTCTCTGATGCCCCTGCAGTGTTCTCTCCGTCATGGTCGATTCCTGTCTCCACCATGTTTTTATCCGCAGTGAATCCGCCCCGGAAAAGGTGGCGGATTGGCCTGTCATAATAGTGTTGGAGGTACATTGTCTCCCGCCTGTCTGTTGGCGGTGACCGCCGTGCTGTTTGTTTGTACCGCTGTGGCGGTCGGAGTGTTAAAGTGGCTGCCTTTGTTGGCGGTTTCCGCCACGGTCGTAATTGCAATTTTTTTACCGCCGGCCTGTTGCCGGTCTTACCGCCGCTTTAACACCGACCGCCAGGGTTGTAATGACCACCTTAGTGTCATATTTAGCC
The DNA here is from genome assembly GCF_031143425.1 of Pleurodeles waltl. Lineage (NCBI taxonomy): Eukaryota > Metazoa > Chordata > Amphibia > Caudata > Salamandridae > Pleurodeles > Pleurodeles waltl. The sequence goes on from NC_090447.1 coordinate 236,334,722, forward strand.
AACTTTAATCGGCTGGTCGCTGAGACATCCTGGCCTGATGAAAAACAAGCTGCCTTGTTTTACAGGGGACTCAAAGAGGAGCTAAAAGATATTTTAGCGCAAATCGACCCGCAACCTGCAGACTGTCAAGAATTAATAAACCTTGTCTTGAGACTTGATCATCATTTAACTGAACGAAAAGGAACGCGTAAAAAAACTGAAAAACATTCTTGGCATGTTCATGATAACAGAGACTCAAGAACTCCGGGAGAAAGAACGCCGGAACCAATGGAAATTGGAACCATCAGGAGATCTTTGACCAAAGATGAAAAGGACATACGCAGAAAAAATGGGCAATGTCTCTATTGTGGGCGGAAAGGTAATTTCGCCAAAGATTGTCCAATCAAAACAAAGAACAAGCGAGGCCCAGTTCAGAAGGTTGCAGCCAATGCATCAGTCGAATCGGAAAATCTAAAGCACCCAAGTTGCAGAGAGGGGTTGCTCTTGGGTGTCACCGTGGACCCTTCACAATCCAGACATCTCAAACTAGGAATAAGAGTTCAGGTTTAGAAAAAGACCTATTTCAGGAAGGCTCTAGTCGATTCTGGAGCTACTGGGGACTTTGTTGACGCCCAATTGGTTCGTGCATGGGGGATCCCATGTATTGAAAAGAAGACCCCAGAAATCATCCAGGCAGTCGATGGAAAACTCTTGACTGGAGATCCGGTAACCCTTCAGACTGTCCCCTTGTCGGTGATTTGTGAAGACAAAAATCAAAGAAAGAAACATAAAGAGAAACTTATCCTTGACGTGATCCATGCTCCCCAGTATGGGATTATTCTTGACTTGCCATGGTTAACTCATCACAATCCAGAGATTAATTGGGCAGAAAAAAGATTGTGTTCTCATCTGCACTATGTAAAGAACGATGTCTCCAAAGGACACAAGAATCAGAAGTTCTCAACTCTTACATAGCTACTGCCGCAGAGAAAAAAGTTCAGTTGCCCAAACAGTATTCATCTTATGAAGATGTATTTGATGAGAAAGAAGCAGAAAACTTACCTCCTCATTGATCTTATGACTGTCAAATTGATTTAGTCCCAGGTGCGATACTTCCCAACTGTCGTGTGTTTGCCCTGTCAGAACATGAAAATCCACATTTACGAAAATACTTGGATCAATTCTTAGAGAATGGTTTCATTTGCCCCTCTAAGTCTCCCGCAGCTTCTCCTTTGTTTTTTGTTCCGAAGGCGAATGGAGAACTTCGAACTTGTATCGACAATAGGGGTTTGAACAAAATCACCATCAAGAAAAAATATACTTTGCCCCTAATTCTGGTCTTGCTGGAACAAGTAAAGAAAGCAAAAATCTACACGAAGTTGGACCTTCGAGTTGCTTACCATTTGGTCAGAATGAGAGAGGGTGACGAATGGAAAACAGCGTTCAAAACAAGACATGGCCTTTTTGAATACACCGTCATGCCTTTTGGTCTGTGCAATGTTCCAGCAGCATTTCAATTTTTCTTGAATGACGTTCTTAGAGAGTACCTCGATATATTTGCCATATTCTACATTGATGACATTTTGATCTACTCAGACAATGAAAATGAACATGTTCAACATGTCAAGAAAATTCTGGCAGCCCTTCTTAAGCACCATTTATATTGCAAGCTAACCAAGTGTGAGTTTCATGTTACCACAGTTTAGTTTTTAGGAGTTATCCTTACCCCTCAAGATATGGTGATGGCAGAAAGAAAGGAAAAAGCTATATCTGTTTGGCCCACCCCAAAGACTGTTTGTGATGTTTCCTGGGGTTTGCAAATTTTTACCGGAGGTTCATAAATCATTTCTCCCAGACAGTGGCTCCAAGTACTAAGCTATTAAGAAAGAAAGAAAAATGTTTATGGTCCCCAGAAGCCGATCAAGCCTTTTCAACTTTGAAAAGAAGCTTTCTCCACTGCCCCAGTCTTGACTCATCCAGATGCAGATTGACCTTTCATAGTGGAAGCTGATGCTTCATATGTGGCGATAGGAGCAGTCTTGTCACAACGAAACAAAGACACTGGTCAACTTCATCCTGTAGCTCACATGTCTCGGAAGTTGAACGAAGCCGAACAGAACTATGTCATTGCTGAAAAAGAGCTCCTGGCGATTTGCGATGCCTTTAAAGAATGGAGACATCATTTGTTGGGTGCCAAATATACTGTCACAGTATATACTGATCATCGCAATCTTCAATTCATGAGTTCCGCCAGACTTTTGACTCCTCAGCAATTACGTTGGATGCTGTTTTTTGCTGAGTTTGATTTTGTGGTAACCTTCCGGCCTGGTAAAGATAATCGCAAAGCTGATGCCTTGTCCTGCCAAGAGTCTACCAAATTGCCTGCAGTTCAAACCTCCAGAGCTATCATTGCTCCTGACAAGGTCCTATGTATCATAAAAACAAAAGATTTCTTTGAAGACATCCGCAATTCATTCACTGTTGAACAATGGCAGACGTAAGCCCAAGCAAATCCCAAAAGGTCAATCAAGCAAGGATTACCCTTTCATGACGCTCGTTTGTTCATGCCCACTACCAAACTTCGCAAGGTAGTGTTTTATTGGTTGCATGTTATACCTGCGGCAGGTCACCCAGGTACTCCTAAAACTCTTGAATTAATCCAACGCTATTTTTGGTGGCCTACCTTAACAAAAGATGTAATAACAATAGTTAACAACTGCGAAGTCTGTGCTCGCACTAAAACAAGTCATTCAAAACTGAAAGGGTTGCTACACCCACTCCCAACCCCAGGTCGTCCGTGGGGGCACATTTCTTTAAACTTTATTACTGGGATGCCAGTGGTTCAACAGCATTCAGAAATTTTGGTGGTAGTAGATAGTCTCACAAAATATGGAAATTTCATTGCCTGTAAGAAATTGCCCACCTCTAGTGAACCCATCTTACTGAATAGAGTGGTTCGTTATCATGGTCTGCCAAAAGTGATCCTCTCCGATCGGGGTTGCAATTTGCCTCCAACCTCTGGAAGACATAGTGTAAAACACTCCAAGTGACATCTACACTATCTACTAGCCACCATCCTCAAACAGATGGTCAAACGGAGAGACTAAATCAGACTTTGAAGCAATACCTATGTGCTTATGCTGAAAAAGCACTTCATTCTTGGACATCAATGCTCTGGTTAGCTGAGTTAGCCTACAACAACTCCTTCCACACTTCTACTGGCTTTACACCCTTCTTTGGTTTGTTTGGCTATCATCCTGACACCTTGCCCATTACAATTCCTCAAGAAAGTTCTCTTACTCCAGCTATGTCAGAAACCATTCAACATTTGCATCAAACCCAGAAATTGATTCAACAGCATTTAGAAAAAGCCAAACAAAAATACAAAAAGCATTATGACAAGAAACATTGTGAGGGACCGCAGTATCAACCAGGTGACAAAGTGTGGCTTTCCACAAAACATATAGGGCCTGATTACAACTTTTGAGGACGGTTTTAATCCGTTCCAAATGTGACGGATATCCTGCCCACCGTATTACGAGTTCCATAGGATATAATAGACTCGTACTACGGTAGGTGGTATATCCGTCACATTTCGGACGGATTAACACCGTCCTCCAAAGTTGTAATCAGGCCAATAGACTTCAAGAAGAAGCACATGTTCAACTCCACATTTATAGGTCCTTACACTGTCCTTCAGCAAATCAATCCTGTGACCTATAAACTGCAATTGCCCAGATCATTAAGGATTCATCCAGTGTTCCATACTTCCCTCTCAAAAAAGGCAGTTCAAAAGGTCCGCCCTCATCCAGCTCCTGTTCTAGTACGGGGGGAAGAAGAATACGAAGTCAAGAAAGTGTTGGATTCTAAATTGAGAGGGCGTAACCTATGGTACTTAATCTCATGGAAAGGTTATGGTCCTGAAAGTAACTCATGGGTTTCCGCATCTGATATTGATGCTCCAGTACTTGTGAGACGCTTTCATCGTCTCAATCCAGACAAACCAGGCCCTAGAGCGCGCCTGGGAAAGGGGAGTACTGTCAACACCAGGACAGTGCGCGCTCTACGGGCGACTAGAATGCAAAAATCCAACACTCTCCAGATAATGTAATTTATGCATTGTACTGATATGTTATTGTTTAACCTTTTGCATTGCAGAATTCAATCCAGAAGATTCATTCTTAAGGTGCTTATAAATACTGTTCATTTGCAATGTATTGCTGCAGGCTTCCAGAGTGAGTCAGGGTGTGGTCCCTTTCCAGCTCCTTCTAGAAGCTTTCCCTGCAGCATGCCTGGGTGTGGTTGTGGGCTGGGCAAAGACTCTATAAAAGGGAGCAAGCCCAGCTCCACATGCTCACTATTCAGAGGTCCTGGTGCAGAGCAGCAGCAACTTCCTGAGCTCCTGTTCCAGTGGCCTACCTTGACCTTCCAGGCCTCTGCGCTTCATACTACAGTGTGATCCTTAGTCAGGGCGGTAAGACGGAGGTTGGCCTGGGCCCCCGACTCCGTAACCGAAGACGCTTGAATTCTTGGGCCAAATTCTTCATGTTAAACATTTTTTCTTGCACGTGTAATTGTGTGTTTTGAACTTTTCTTTCCATTTGCATGCTCGCATTTCCTTGTGATTAATTCATGATATTCATTGTGCGCTACCATTCTTTGACAGTTACATGGTGGCCTTCGAATTGGCAAGATGCTCGATTCGTTTCCTAGTGGTTTAACCCTTGATGCTCATTGTACGCTACCATTTCCTTGGCAGTTTCATGGTGGCATTCAAATCGGCAACACGCATGATTCTTTCCTTGTGTGTAATTCTTGATATTCATTGTACGCTACCATTTCCTTGGCAGTTTCATGGTGGCATTCGAATCGGCAACACGTGTGATTCTTTCCTTGTGTGAAATTCTTGATATTCATTGTACGCTATCATTTCCTTGGCAGTTTTATGGTGGCATTTGAATTGGCAACATGCGCAATTCTTTCCTTGTGTGTAATTCATGATATTCATTGTACGCCACCATTTCTTAGCAGTTTCATGGAGGCGTTCGAATCGGCAAGACGCGCGATTCGCTTCCTAGTGACTTAACCTTTGATTTTCATTGTGCGCTACCATTCCTTGGCAGTTACAGGTTGCCATTCGAATCGGCAAGACACGCAATTTCTTCCTCATGTTTAATTCATGTTATTCATAGTGCGCTACTATTTTTGGGCAGTTACAAGGTGTCACTCGAATCGGCAAGACGCACGATTCTTTCCTCGTGCTTAATTAATGTTATTTACTGTGCGCTACAATTCTAAGGCATTTCCTTAGTAGTATTCGAGTTGACAAGTTGTGTGATTTATTCCTTGAATCTACATTGTGTTATTCATGGTGCACAATACTTCTATGGTGTTTAATACTTATATAAAAACCTGCAATGTGCGCAATTCACTTTCCAATGTTTTGAAAGAACACAAAAAGACCAGAGTTCTAGATGTAATGTTGTGTGTTCCTGATATGTATTCTTAAAATAAGATCCATATGATCGTTCAGAAATTACTCAGATAGTTTCCTGATTCTCATGCTAAAGAAAGTAATTGAATCTGAAAGTTTTATCTAACTTCGCTTGCTTCCCTCACAGGTATTCTGTCATCTAGAAGCCTAGTCATTTTAAGACTATTCTAAGGTTGTTCATGTTTTCCGAATGACAATGCTTAGAGTCATAGCATAGTACTGATTTCATGAGATGTAATTTTGATGTTGTGTGTTTTAACCTTTTGCTTCCTACAGGTCTCCTTCCCAGCTGTTCCCTTCCTAATCCCCTTTTCTCCACTTGGACTTTCTTAGACTCTGTCACAAATCTAATCAGAGTATTGGAGCTGTCTTGTGGTGGAAGTGTTGGGAACGTGCACAGACCCCGAGGATCTGGTGACTCTGACACTTTGTTGTTCCTCGTAGAGGAGCAGGAAGATAAAGGCTGGGAGTATCTGGATCTCGGGTTCCATGGCATCCTGGTTCCTCGTGGGGTGTGTAGAGGTGAGCTTTTTCCCTTCCAAGTCCTGTTTTTGCTTGCGGTGAATCTGCCCCGGAAAAGATGGCGGATTGGACTGTTGTAATACAGTGGGCGGAACCTTGTCTTCCGTCTGTCTGTTAACGGTTACCGCCGCAGTGTTTGTTTGTACCGCCGTGGCGATTTGAGTGTTAAAGTGGCTGTCTATGTTGGCGGTTTCCGCCACGGTCGTGATTCCATTTTTTTTACCGCCGGCCTGTTGGCGGTTTTACTGCCGCTTTGACACCGACCGCCAGGGTTGTAATGACCCCCATAGTCTGTCTATGATGGCGAATCCACAGCAGATACAAATAGCAGTTAATATGAGACAACCACTGACTGCACATCTATTAGCAAATGGCCAAACGGCCTGGGGGGGTCCAGTCACATTTGTGGTGGATGTCCATGCAGCTTATAGAACAGACCTTTTTTATTCTTGGGTCACATTTCCAGCAGCTGATGGGAACGCAAATACATTTCATCATTATACAGTTGCAAATGCACCTGGACAATACAGAGCATACACATATTTAGAAATACCATTATCTTATCAATAACATAATAATTGTCTTGATGGTGCCTTACCACACACAATTTTGCCAGTAAGGTTAGGTCCTCTAAGTAACAATGGTCCTACTTGGCCTTTATCGGCCACGTATACACCACATCTTGCAGATGAAATTTAGCGGTTGCTGAGGTTCGTCACTTATATACAGAGTTAACAGCGATATACAGACAATTAGTGCAATTCGTAATGCAGACGTTAAATACAAACACAGCACGTGCTGCTCCAGCACATCCACATGCAGTAACGCCAGGTATAAACCCTGCAACTGTACATTCAATCATGGGTAAAGTAGCCACCACACGAGAGGAAACTCCGTTTTGGTTAGCACAAAAAATAAATGTACGGGACCTCAGGATAAACATAGAATATTAACGATGTGCTTGCCAGTTGGGATGGTCCCGACAGTGGATAACTGTAATACCTGGGGCACGGTATTTGCCGCACTCTATATAACCGCACTCGGTACACCGTCACTTGCCAATTTACCGGAGGTGTTAAAACAAATTCAAGATGAATACAAGGCTGCCCCAGCGCTAGATTTGGGGATGCAACTGATGGGCAATTTTGCCACAATATCCTCAATCGTTTTAAGTAACCTTAAAGGGGAAGTGGTTGTGCTGGCAGTACGCATGCGGATCTGTGACGTTCCGCAACAGGATCAGGAACGCAAGCTGCCTAAGATTATCACAGAAACCTATTCTAGCATTGGTCGAGACAGTTTAGGGGCCAGACCATCTAAACCACAATTTCAGGGCTGCGGTAACCGCCATGGTCATAATTCCATGCAGTAAGACCGCCAGCCTGTTGGCGGTCTTACCGCCGGTTCTCCGCCTTCCGCCAGGGTCGTAATGACCCCCCGTAAAGTAGGAAAATTGTGCCAGCAATGGTTAAGAACATCCTCACTCAATGCGGTTAGAAAACACCTCAGTCCCTGTCTAATAACACTGACCTACAGGACTTCCTATTAAGCCCCAGAAAACACCATTGGAAGCGTTTCTGATATGAAGTATATAATGAAATTTGGAAGCTTTCCCAACAAGAAGCAGCTGCCCGGCAAATAGACCAGGAAAATATGAAAAAGACATTAGCTGTTGTGGATAATGGGATTAGGACTTCCTATTAAGCCCCAGAAAACACCATTGGAAGCGTTTCTGATATGAAGTATATAATGAAATTTGGAAGCTTTCCCAACAAGAAGCAGCTGCCCGGCAAATAGACCAGGAAAATATGAAAAAGACATCAGCTCTTGTGGATAATGGGATTAATACCTTGTCTGACCGGATATACACTTTAAATAACATCTTCTCTTCTGCTATAGACATTATACAAACAGATATTCTTCTTTGCACCATGTACAGAGTCAGCTAAGGTCCATTATGCAGTTGGGGTGGACACTTCAAACATTGAAGGCGGGTCGCGTTCCCTGGTAGCATGTAAGCATGAGGGAGATATTTTCTTCCTTTAATTGAACGCGACAACAGCAACTAATGGCTAAGAAAGAAATGACTTATGTCATGATGAACATCGAGAAATTAGAGTTACCTTTTACGGTGGCTGAAATACCATCTGCTGAGTGGCTAATACATGGGGTCATCAATCTGCCTATTTCTACAGTACAATTCACCTCTTGTTTACAACACATTCCGGTAGGTAGATATGGAAGGCTGGCAGATAGTTACATCCATGAGGTGTGGGAGCTTCCCTTCTCATACAGACATCTCAGTGGCATGAAAGAAGTCTTTCTTTGCGGTACTGAATGTGAGACTTCAATCAGCCATTCAATGGTTGTAAACAGCTGTTCTTGCATGGGGCGTGTAACGCTTCTGCAGCAAACTTAGCTTGTTATCTGAAGGGAGTTCCAGTCCCCTTGATTAGACCTACGTTCCAGGTGCTTTCAAAGAGTAGCTACGTCCTCCTCAATGGTGAAGACTGTTGTGGTATGCGAGCCGGAATAGTTTACGTTGTTTCGGTCTCTTAGGTCGATACATGTTGCGGGAATGTACTTTTCCCCCCACTAAAATTAAAGAGGTAGCTGACATTTGTCCTCACATTGCTACTTCAAATGTGAATGTTGACAATTTGAGCAGACTCAAGGCTTTACTGTTTCAAAAGCATGTGGCCCTTACATCTGCACGCAAGACCTACGCACTTCAGGTGGCAAGGTCGTCGGCAGAAATACAGTCCCTTTTAAATACAAACTTTCCGAGACACTTTGGTGAACTCGTGGGACGAATATTTAATGCGTCCAGTACAAGTGGAATTGCCCATTTTTTTAAAGCTGTTGGTTCTGGTTTCATTCACACCTTTTCCTACATATTCGGTTTAATAATGTCAGCAATCCACTCAATCTTCTCCAGTATTTTCAGGGGATTTCGGATAACTTTGGCTTTATTAGCTTGCTGTTGCTATTTTTTATGTGCAATGGCTCCCGCCGCAAAGAGGAGGAATGAAGGCGCTCCCATCAGCACAGCTGTGTCGTTAACGCATGATGCAGTATTTTGAAGCACTCCTGGAGCAGTTGGAGTGTGGCTGGTGTTTGTCATTCAGACCATTTTTGCATTGAATGCTGCCCGTGTTTCGGTGCCTCTGGTGCTCTTGTGAACATGCACTGGAAGTCTGCCTTTCGACGCAGCACTTGCCTACATCGGACGCTGATCTGTTGATGTTCTTGCTGAGGGTTCATTACCGGACGTGCGTATTGAGGTTGCGTTTGCTACGAGAAGCTACTTATCAGTTGCCCTTCCTGGAGGATGTAGCTCACGACTCATCACTGAGCACACCACAGAATGCCACCTTGGCTGAGGCTACGGAACACAACTGCTCCTTAATCCTTCTTGGCGATGTCTTTCCAACTTTAACATCGACCAAAGTTGAAAATCTCCTGTCCTCCATGGTCCCAGAATCGATTGGAACTTTTCAGAATTGACTTTGCCTTTTGAAATTCGGATTAATGCTACATGCTCATATTTTAAATTGTCCCTTTATATGCTCACGTGTCCCTTCAACTTGTCATCATTAACATTGCTTATATATATATATATATATATCTTAGGTTGATATTTTAGTAACAATTTATATGTTTTTAGGCTTTGAACCACCTTCAACCGACAAGGGGAGGGTGTTGTATAGCCATTTTAGTTATAGCTCCATGCATGTTATTTTAACACACTAGGCCACTGTGCACTTTAACCTAGATATATTTTATTCAGCTTCATCTTATTATTGTTACAATAACCATTTTTACGGTCTTGTTTTATTTTCCGTTTATCTAACTGTTTTTGCCTAAGCAAGCACTCTGTTCTCAAACATGACATTCTTGATCACTCTGTGCTTCCTCCAAGGCTACAGCACAGTACGTTGCCGGTAAACGTGGTCGAAATTTAGGGGCATATTTATACTCCGTTTGCGCTGGAATTGCGTCATTTTTTTTGACGCAATTCCGACGCAAAACTAACTCCATATTTATACTTTGGCGTTAGACGCGTCTAGCGCCAAAGTCCATGGAGTTTGCGTCATTTTTTAGCGTGGACACCTACTTTGCGTTAATGATATGCAAGGTAGGCGTTCCCGTCTAAAAAATTTACTCAGAGGCATGTGTGTCGTATTTACACTCCCGGGCAAAATTCACGCCCGGGAGTGGGCGGGTCAAAAAAATGACGTACGGCCGCTTTTGCACCGTTTTTTTACGTCTGGTCAGGGCAGGCGTTAAGGGACATGGGGGCACTGAAGGAGCCCAGAGGTGCCCTCCCATGCCCCCAGGGGCACCCCCTGTCACCCTTGCCCACCCCAGGAGGACACCCAAGGATGGAGGGACCCATCCCTGGAAACTTAAGGTAAGTTCAGGTAGGTATGTTTTTTTTTTTTTGGGTGGCATAGGGGGGCCTGATTTGTGACCCCCTACATGCCACTATGCCCAATGACCATGCCCAGGTACAGAAGTCCCCTGGGCATGGCCATTGGGCAAGGGGGCATGACTCCTGTCTTTGCTAAGACAGGAGTCATTTCAATGGGGGTTGGGAGTGAGAAGAAAATGACGCAAATCGGGTTGAGGCGAAAAATTTGCCTCAGCCTGACTTGCCCCATTTTTTCACGCCCAAACTCCATATCCCCCTACGCCGGCGCTGCCTAGTGTATGTCGTTTTTTTCCACGCACACGAGCAGCGCCGGCGGCTAACGAAGGCTAACGTCATTGATTAAATACGGCGCCCGCATGCAGCTTCAGAATGGCGTTAGCCGGCGCTAATTTTTTTGACGCAAAACTGCGTTAGCGCAGTTTTGCGTCAAAAAGTATAAATATGGGCCTTAGTCTCCAACATTCGTAGAAAACACACATCCTTACGTAGAGACATTTTCTCAGAACATCAGCTGTGTTCTTATAAAAACACTTCCTTGTCCCTCACACATTAGAGAGAGATTCCAGCCAGGGTGCAACAACTGTTTGCTGATTGCTGAATGCTTCGCTACAGATGCTAACGCAGACTGCAGGCCTTTCCTCAGGTATGGGGGTTGATGTCTTCCCAGGGGAACCTGAAGTGCCGAATTAGAGCTTAACATGCTGTGCTCTATCATAGCCTAGGTAGGAGCTAGTCTATTGATTATTGTGACAATATGATAGCGTTGGTTTTATGCTTCACTCTTGTCACAATTTTAATACTGTCATGTTGTGTCGTCGTGGTTATTGCAGCCCACGCTATCTAAGATGCAGTTGTTTTATTTAACTCATTATTGAAACATATACTGCTTCTGCTTGTCATTTATATATGAGACTGAACTGTAAATGAGAGAAACGGATGAGACCTTGTTAACCACGACTTCCCTGAGAAGCCAAGTATGTCATGTGCACAGCTGCCCAGTCATCCCTACTCTATCCTTGGTTAGGGATGAGGCACTGCTCGTTAGCCAGAGCAAAACCCGGATTGGAGCGACAGGTGTCACCCGCAGTGGGTTAGACTTAGGGGGTCAGCCGGGGACGGAGGAAGCACTGCCAACAGGCTGGCGGTGCTTCAGGGGCAATTCTGACCGCGGTGGTAAAGCTGCGGTCAGAAAAGGGAAACCAGCGGTTTCCCACCGGTTTTCCCCTGCCCCAGGGAATCCTCCACGGCGGCGCTGCAAGCGGCACTGCCATGGGGATTCCGACCCCCTTCCCGCCAGCCTGTTCCTGGCGGTTTACACCGCCAGGAAGAGGCTGGCGGGAATGGGTGTCGTGGGGCCCCCTAACAGGGCCCCATTAAGATTTTCAGTGTCTGTAAAGCAGACACTGAAAATCGCGACGGGTGCCACTGCACCCGTCGCACACCAGCAACTCCGCCGGCTCCATTCGGAGCCGGCTTCATTGTTGCTGGGGCTTTCCCGCTGGGCGGGCGGGCGGCCTTTTGGCGGTCGCCCGCCCGCCCAGTGGGAAAGTAAAAATGACCGCCGCGGTCATTTGACCGCGGTGCGGTCTTTTGGCGGTCTCCGCCCGGCGGGCGGCACCCGCCGCCCACCGGGGTCTGAATGATCCCCTTAGTCACCCACACCGCGGGCGATTCTGCCTCTCAAAATCCAGTAGTTTCATTAAAATAATGAGAGTCTACGCGACTAGTATCTGGTTTGTGTTCCCCCTAGGCCCATTGCAACCTATTGTGATTTTCATTATTTGCACTGTTTTCCTACTGTGTACTTACCTGTTTTTGCTTACTAGTGTATATATTGTGCAATTTACTTACCTTCTAAGGGAATATTGTCTCCAAAGTATTTTTGGCATTGTGTGACTAAAATAAAGTACCATTATTTTTGTAACACTGAGGGGGTCATTCTGACCCCGGCGGGCGGTGATTGCCGCCCGCCTGGCGGGAACCGCCATTTGGCCGCTCCGCGGTCAAAAGACCGCTGGTGCCATTCCAACTTTCCCGCTGGGCCGGCGGGCGCTACCCAAGGTAGCGCCCGCCGGCCCAGTGGGAAAGAGGCCTGCAACACTGAAGCCGGCTCCGAATGGAGTGCAGTTGCACCCGTCGCGCTTTTCACTGTCTGCTAGGCAGACAGTGAAAAGCATGCTGGGGCCCTGTTAGGGGGCCCCTGCACTGCCCATGCCAGTGGCATGGGCAGTGCAGGGGCCTCCAGGGGCCCCAGGACACCCGTTCCCGCCAACCTCTTCCTGGCGGTGAAAACCGCCAGAAACAGGATGGCGGGAAGGGGGTCAGAATCCCCTGGGCGCTGCCCTGACGGATTCGCCCAGCCGGGGGAAAACCGGCGGGAAACCGCCGGACCCGGTTTTCTGACCGCGGCTTTACCGCCGCGATCAGAATGGGCAAGGAACCACCGCCAGCCTGTTGGCAGTGCTTCCGTCGCAGGGTCGGAATGACCCCCTGAGTATTGTTTCATATGTATAAGTACTATGGCCCATATTTATACTTTTTTAGCGCCGCACTTGTGTCATTTTTTGACACAAAATCGGTGCAAACGTACACAATAAAATTGTATTTTGTAAGTTTGTGCCGATTTTGCATCACAAAATGATGCAAATGCAGTGCTAAAAATGTATAAATATGGGCCTATGTGACAACAGTGGTATTGCAAGAGCTTGGCATGTCTCCTAGTTCAGCCTTGGCTGCTCTTCCTACAGCTACCTCTAGACAGCCTGGCTTCTAGACACTGACTACATTTCACTAATAAGGGAGAAGTGGACCTGGTATTATACCCACTACAAACCAGACCAGCCTCCTATACCTGAGAGGAGGACAACTGCACAGTGAGTGGGAGTACGACAGGCACAGACAGGACTGCTAAGGCCAGGGGGCAACAGTAGTGTTACCCATCTAGCCAACACTGTGTTCCTTGCTGCAAAACACTCTTCTCCCTCTACTCACCCATAGAACTCTAGTCATCTTGGAGGAGGGCCACTGTACAATGTGTGTGACACAGGGAGTGAAATGGCTAGAACTCGTAGGAGGATCACTTACTCTCACTCCAAACAACAGTCTAATGTATACCTGTAAAAATTAAATTTCTTGGGAATTCACACATGAAGTGCACACACTTGGGGGAAGTACATCAAACAACTGCATGTAGTACAGGAAGTCACATGACTGTGAATGCTGGGAGGCTCTGTTTAACGAATCCAATGACGCAGCCCACTCTGTACATGTTCAAATATCCTTGTTGGCATACTTACAATGGACGTATACACATCTCAGAGGACTGACAATGTAAACAGTGAGTCGTGTTTTGAGTAACGTCACTGTAAATCCCAGGAGGGCCAGGCCATGCAACCTCAAACACCAGGCCAGTGTCCATATGATATTATGCCACTGTCTTTGCACTTACATATGAAGTTAACACACCTGGGAAGGACAAGGATACAGGTCATGGTACACTGTGTTTTGTGCAACCTCACCCAAATCCATCTTGAGCAGCTATGCCAAGATACAAATAGTGTGGACAGGAAGGACAGCTCAAAATGTTTGTAAAGAACATCTAAGATAGATGTAAAACCCCAAGATGAGTCATGTGAATGGCTTTGGCAGCAGTCAAATCTACAATGCACTGACCTCGGGGTGACAACTATCACATATCATCAAAGGTTCTGCCACTGCCTGCATAGCAGACAGCTAGGTCTCAAGATGACCAAGATAACATCCGGCCCAGCCACTGGTTTGCATTCACTGCTGGTAAGTTATGAGTCCTTGACCATCCCTCCAACAGCCAAAAAATCTAGTCTGAGGCTAGTTTCCTGCAACAGAACTGGTATGCAACTCCAGTGTAAGGGCAATACAAATGATAATATGTGTACCTGTCACATAAGGCAAATCTACAAATCCAATGTGATCATGGCCCTAGTCCCCAATGTCACTGTCATCTATTGGAGGTAGATTTCATAATACGACCTGTAACATTGTACCTCTCACATCAGCAGGTAGAGCAGCTACTGCAAATACAGAATCCACTGAAGAGACTGTCACTACCCCCATGGATCAATCCCTCAGTGAGGACACATTCCTGGACCAGTGGACATTGAGGATGGTTCTGGCCCATCCGGGGAACCTAGTCAGACGACACCTTTCAACCTCAGCGTGACCACATCGACTCTTCTAAGCTCTGTGCCATCTACATCTCAAGCAGCCAATCAGACTCAAACCTGTGTCCCGAGGACAGTCCCAAAAATCTTGTGCTACCCAGTCGAGCTTCCTGAGTCACAGCCAGCCAACTCCAACAATGAAGGACCTAGAACCAGTTGAAGGGGCAGGCTGTACCAAGGGTGCAGAAACATGGGGGTAAGGTACATGGGAGGGATGGTGTGGCCCAGTGGAAAGAGGCTGCTGTTGATGCCCTTGGCCAGTGCACTATCAGCCAAGTCTTGCGAGCATACCAACTTTTCCAAAGAGTGATGGGCCAGGAACTAACTCAACTCAGGGAAAATAAGGAGTTGCAATGGGACTTCCATCAGGAAATGTATGAACAATGGGAGGCCCACAATACTAACATGGCTTCCCTTACAGGGGTACTGAAGGACATCAACACTACCCGGAGCTGGGATTGACAACAAGACTCCACCCCCTCCTGTGGCGCATCTACACCAGGCTTTTCTTCTGTGCCAGAAGAGAGGCCCTGCCAGGGGAAGTACCTGCCTCAGACACCCCTCCCTCAGTAGTTACTGAACCCCCTGCAAGTAGGGATGTCCATCCTGGACTCCAGGAGCTGTGGATAGCAAGACACCAACCACTGCCAGCAAGTGACCACTTCCTGATGTCACTCCTTTGCGTGCCAAAGATTCACTCTTTTGACTGTTCCCTAGCAACTTTTCATTTTCCATGGTAGTAGGACCCTGGGCTTTGGACTTTAAATGTTGTGGTCTCTCCTCCATTGATTACTAACACCATGAATGACCCTCTCACATTACTTCTTGTTGTACAGTAACATTATCATTTTATGTTTATATGTCAATAAACATACCTATCACCAAAACATTGCCTACTACCTCTCCTTTTAACTTTTGGAAATGTCAAATGGTAATCACATGTGAAGACATAAGTAAGTCATAAGAAGGTAATGGAAGGAGGGAGATGTCTCAGGTAGTGTCATGCTGAGGATGAATATCAACACAATGTCACAAGTGTGTGGTCACACCAAGTACTTTTTTATATTGCACTGCACATAGGCTGTTAAAACGTCTGGACAGACATAGTCAAGAATGAGTCAGGCAAGATATCCCAAATGTTCCCCAGACCACACAGGAAAGGGCTTTTCAGACCTTGTCCCATAGATTCCCCTAATAGAGAAGTTGATGTTCTCACCAGTTAGAGCCTCATCACATAGGAAAATAAGGTCTTCCAGCTTAACATATGCCATGGCACAGACAGAGGGCAGTACAACAGTCCCTGACAATAGGTACTTCCCATTACAATGAGAAAGTATCTGATGGAATATCACAAACCTTTTTCAGTGTTGTGGCACAGGCACACTGTCCTGCAATGAGGAAACACATTGACAGCCACAAAAAAGATCTTAGAGGATCAATGTTGACACAGTCTGAAGGTAGAATGCATGGATTGCCAGGATGACATGTTGCAAGGCCACATGATCACACACCTAAGACTATTGGAGTGTATATCAGGTTCCTACTTGCACACTGTGCAGGCTGCTTGGGCATAGGACTCATACACCCCAAATCTGTGACCATCATTACGTGGATCAGTCCATGTCCATTTCACATGTCAGACCGGCAACAGCTACCTGCCTAAGACACAAATCTGAAATGCCCACATGAGGATGGCATGGTGAAGACACCTGGAAGAAGGAATAAATATATGGAGTTCAGGCTGGTAAAGGCATACATACGACCCACTTATCGTTTCAAACTTCAGTTGATCCATTGACAATGCAATGAGACTAAGCCAAACATAACAGATCTTCTCTTCTCATCTGGAATAAATGGATATTTCTCCTCAGGGCAATTTTGTGGACCATGCAGCAGGCCACAATGATCTTACACACTTTTTCGGGTGAGTAGAGGAGGCCTCCACTTGTCTTGTCCATACAACGAAATCTAGCTCTCATGAGCCCAAAAGCCTGCTCCACGACATGCCATGTCCTTCCGTGAGCCTCGTTGAAGCAGACTTCCCCTGGCGTAGTTGGGATCCTCACTGGTGTCAACAACCATAGACGCTTTGGGTATGCAGAGATACCTGTAAGGGAATGCGACATATGTGCAACCACAAGTCCCCCCAGCAGTAGACATTGCATACAAACAGGACATATGTGACTTATGAGCCAGGCCCTCTCTGGGTATAGTTGTGTCATCAGCTGGGGAATAGCGCTGTTTTGCATGATGAAGCCATCATGGACTGAACCCAGAAAACCGTTATAGGACAGGGAAATGTAGAGCTCCGCCAAACAAACAACTTGGACATTGATGGAATAGAAGTTCTACCTGTTCCTATAGTGATTCCACTGTGTGTGCTGCTGTGTCCTGACTTTGGTCCCTGAGATGGCGTGGGTCACAGGGGAACGGGCCCCCGGCCTTCACCGCAGAGGAGCAGGTGAGTGGGTGTCTGTCATCCTTAGATGTGTGTGATTGTGACAGATTGTGGCAGATGCCTGCATGCATGTGGGTTCGATTTGTGACTGCCCAGCCATAGACTGTCTGGCATGTACTGTATGGGAGTTGATAACATGGCTTTCAACAATGGTCGTTCCATAGGGAATGACATGTCATCTGTTTTCGGTGCACACATACTGACGTCTGTTTCTATGCTCTGTGTGTCCCATACAGGTCAGCGCCCATCAAAAGAAAGGCCTGTGCCAAGCCATCGCCAAGGAAGTGCGTACCCTGAGGGTCTACAATCGGCAGAGAACCACCGCAGGAAGCGTTGGGAGGACCTGAGGCACTGGGCCAGGAAGACCGGAGAGGCCCAGGTGGGGAAGGCCTCCACCAAGGAAGGGGTGCCCGTCGGACCCTGACCCCCCTAATGGCCTGCATTCTAGTGGTGGCCTATCCGGATTTGGCTGGGTGGATGAAGGCAGCGCAGCAGTCACTAGGGGGTGAGTACCAACCCTGTTGTGATACTGCTTTGATGGATGTATGTTGGTGCTGTGGTATGTATGCATTCTAGTGCCAGGCACTTTGACAGGTGTGTTCCTGCAGTCCTGCCACCTCAAAATCCCTGGCTTGGTGTGGTCCCCTTTCTGTCATCTGGTATGCTTTGTGGCCTCATGGACTTGTAAGTGCATTGGCTGAGCATGGTCTCTCATGCGTTTCTTTACACAGTGTATCAGGTCTGTGTTTTCTGTGGGTAATGTGTATTCTGTGGTAATGGCTACTAATCAGGGGCACAGTCATGACGTATGTTGTAGGTGCTGCGTGTAGGTGTGTGACCTGGATAGGAGTGTGTGTGAGCCAGAGATGTACATATATTCAGGTTCTTCATTGTTCTGTCTCTCCACCCCTGTGCTCTTGTGTCCTTTGTGTACATCAGGATCATCTGGCGAGGGAGCAGTGGCACCGGCGAGTGGGGATGCAGCAGCCGACGGTTCCAAGGAGGCAGAGTCAACTGAATGCAAGTGCACCAGTGGTTTGAAGGGTGAGGGGAGTACCGCATGGGAGGCAACTACCACTGGAGGTAGTGACTCTGACACCTCCTCCGATGGGAGCTCCCTGGTGGTGACAGACCTTACTGAACACACCCATTCTATACCACCTTCCGCCACCCCCATGCCATCACCATCCTCTCAGTTGCACCCCACCCAGTTGCCTGTGCCCACTCACCCAGGAGGGTGCGCATCTCCTTCGCCCCGGGCACCTCATCCCCTGCCCCGGTCAGCCCTGCTGCCCTCACGGAGGAGGCTATTGACCTCCTCAGAACCATCTTTGTAGGGCAGACAACCATTGTGAATGTCATCCAGGGGCTAGCAACCTAGATGCAGCAAAGCAATGCATACCTGGAAGGCATTCATGGTACCATGTCTGGCCTACAGAGATCTTTTCAGGCTCTGGCCTCCTCTTTGACAGCTTCCAGTGCCCCTGGTCTTTCCGTCTCCCCTCCCATTACCTCTATCACTTCCAGCACCTAACTCCCTTCACCCATCCCAAGCACACCTACAGACAGCATTGCACACATGTCAACACACAAGAAGCACACAGACAAACACAAGCACCACACTTCCCACAACAGGCAGGCACACACCCAACATACCAAAGCACACACAACAACATCCACTTCCCCAGTGTGTCATCCTCCCTGCCACCCTGTCTGTCACCTCACCATGCACACCCACATGCACTGCACCCTCGGTCACTGCTGCTGCCCCATTCATGCTGTCACCACAGCATCTGACATCGAGACACACACCCCAGACACCACACCTGCACTCACCACAACTACATTGACAGACACTTGCAGAACATTCACCAGACCTGAAGACACCCAGACAACATCCATGTACAATGGCAGCCTGTCTTGTCCCACCGTGTCCATCCCCCTCCTCCCAAAACACTCAAACATTCACAGACATCCACACCACACACATCCACCACACATCAGTATACTTTAAAGGCACCTACATACATGTCAGGCACATCTACACCTTATACAAACTTTCCCTCACCCTCCACTCCCAGACCTGCCTCCAAATCCCCTCCAACTGCCCCTAAGAAGCTTTTCCTCCCCCGTATTGACCAGTTCGAACCCACTGACCCACACCGTCTCGTCCCTAAATGTGCCCATCCCCTTTCCCAGTCCACTCCTTCCACGTCCAAGTCCATCCCAGTCTGCCCTTCCCATTCCTGTGCCCCTTACCCAGGGAGGAAGAAGCCCCATGTTGCCCCAATGTCTCTCTGCCACCCCCGGTCCAAGCTCACTCCCCTCCTTCCAAGGGCAAGCCCAAACCGCCTTCACCTCCCAAACGTAAGCCCAAGCCCCCCATCCAGATGTAAGTCCCCACCCCCGCCACCTCCTGCCCCTGTTTCTTGAGGTGCCTGGCTGCCCCATTGATGCCTCTTTCAAGTGAAGTACTCTTTGCACATGTGGGAGTCAAGTTCGGCCTATTATGGCCCATCAGGGTATTTACATTGGACTGGCCAATGTCCTTCTTTGGACTTTACGTTTTTTCCATGTGAATAAATTTGAGTGCCCAGTAGTGCTGTTAGCACAATATAATGACATTGTTCAGTGTTGCACTGTGGGGATGTGGTGTGCACATGTGTGTACTTTGGTGCAGGTCTTTGTTGCCTTGTGTCTGGTAAGTACATCTTGTTATGGTATGTATGGCTTGGGATGGTGGGAGGGGTTGGGAGAGCATTGCAGTGTGGGTGGGGTGGGTGTGTAACTGTGCCCTTTCTTCCCATGTGTACTAGGTTGTAGTACTTACTGTCATCGTCTTCGTCAGCGGTAACGGTCCTGGAGGTATATGGCAAGGAGCAGCACTGGCATTATTTCCAACTCTCTTTGCATGTCTGCGTCGGCGTGTTGTGTGTGCAACCGGTGAGTGTTTCCTTTAATATTGTTCTTTTCTGCCACGCTTTGCCTGGCGGTGGTTCCCACCCCGGAACTGCTGGTGGTCTTGTGTTTTATTATTTGGTAAGCGGGTAGGACCTTTCCGCCGGCCTGTGGGCGGCCTCATCCATCCTCGTCAGGACTACAGAGATGTCGGTGTGTGGATGGACCGCTACTTGTTTCTCATGGGCTTCATTATTTGGCGGTCTGAACCACCAGCATGTTGGCGGTAGTTACCGCACCACCGTCGGGGAGGTATTTACCGCCATGTTCATAATGACCACCTTAGTTTTGGTATTGTTGGGGCCAGTAGTTTTGATAACTGATTTAAAAACATTCACCTTAAGGTCCAAGTCTTTCATAAAGTTCAGCAATAAGTGTACCATCAAGGTATTGGCCTATATCAATAAGCAATTTCTTTTTGCTCATGGAGGTGGTTTTGGTATTACAAAAAGAACAGTAGTCAGACTGTAAGTTACTTATGAAGATGGTAAGGTCTGTGCAACCTATAGGTTATGAGGAAATAAGCATTTAAAAGCAAATCAGATAAGAGAAGCTTGAAATTGATGTTAAGTGTGCCATGCTGCATTGGTCAGGACACTTTTACATTTAACTTCACATACAATGTCATAATTTACTCGTTGCTTATGACTCAAGCCAAGTGGAACTGCAGGGTGGTCTCGATCCTTGTAGGTTCTGCCTTGACCAAGGTAAGGGCGGCCCTTTCAGGTAGCCACAATGCTGCTGACAATGGGACGTCAAAGACAGTCCGTGTCCTTCAGAAGGAGTCCCAGAGGAAAAAACACCAAAGGGAAAAACCTCTTTGGCTAGAACTCCCTGGAACAGAGAATAAGCACAAGAAAAAGGGTAAGTCTGCCCATAAAAGGAAAACAAAACAAATACTGGAAGAAACTGGAACAGGTGAACAAAAAAGCTGGAGGAAAAACAACCGGAGCGTGATAACCACTAATTGGAATTGCTGCAGCACAAGGACAGCAAGAATCCCCCTCCGTATATACCCTAAAACAGGAAGTGGCAGACAGGAAGAAAAAAGATGCCATATTGGATTGGGAAAGTACCATAGATGAAGACGTCATTTTAGAAAAGGATCCTAATGCATACAGGGAAAGAGGTAGAAGGAAGGCATGCTGGGAGAAGGAAGAACATGGCTCCTATTTGTAAAATAATGAAGGAGAGAAGAAAAGGAAAATGAAGAGAAAAGAAGATAAAGAAAAGATCAGGTAACACAAGGCAAGTGAGGGGGTGCCAACTCCTAATTTCGAGGGATCGCCGCACCCTGAACTCACTGAAGCCTGATGCCCAATGTAGGGCCTCGTGTGAGATAATTTCAGAAAAAAGGGGTGCGGCACGCCCTGTGGCCGAGAAAATTAACCACGTCTCCAACTGCGTCCCAAGCTGATCTTTCTACTCGGGCCGTGGCGGACCGTGGCACGACATACAAAATGTTACAAATTCTTTAAAGTATTCATCAAATTTATCTGGTTGTATCTGCAGGTGTGCTCCTCTCTCATCACGTGACATAAAATTTTGAACATAGCTTTCCACCTCCTATGGTGTACTTGCATTGCAATGCATGAATGACTATTTGCCCTTCAAATATACAGTTATTTTTTTGTTTTATTTATTGGTTTATTACAGTGCCTTTATTCAAAGTTCTTCTTATGCAAGAGTAATTCTATGAGTGTCTAAAGAAACAGTAATATACATTTACTCTGCTACAGCTAGTAGATGTTCCTTTAATAGTTTTATGAAGAAATATAGAGAAGAAGCAGAACAGTTAAAAAATAAGAGGTTTATCAAGAGCTTGGGAACAAGGAGTGTGAAGAGACAAAAGCACAAATGGAAACACATGGAGGTCAGAAACAAAGGAAAAAATTGTGAACCAAAATAAAGAGAATGAGAAGGGGGATTTACATGAAGTTATGAACATAGATAAGGTGAAGCAAGTGACTCTAAGTAATAAAAAATGTTTTCAAAATCTGAGTTGATTAACATATCTGACCCCAATACATATAAATATGAGTACAGTAATTAAGAGAAAGGGAGACAAGAATGATGGAGTTTTGGTTATATTGTTACAAAGTAAGGAGATGTTTAGGAAGACCAAGGTATAGTAATAGTTGATAGTTTTCAAAAAGAAAATCCCGCTTCTAGATTTTCTTTCTGAAACTAAAAAAATGATGTTTGATGGTTGGCTCGGTCATGTTGATGGAGTAGTACATAAAACTTCAAAAAGCATTGACTAAAACCACTGTGATATGGCAGATGTGGACTCCATCAGGGTGACAGAGTACTATACTCTTTTGCCCTGATTGAGTTAACCCCATTCCGCTAAATAATAAATCAGGCCCTATGTGTAAGTAGCACACACATGTGACAATTTAAATATTGTATTAACTGACAAACACAGGCACATAAGGACTAACAATTTAGCTGCCTACAGCTAAACAAACATTGACAAAGACAAGAGGGTTGGCTTTATGGTGGTAACACATGAAAACCAAGGCATGCAGTTTCCATGCACTAGTTTCATTGGTTCTTAACCTGTTGTCCTAGTGCTCTATGATGTGTTCTCGGGGGGTCAGTGACTGAAAAACAAAATAATAAAGCAGGTTTATGAACTAGAGGAACAAACTCTAAAATTTAACATATTAAAATGTTCTGTAAACATGAAGGAATTTGAAACAGCAGGCTAAAAGCTAGGTTGTGTATCCATAGGTTGACTCGCTGGAACAGCGCAAGTACAGCAAACACAGCGTAACATAAACTATGGGGGTGGGGTCAGACGAAGTGCTACAAAACACAAAGCTTGTATTTGGAGCCAAATATTAATGTGCCAGAGTTTAACATATTGCTTCATCTTTTAGAATTAGAAATCAAATTTAGAAAAGCTCCGACCTTCCCCTTAAAATAAAAATTCTATATTTGAATATCTGTTTGTACATTAAGTAAAATATTTAATCATTTGTGTACTTGTTTCATGTATGCTTGTGTCTCTATTTGTGTGTACTGTGTTGAGTTCAAATCATTGATATTGACTAGGCAAATATCTCTGGCTTCCAGTAATGACTCAGTGAGAGTCTACAGATTTCAAAAATGATTCAGTTGGGCCCCTCCGAGTCAATCAATAATTCAGTGCAGGTCCACATAAATCTAAAAGTTAAGAACCTCTCCATTAGCAAATTATAACCATACTAATTGGTTTTACCAGTAAAATTTTAGAAACAATCATGGTATGTTTAGGATGTTGAGGCACCACACAGTCAGAGTTGTTATGTTATGTTATGCAGATTTGCAGAGTCCACTATTTCCCTTGAAGTTATCCTGGCGCTGAGCAGGTGTGAGTTTAGTCAAACGTGGGGCCTAGTCAGACTACTTGAAAAGCCAGTTCTTCAGCATCTTTTGGAATTCAAAAATTGAGGATGAGGATTGTTTGTAGTGACAGGCCCTTCCATGTTTTAGGAGTGAAGTGGGAGAAGGCTTGGCTGCCGGATCTGGTTTTCTCTGTGTGGGGTGAGTGCAAGTAGGAGTCCAGACAAGTGGAAATGACTGAAACGTTTTTTTGAAGCAGACGCTAATATTGAGGCTTTTTAAGCCAGTTCTATATAGTGCCTTGAAAATGTGGGTGAGAAGTTTGAATTGTGCTCATATGTGTATGGGGAGCCAGTGGAGCTCCTTCAGGTGTGGTGTGATGTGGTGTGGGAGGTTGTATGAGGGTGTATGAGAGTGGAACAGTAATATATGTCAGCGATTTCTAGCTGATATAATATGAACTTATTGTGTTGCAATGTATATAGGCATTGCAGAAGAATTAGAAAAGAAATGTGTTTATTTTTTAGGGGATGGATGTGTCCATGGATACACACACCTTGTTATTTTTTACCTGAAGTTCTAACTAATTTAGAAGGCAAATGTGCCATGGTCACTCAAGTTGATGTTATGTGAGAGACGGAGGCACCATGTGAGTTTGAAGGTTTGTTTCTACAAAATCCTCATGTGGGCCTTGCTTGATTATGGTTTTTTAGTGTGGTGCCGTTTGTGTGCATTGACAAAATCCCAGCATGTTCAAGGCTTCCACCCTAATTAGTGAATGAAACACTCTGAACCAACATGCTAATTTCTCAATTGACCATCCTCCCGTCCTGCATGATGCCTTTAGCAGCACATTGTTTAAACATTGCCAGGGTGCTGCCACACATTTTTCACAACAAGCAATGTAGTATATGTGGGACAGTTCTGTTTCTGTGCTTTGCTTTTAGCCTCTTTGTCCAATGACACCATGTGCCTTTTTCATTGTGTGAACAACGTCTGCTCATACAATGTGCCTCTCCTCACTGCTCTGTTATGCACCACAGTGTTGATTTACAATGCATGTGCAACTGTATTGTACTGAGAGTTTCATGTCCTTCCCCACTGCTTTTCCTGCACTGAGCTTGTATTCCAGGCTTCATAAAGCACATAAACCCTCTCTCATTTTGGTTTTGTCCCAACATACCTACAAAAAAAACTAATACATCATTGTGTTGAGTCTAAACATCGAGCCTGCCCAAACACATTTTGACTGAAAAGTCCTATTAAAAAATTAAGAGTCTGTTTCCTATAAATACTATTGTCATCATCTTTATTATTATTATTATCATCCTGCTAGAGGGTGTTCTAGCACTGTCCTGGTGAAAAGAAAGAATTACCAGATAAAGAAATCTAGGAAGCTTAAGACATAACTATTTCAGTTGTTTCCCTGAAAGAAAGCGTTCCAGACTTCAGAAGTTAGAGCTGAAAATGCGTTGCCCCTTACGTGGGGTACAGAGAAACTGAAGACCACCAAACTATTGACCCCCAACTAAGAGCATGAGCAGCAAGATACTCATTGATTGATTGTGATATAGGAAACAAGGGGCCTTGATCATAGAAGGCCCTATGACATAGATAGAGAGAACATAAAAGGACTTGCTTTCTCATTGAGAGTCAGTGAAGAGCAGGGAGATAAATTGTAATTAATTATGGAGTGATGATTAAATAGGTCAGAAGGTGACTGATCTTTTCTGGATGAGTTGACAATGTTGCGGGAGTTCTTGGGGTCTTGTTTCTTCCAGCAGGGCCTTCTTTCTTTGATATAGTTTTTCCAGGTCTCAGAATGCTCTGAAGAGGTGGTAATGAAGTGTCCTTCTAATCCTGAGCACTAGACAGTGATAGGAAAAAGATTCCAATGCAATCCTGTCTGTTTCCACCATATAAACACCTCTTTTGCAGTACTTCCTCTTTATTGTAAAGATTACTGGAAGCCCTAGGTTACAAATGGGGTCTTTGTATGGCAGTCAGGTTGCCCCTTGTCCAAGCAAGGACCCTCACATTAGTCAGGGCAAAAGAGAAACACACCTGGTTAACCCCCTCTTGCCCCATTGGTAGCTTAGCATGAGCAGAAAGGCTTAACCCAGAAGCAATGTGTAAAGTATTTGTACCAACACACAGAGTAATACAGTGAAACAGTACAAAATGGACACCACACCAGTTTAGAAAAATAGGTAATAATTATTTAAATCAAACAAGACAAAAACCTCAAAAATCCAACATACACAAGTCAAGATATACATTTAAATTTTCAAAAGAATAAGGGTCTTACTCCATAGAGAACAATATTGATGTTGATTTTACACAAAGTATCTGATTTGTGTTAAAAAACAAAACGCACGGGTAAGCGTCAATTCCTTACTCGCAAGTGAGGCCATGTGTCCTATATTCTGCATTGTTTTTCTCCCTTGCAAGAGTGTGATG
Organism: Pleurodeles waltl; assembly: GCF_031143425.1. NCBI lineage: Eukaryota > Metazoa > Chordata > Amphibia > Caudata > Salamandridae > Pleurodeles > Pleurodeles waltl. Next base: position 236,360,557 of record NC_090447.1, read on the forward strand.
CGTTGATTTCCAGATGGGGCACCTCGGATCCGCGCAGGTTCACGATGAGTTTGACTCCTAGGGATGATGTGTGAGAAATCCAGTCACACGGTGTTAGAAAACTGTGCTGCATGGGGTTTGCATCGTTATCAACAGCTGCAAGCAGGTGTTGCATTGTTCTTTAGCTGAGATGCATTAATCTCCCAACATTGATGCAGGTGGAGCATAGATTTTTGCCACAAACCGGGTGGCGCGTTGTTTTTCAGCAGGTGGTGCATCAGAAAATGTCCCCGCACGGTGTTCTCTGCGTGGATTTCAGTCCTTGTTCTGCCGACTTCACCTCTCCATGGCCCAGGGACTGTACAGAGCACCACTTGGAAGGGCAGGAGTCTCAGCAGAGAGTCCAGGTGCTGGCAGAGGAAGTCTTTGATGGCCTTGAGAATTCAAAACAGGAGGCAAGCTCAGTTCAAGACGTTGGAGATTCGTCTCAAGCAGGAATGCAAAGCAAAGTCCAGTCTTTGTCCTCTCTCAGGCAGAAGCAGCAACTGTAGGACAATCCAGCAAAGCACAGTCGCAGGCAAAGGGCAGTACTCCTCCTCCAGCTCTCCAGCTCTTCTGCTTGGCACAATTTCCTCTTCATTCCAGACGTAATCTAAAAATCTGGGGTTTTGGATCCACTACTTATACCTCTTTCTACCTTTGAAGTAGGTGACTTCAAAGGAAAGTCTCTGTTGCTCACAGAATCCTGCCTTGCCCAGGCCTGGCCCCAGACACACACCAGTAGGGTTGTAGACTGCATTGTGGGAGGGCAGACACAGCGTATTCAGGTGTAAGTGACCACTCCTCTCTCCACTCTAGCCCAGATGGCCCATCAGGATATGCAGGCTACACCCCAGCTCCCTTTGTCTCACTGTGTAGAGGGGATTCACTAACAGCCCAACTGTCAGTCTGACCCAAACAGGGAATCCACAAACAGGGAGACACAGAATGGTTTAAGCAAGAAAATGCTCGCTTTCTAAAAGTGGCATTTTCAAACTGACAATTTAAAAAACAACTTTGCATAAAGATGTATTTTTAAATTGTGAGTTCAGAGACACCAAACTCCAAATTTCCATCTGCTCCCAAAGGAAAAATGCACTTAAAAGTTATTTGAAGACAGCCCCCATTTTACCTATGAGAGAGAAAGGCCTTGTAACAGTGAAAAACGAATTTGGCAGTATTTCAATGTCAGGACATGTAAAACACATCAGTAAATGTCCCACCTCTAAAATACACTGCACCCTGCCCATGGGGCTACCTAGAGCCTACCCTATGGTTGCCTTATAAGTATAAAAAGGGAAGGTTTCGGCCTGGCAAGGGGGTACACTTGCCAGCTCGAATTGGCAGTTTAAAACTGCACAGACAGATACTGCAGTGGCAAGTCTGAGCCATGTTTACAGGGCTACTTAGGTGGGGGTCACAACCAGCACTGCAGGCACACTAGTAACATTTGATTTAAAGGCCCTAGGCACCTCTGTGGCACTTTACTATGTACTTACTAGTAAATCAAATATTTCAATCATGTAAAAGGCAATGACACATATAATTTACACAGGATCACTTGAACTCACTTGCACTTTAGTACTGGTCAGCAGTGGTAAAGTGCCCAGAGTACCAAAATCAGAGTCCAGCACACAGTCAAAACATGGGAAGCAGAGGCAAAACACACAGGGGAGACCACACCAAGGATGCCGGGTCCAACACCCTAGATCCATTTAACTAAATCCTTCTTCAATCAGAAGGGGCTCTAGCTCACCCTAAATGTTTGCATCTATAGATGAGGTTACCTTTCTCCGTTAATGCCACATATTGCATTTTCAATTGCTGGGCTCGAGCAAGAAATTCTAGGCGGGCAATGGAATGAATGGGAGCAGATAATATTAGCCATGTTTGGCAACTTCACACCAAAAAAGGCGTATCATGAAGCTGATAATTGAACAGAAAATCTTTCTAAGTTTTGGCTGGAAAAGGAGAAGGAGAAAGGACATATGCTGAAAATTGGCCATAAGTTGAATAGGCACATCGGAAACCAGGTCCCCACCTATTGCATTATAAGCAAATGTTTTGTGGCAATGTAACATCAATTGCACTTGTGCTTGAGGGGACAACAGGTGACAAACAGTATAAACAACTCTTTCCATTTCACATTGCATAATATGCACCATCAAACTATTTCAAGTGTGTGGCAGTGAATGCATAAGCGAATAGGGCAGCTTTAATGTTTGTACTGAACTTTTCAGTTTAATTCGAATCTTCTTCACCAAACAGGAAGCTTTATGTTAACGGATCACTTCTGTTGGGTGATACTTTTCATTATTTAGCAACTGTCTCAGTTCAGCTGAAACTCTAAGAAGTCTGACGATTGAATTGGTATCCTTTTCGACATTATCTCTGACGAAGTCCCGGTGCTGCCCAAGGGATGTGCTCACTGTTGTCAGCAGGGCATGTCACAAGCGTTCACAAAAAGAAGTTCCACAGGAAAATGGGTAATGTCTCTTTTGGGTGGGGGGGAAGGCAGCTGCCTAAAGCTATTTCCTTACATAGAATAGCTTGTGGGCAGCAACAGAGCAGCTCTGGCAATACAAACAGAGAATGGAAACAGTAACTGCCTACTAGTACGGGAGAACAGACCAAAACATGTTCCTCGGACTACTCCCAGTGGTTACCAAGCACTCCGAAGGAGACTGTGTCCTGGTTCCCAAATGTCCATGATCGGTCTCAAATTGACTGTGTGAAGGCAGGGAGCTCAGCCATCTCTGAACCATACAGATTCTAAGAAAGTCAATTTTATTCTTAAAGAAAAGACTAGCAACAGAGCTCAGAACCAGTGTGAAGATTCTTGGATAATGTGGTGATTAAAATATTAGTCAAACTCAATATGATAGACATGCTGAGAGGAAGACTTACCTAGTAAGCATGAAGGCACGTAATGTGTAGGCAAGCAGAGGAGGCAAAGGTTTTCCCTGTGTTAACAGGCATACAACATAAATCAAACCAGACTTGTTGCAAATGAAAAATTGTTGAATTCCAAAAATAACATCACAGTGCCTATAAAATACCCTTTCAAAATGTATTTATAGAAACTACTTTAGGAGCGCTGTGTTGTAAACTAAACCACTGTCAAATATCAGGAGTTATTGTTTTGTGTGTGTTTTTGATAAGTTAAAACTTTTATTTTAGATGGTGAGTAGTCCTCACCCACCCATATGCGGCAAGTTTCACCACTAGGTGCACTGCTCACTCATGCTCGGTGTCCAGAAACAGAAGGGAGTTTTGTTGGTGAGAGCTGTGATGTTGAATTGAGTTGTTAGTACACAAAGGCCCTTGCTTGATTATTTGAAGAAACACATTAACCAGTATCCTGATACATAAGAGAAGAAAGGATCAAAAAGAAACTAAATTAAAACTGCCTCGTAATTAACCCTAATACATTTTGAGATGGCATCCACAGGGATAGATTACAAAAACAGTAGAATTATTCGGTGATGGTCAACATATTACAGCCCTGTGTGTAAACCAGATGAGGTTTCAAAAGGCTTCCTTCAGCACCCTGATCACTACTGAACTGCTAAAAGATTGAAGTATGAAAGAAATTATTTCCTGGGCTACTCCAAAATGTGCATCACAGATGATTCAAGCAATGGCTGAAAGGGGCTTACCTAAATAAACTAATGACTAACAGTAGCTGACTCTAACAACCTCTCTGTGTAAGAGTTTGTGCTCATTGCATAGGTTGGGGACATTATCTAACACTGGCTGGAACCTACAGGGCTGGAAAACTAAAGCAGCCCTGACAAACCTTTGTCAGACCAGCCCTATTCCTGCATGTTATCAGGGAAGCACACTGAGCGAGCCTGATCATTGCAAGGGGCAGCTTCTCACAAGAAATGTTTTAGTAAAATTGGGAATATGTCGTGTTTTCCTACTCATTTCTTATTTTTAAAACGTGTCCAATCATTGAGTATCTGGATGGAGATTGTACACACGGCTCCATGGTTCAATGAATGGGCCGTTGAATGGTGAAGAATGGGTAGAAGAATAAATTCAAGAATGGTTTATTATGAATAAAGACTTTTAACTATTTGGTGCAAATGATTGCAATGAGCTGATCAAATGAGGGTGTTTTTTTTTTATTATTATTATTTTTTTATTTGTGCTTCCTCTTTCAAACATCGCCCTTCCCAAACTCTGCTAGCAGCAATTCTTATGAAACATGCATAGCCTGGATATATTTACCACAGTGAACTGAACTGGCGGTTCGGGCCTGGTAGCAAGATCCGAAAAAACATGCAGCAATGTCAGTGCCATAAAGGGGTGAGATCCATTCATGTTTACTAATGAAGCTCTCTGTTTGGTTCACGACCTTCACTTCACAATTTTTTACAAGGTTTTGGCATCAGTTATGTGGCAAAATCTGCAAATGCCCATTGATTATGGTTAGATTTTTTTTAAAGATCACAGCTTTGGAGGCTATTTAAAATTTGGGTGACTAGATAGCATGTTGTAATTGAGCAGACAAACTGCCAGGGCCGGCCTTTAGCATGGGCAAGCTGGGCCTAGGCCCAGGGTGCCAATATTTTGAGGGGCGCATGTGACTGTGTGCATTATAATTATGCCAACAACAGCGCCCTTTTCATCTTGCTCCAGTCTTGTCCTTGTCCCTGCCTCTGCATTTCTGTCTGATTTTCCAGTTTAACCCCTTCGCTGCCAGGCCTTTTCCCCCTCTGGTGCCGAGCCTTTTTTTGGCTATTTGGGGCAGTTCGCGTTTAGGCCCTCATAACTTTTTGTTCACATAAGCTACCCACGCCAAATGTGCGTCCTTTTTTTCCAGCATCCTAGGGATTCTAGAGGTATCCAGAGTTTGTGGGTTCCCCAGAAGGAGGCCAAGAAATAAGCCAAAATACAGTGAAAATTTCGTTTTTTTCAAAAAAATGGGAAAAAAGGGGCTGCAGAAGAACGCTTGTGGTTTTTTCCCTGAAAAGGGCATCAACAAAAGGTTTGTGGTGCTAAAATCACCAGCTTCCCAGCTTTCAGGAACAGGCCGACTTGAATCAGAAAACCCAATTTTTCAACACAATTGTGGCATTTTACTGGGACATACCCCATTTTTACGATTTTTTGTGCTTTCAGCCTCCTTCCAGTCAGTGACAGAAATGGTCATGAAACCAACGCTGGATCCCAGAAACCGCAACATTTCTGAAAAGTAGACAAAATTCTAAATTCAGCAAGGGGTAATTTGTGTAGATCCTACAAGGGTTTCCTACAGAAAATAACAACTGAAAAAGAAAAATATTGAAATTGAGGTGAAAAAAACATCAATTTTTCTCTACGTTTTACTCTGTAACTTTTTCCTGCAATGGCAAATTTTCAAAAGCAATATACCGTTACGTCTGCTGGACTCCTCTGGTTGCGGGGATATATAGGGCTTGTAGGTCCATCAAGAACCCTCGGTACCCATAGCCAATAAATGAGCTGCACCCTGCAGTGCGTTTTCATTCTATACCGGGTATACAGCAATTCATTTCCTGAAATATAAAGAGTGAAAAATAGCTATCAAGAAAATCATTGTATTTCCAAAAATGGCACAAGATAAGGTTTTGAGGAGCAGTGGTTATTTGCACATCTCTGAATTCCGGGGTGACCATACTAGCATGTGAATTACAGGGCATTTCTCAAATAGACGTCTTTTTTACACACTCTCTTATATTTGGAAGGAAAAAATGTAGAGAAAGACAAGGGGCAATAACACTTGTTTTGCTAATCAATGTTCCCCCAAGTCTCCCGATAAAAATTATACCTCACTTGTGTGGATAGGCCTAGCGCCCGCGACAGGAAGCGCCTCAAAACGCAATGTGGACACATCACATTTTTTGACAGAAAACAGAGCTGTGTTTTGCAAAGTGCCTACCTGTAGATTTTGGCCTCTAGCTCAACCGGCACCTAAGGAAACGTACCAAACCTGTGCATTTTTGAAAACTAGAGACCTAGGGGAATCCAAGATGGAGTGACTTGTGGGGCTCTGACCAGGTTCTGTTACCCAGAATCCTTTGCAAACCTCAAAAGTTGGCTAAAAAACAAGTTTTCCTCATATTTTGGTGACAGATAGTTCTGGAACCAGAGAGGAGCCACAAATTTCCATCCACCCACCATTCCCCAAGTCTCCTGATAAAAATGATACCTCACTTGTGTGGGTAGGCCTAGCGCCTGTGAAAGGAAATGCCGCAAAATGCAATGTGGACACATCACATTTTTTTAAAGAAAACAGAGGTGTTTTTTGCAAAGTGCCTACCTGTAGATTTTGGCCTCTAGCTCAGCCGGCACCTAGGGAAACCTGCCAAACCTGTGCATTTTTGAAAACTAGAGACCTAAGGGAATCCAACACGGGGTGACTTGTGGGGCTCTGACCAGGTTCTGTTACCCAGAATCCTTTGCAAACCTCAAAATTTGCCCCAAAAAACACATTTTCCTCACATTTCGGTGACAGAAAGTTCTGGAATCTGAGAGGAGCCACAAATTTCCTTCCACCCAGCGCTCCCCCAAGTCTCCCAATAAAAAGGATACCTCACTTGTGTGGGTAGGCCTAGCGCCTGTGAAAGGAAATGCCGCAAAATGCAATGTGGACACATCACATTTTTTTAAAGAAAACAGAGGTGTTTTTTGCAAAGTGCCTACCTGTAGATTGTGGCCTCTAGCTCAGCCGGCACCTAGGGAAACCTACCAAACCTGTGCATTTTTGAAAACTAGAGAACTAGGGGAATCCAAGATGGGGTGACTTGTGGGGCTCGGACCAGGTTCTGTAACAGAGAATGTTTTGCAAACCTCAAAATTTGGCTAAAAGAACACATGTTCCTCACATTTCTGTGAGAGAAAGTTCTGGAATCTGAGAGGAGGCACAAATTTCCTTCCACCCAGCGTTCCCCCAAGTCTCCCGATACAAATGATACCTCACTTGTGTGGTTAGGCCTAGCGCCCGCGAGAGGAAACGCCCCAAAACGCAACATGGACACATCACATTTTTTTAAAGAAAACAGAGGTGTTTTTTGCAAAGTGCCTACCTGTAGATTTTGGCCTCTAGCTTAACCGGCACCTAAGGAAACGTACCAAACCTCTGCATTTTTTCAAACTAGAGACCTAGCGGAATCCAACATGGGGTGACTTGTGGGGCTCTGACCAGGTTCTGTTACCCAGAATCCTTTGCAAACCTCAAAATTTGGCTAAAAACATGTTTTCTTCACATTTTGGTGACAGATCGTTCTGGAACCAGAGAGGAGCCACAAATTTCCTTCCACCAAGCGTTTCCCCAAGTCGCCTGATAAAAATCATACCTCACTTGTGTGGGTAGGCCTAGCGCCCGCAACAGGAAATGCCCCAAAACGCAACGTGGACACATCACATTTTTTTAAAGAAAACAGAGGTGTTTTTTGCAAAGTGCCTACCTGTAAGTTTTGGCCTCTAGCTCAGCCGGCACCAGAGAAACCTACCAAAACTGTGCATTTTTTAAAAAAACTAGAGACCTAGGGGAATCCAAGTTGGGGTGACTTGTGGGGCTCTGACCAGGTTCTGTTACCCAGAATCCTTTGCAAACCTCAAAATTTGGCTAAAAAAACACACGTTCCTCACATTTCTGTGACAGAAAGTTCTGGAATCTGAGAGTAGGCCCAAATTTCCTTCCACCCAGCGTTCCCCCACGTCTCCCAATAAAAATGATACCTCACTTGTGTGGGTAGGCCTAGCGCCCGTGACAGGAAATGCCCCAAAGCACAACGTGGACACATCCCATTTTTTGACAGAAAACAGAGCTGTTTTTTGCAAAGTTCCTACTTGTAGATTTTGGCCTCTAGCTCAGCCGGCACCTAGGGAAACCTACCAAACCTGTGCATTTTTTAAAACAAGAGACCTAGGGGAATCCAAGATGGGGTGACATGTGGGGCTCTGACCAGGTTCTGTTACCCAGAATCCTTTGTAAACCTCAAAATTTGACTAAAAAAACACATGTTCCTCACACATCTGTGACAGAAAGTTCTAGAATCTGAGAGGAGCCACAAATTTCCTTCCACCGAGCATTCCCCCAAGTCTCCCGATAAAAATGATACCTCACTTGTGTGGTTAGGCCTAGCGCCCGCGACACAGAACGCCCCATAACAAAACGTGGACACATCCCATTTTTTGAGAGAAAACAGATGTGTTTTTTGCAAAGTGCCTACCTGTTCATTTTGGCATCTAGCTCAGCCGGCACCTAGGGAAGCATAAAAAACCTGTGCATTTTTTAAAACTAGAGACCTAGGGGAATCCAAGATGGGGTGACTTGTGGGGCTCTGACCAGGTTCTGTTACACAGAATCCTTTGCAAACCTCAAAATTTGGCTAAAAAAACACATGTTCCTCACATTTCTGTGACAGAAAGTTCTGCAATCTGAGAGGAGGGACAAATTTCCTTCCACCCAGCGTTCCCCCAAGTCTCCCGATAAAAATGATACCTCACTTGTGTGGTTAAGCCTAGCGCCCGCGACAGGAAATGCCCCAAAGCACAACGTGGACACATCACATTTTTTGACCGAAAACAGAGCTGTTTTTTGCAAAGTGCCTACCTGTAGATTTTGGACTCTAGCCCAGCCAGCACCTAGGGAAACCTACCAAACCTGTGCATTTTTGAAAACTAGAGACCTAGGGGAATCCAAGATGGGGTGACTTGTGGGGCTCTGACCAGGTTCCGTTACCCAGAATCCTTTGCAAACCTCAAAATTTGGCTAAAAAACTCATGTTCCTCACATTCCTATGACAGAAAGTTCTGGAATCTGAGAGGAGTCACAAATTTCCTTCCATCCACCGTTCCCACAAGTCTCCCGATAAAAATGATACCTCACTTGTGTGGTTAGGCCTAGCGCCCGCGACAGATAACGCCCCAAAACACAATGTGGACACATCACATTTTTTGAGAGAAAACAGATGTGTTTTTTGCAAAGTGCCTACCTGTTCATTTTGGCATCTAGCTCAGCCGGCAACTAGGGAAACCTACCAAACCTGTGCATTTTTGAAAACTAGAGACCTAGGGGAATCCAAGATGGGGTGACTTGTGGGGCTCTGACCAGGTTCTGTTACCCAGAATCCTTTGCAAACCTCAAAATTTGGCTAAAAAAACACATGTTCCTCACATTTCTGTGACAGAAAGTTCTGGAATCTGAGAGGAAGCCCAAATTTCCTTCCACCCAGCGTTCCCCCACGTCTCCCAATAAAAATGATACCTCACTTGTGTGGCTAGGCCTAGCGCCCGTGACAGGAAATGCCCCAAAGCACAACGTGGACACATCCCATTTTTTGACAGAAAACAGAGCTGTTTTTTGCAAAGTTCCTACCTGTAGATTTTGGCCTCTAGCTCAGCCGGCACCTAGGGAAACCTACCAATTCTGTGCATTTTTTAAAACTAGAGACCTAGGGGAATCCAAGATGGGGTGACATGTGGGGCTCTGACCAGGTTCTGTTACCCAGAATCCTTTGCAAACCTCAAAATTTGACTAAAAAAACACATGTTCCTCACATTTCTGTGACAGAAAGTTCAGGAATCTGAGAGGAGCCACAAATTTCCTTCCACCCAGCGTTCCCCCAAGTCTCCCGATAAAAATGATATCTCACTTGTGTGGTTAGGCCTAGCGCCCGCGACACAGAACGCCTCATAACACAACGTGGACACATCCCATTTTTCGAGCATACAAAACCTGTGCATTTTTTAAAACTAGAGACCTAGGGGAATCCAAGATGGGGTGACTTGTGGGGCTCTGACATGTTTCTGTTACCCAGAATCCTTTGCAAACCTCAAAATTTGGCTAAAAAACACATGTTCCTCACATTTCTGTGACAGAAAGTTCTGCAATCTGAGAGGAGGGACAAATTTCCTTCCACCCAGCGTTCCCCCAAGTCTCCCGATAAAAATGATACCTCACTTGTGTGGTTAAGCCTAGCGCCCGCGACAGGAAATGCCCCAAAGCACAACGTGGACACATCACATTTTTTGACAGAAAACAGAGCTGTTTTTTGCAAAGTGCCTACCTGTAGATTTTGGACTCTAGCCCAGCCAGCACCTAGGGAAACCTACCAAACCTGTGCATTTTTGAAAACTAGAGACCTAGGGGAATCCAAGATGGGGTGACTTGTGGGGCTCTGACCAGGTTCCGTTACCCAGAATCCTTTGCAAACCTCAACATTTGGCTAAAAAACTCATGTTCCTCACATTCCTATGACAGAAAGTTCTGGAATCTGAGAGGAGGCATAAATTTCCTTCCACCCAGCGTTCCCCCAAGTCTCCCAATAAAAATGATACCTCACTTGTGTGGGTAGGCCTAGCGCCCGCGACAGGAAATGCCCCAAAGCACAACGTGGACACATCCCATTTTTTGACACAAAACAGAGCTGTTTATTGCAAAGTGCCTACCTCTAGATTTTGGCCTCTAGCTCAGCCGGCACCTAGGGAAACCTACCAAACCTGTGCATTTCTGAAAACTAGAGACCTAGAGGAGTCCAAGATGGGGTGACTTGTGGGGCTCGGACCAGGTTCTGTTACAGAGAATCTTTTGCAAACCTCAAAATTTGGCTAAAAAACACATTTTCCTCACATTTCGGTGTCAGAAAGTTCTGGAATCTGAGAGGAGTCACAAATTTCCTTCCATCCACCGTTCCCACAAGTCTCCCGATAAAAATGATACCTCACTTGTGTGGTTAGGCCTAGCGCCCGTGACAGATAACGCCCCAAAACACAATGTGGACACATCACATTTTTTGAGAGAAAACAGATGTGTTTTTTGCAAAGTGCCTACCTGTTCATTTTGGCATCTAGCTCAGCCGGCAACTAGGGAAACCTACCAAACCTGTGCATTTTTGAAAACTAGAGACCTAGGGGAATCCAAGATGGGGTGACTTGTGGGGCTCTGACCAGGTTCTGTTACCCAGAATCCTTTGCAAACCTCAAAATTTGGCTAAAAAAACACATGTTCCTCACATTTCTGTGACAGAAAGTTCTGGAATCTGAGAGGAGGCCCAAATTTCCTTCCACCCAGCGTTCCCCCACGTCTCCCAATAAAAATGATACCTCACTTGTGTGGCTAGGCCTAGCGCCCGTGACAGGAAATGCCCCAAAGCACAACGTGGACACATCCCATTTTTTGACAGAAAACAGAGCTGTTTTTTGCAAAGTTCCTACCTATAGATTTTGGCCTCTAGCTCAGCCGGCACCTAGGGAAACCTACCAATTCTGTGCATTTTTTAAAACTAGAGACCTAGGGGAATCCAAGATGGGGTGACATGTGGGGCTCTGACCAGGTTCTGTTACCCAGAATCCTTTGCAAACCTCAAAATTTGACTAAAAAAACACATGTTCCTCACATTTCTGTGACAGAAAGTTCAGGAATCTGAGAGGAGCCACAAATTTCCTTCCACCCAGCGTTCCCCCAAGTCTCCCGATAAAAATGATATCTCACTTGTGTGGTTAGGCCTAGCGCCCGCGACACAGAACGCCTCATAACACAACGTGGACACATCCCATTTTTTGAGCGAAAACAGATGTGTTTTTTGCAAAGTGCCTACCTGTTCATTTTGGCATCTAGCTCAGCCGGCACCTAGGGAAGCATACAAAACCTGTGCATTTTTGAAAACTAGAGACCTAGGGGAATCAAAGATGGGGTGACTTGTGGGGCTCTGACATGTTTCTGTTACCCAGAATCCTTTGCAAACCTCAAAATTTGGCTAAAAAACACATGTTCCTCACATTTCTGTGACAGAAAGTTCTGCAATCTGAGAGGAGGGACAAATTTCCTTCCACCCAGCGTTCCCCCAAGTCTCCCGATAAAAATGATACCTCACTTGTGTGGTTAAGCCTAGCGCCCGCGACAGGAAATGCCCCAAAGCACAACGTGGACACATCACATTTTTTGACAGAAAACAGAGCTGTTTTTTGCAAAGTGCCTACCTGTAGATTTTGGACTCTAGCCCAGCCAGCACCTAGGGAAACCTACCAAACCTGTGCATTTTTGAAAACTAGAGACCTAGGGGAATCCAAGATGGGGTGACTTGTGGGGCTCTGACCAGTTTCCGTTACCCAGAATCCTTTGCAAACCTCAACATTTGGCTAAAAAACTCATGTTCCTCACATTCCTATGACAGAAAGTTCTGGAATCTGAGAGGAGGCATAAATTTCCTTCCACCCAGCGTTCCCCCAAGTCTCCCAATAAAAATGATACCTCACTTGTGTGGGTAGGCCTAGCGCCCGCGACAGGAAATGCCCCAAAGCACAACGTGGACACATCCCATTTTTTGACACAAAACAGAGCTGTTTATTGCAAAGTGCCTACCTCTAGATTTTGGCCTCTAGCTCAGCCGGCACCTAGGGAAACCTACCAAACCTGTGCATTTCTGAAAACTAGAGACCTAGAGGAGTCCAAGATGGGGTGACTTGTGGGGCTCGGACCAGGTTCTGTTACAGAGAATCTTTTGCAAACCTCAAAATTTGGCTAAAAAACACATTTTCCTCACATTTCGGTGTCAGAAAGTTCTGGAATCTGAGAGGAGTCACAAATTTCCTTCCATCCACCGTTCCCACAAGTCTCCCGATAAAAATGATACCTCACTTGTGTGGTTAGGCCTAGCGCCCGTGACAGATAACGCCCCAAAACACAATGTGGACACATCACATTTTTTGAGAGAAAACAGATGTGTTTTTTGCAAAGTGCCTACCTGTTCATTTTGGCATCTAGCTCAGCCGGCAACTAGGGAAACCTACCAAACCTGTGCATTTTTGAAAACTAGAGACCTAGGGGAATCCAAGATGGGGTGACTTGTGGGGCTCTGACCAGGTTCTGTTACCCAGAATCCTTTGCAAACCTCAAAATTTGGCTAAAAAAACACATGTTCCTCACATTTCTGTGACAGAAAGTTCTGGAATCTGAGAGGAGGCCCAAATTTCCTTCCACCCAGCGTTCCCCCACGTCTCCCAATAAAAATGATACCTCACTTGTGTGGCTAGGCCTAGCGCCCGTGACAGGAAATGCCCCAAAGCACAACGTGGACACATCCCATTTTTTGACAGAAAACAGAGCTGTTTTTTGCAAAGTTCCTACCTATAGATTTTGGCCTCTAGCTCAGCCGGCACCTAGGGAAACCTACCAATTCTGTGCATTTTTTAAAACTAGAGACCTAGGGGAATCCAAGATGGGGTGACATGTGGGGCTCTGACCAGGTTCTGTTACCCAGAATCCTTTGCAAACCTCAAAATTTGACTAAAAAAACACATGTTCCTCACATTTCTGTGACAGAAAGTTCAGGAATCTGAGAGGAGCCACAAATTTCCTTCCACCCAGCGTTCCCCCAAGTCTCCCGATAAAAATGATATCTCACTTGTGTGGTTAGGCCTAGCGCCCGCGACACAGAACGCCTCATAACACAACGTGGACACATCCCATTTTTTGAGCGAAAACAGATGTGTTTTTTGCAAAGTGCCTACCTGTTCATTTTGGCATCTAGCTCAGCCGGCACCTAGGGAAGCATACAAAACCTGTGCATTTTTGAAAACTAGAGACCTAGGGGAATCCAAGATGGGGTGACTTGTGGGGCTCTGACATGTTTCTGTTACCCAGAATCCTTTGCAAACCTCAAAATTTGGCTAAAAAACACATGTTCCTCACATTTCTGTGACAGAAAGTTCTGCAATCTGAGAGGAGGGACAAATTTCCTTCCACCCAGCGTTCCCCCAAGTCTCCCGATAAAAATGATACCTCACTTGTGTGGTTAAGCCTAGCGCCCGCGACAGGAATTGCCCCAAAGCACAACGTGGACACATCACATTTTTTGACAGAAAACAGAGCTGTTTTTTGCAAAGTGCCTACCTGTAGATTTTGGACTCTAGCCCAGCCAGCACCTAGGGAAACCTACCAAACCTGTGCATTTTTGAAAACTAGAGACCTAGGGGAATCCAAGATGGGGTGACTTGTGGGGCTCTGACCAGTTTCCGTTACCCAGAATCCTTTGCAAACCTCAACATTTGGCTAAAAAACTCATGTTCCTCACATTCCTATGACAGAAAGTTCTGGAATCTGAGAGGAGGCATAAATTTCCTTCCACCCAGCGTTCCCCCAAGTCTCCCAATAAAAATGATACCTCACTTGTGTGGGTAGGCCTAGCGCCCGCGACAGGAAATGCCCCAAAGCACAACGTGGACACATCCCATTTTTTGACACAAAACAGAGCTGTTTTTTGCAAAGTGCCTACCTCTAGATTTTGGCCTCTAGCTCAGCCGGCACCTAGGGAAACCTACCAAACCTGTGCATTTCTGAAAACTAGAGACCTAGAGGAATCCAAGATGGGATGACTTGTGGGGCTCGGACCAGGTTCTGTTACAGAGAATCTTTTGCAAACCTCAAAATTTGGCTAAAAAACACATTTTCCTCACATTTCGGTGTCAGAAAGTTCTGGAATCTGAGAGGAGCCACAAATTTCCTTCCATCCACCGTTCACACAAGTCTCCCGATAAAAATGATACCTCACTTGTGTGGTTAGGCCTAGCGCCCGCGACAGATAACGCCCCAAAACACAATGTGGACACATCACATTTTTTGAGAGAAAACAGATGTGTTTTTTGCAAAGTGCCTACCTGTTCATTTTGGCATCTAGCTCAGCCGGCACCTAGGGAAACCTACCAAACCTGTGCATTTTTGAAAACTAGAGACCTAGGGGAATCCAAGATGGGGTGACTTGTGGGGCTCTGACCAGGTTCTGTTACCCAGAATCCTTTGCAAACCTCAAAATTTGGCTAAAAAAACACATGTTCCTCACATTTCTGTGACAGAAAGTTCTGGAATCTGAGAGGAGGCCCAAATTTCCTTCCACCCAGCGTTCCCCCACGTCTCCCAATAAAAATGATACCTCACTTGTGTGGGTAGGCCTAGCGCCCGTGACAGGAAATGCCCCAAAGCACAACGTGGACACATCCCATTTTTTGACAGAAAACAGAGCTGTTTTTTTGCAAAGTTCCTACCTGTAGATTTTGGCCTCTAGCTCAGCCGGCAACTAGGGAAACCTACCAAACCTGTGCATTTTTGAAAACTAGAGACCTAGGGGAATCCAAGATGGGGTGACTTGTGGGGCTCTGACCAGGTTCTGTTACCCAGAATCCTTTGCAAACCTCAAAATTTGACTAAAAAAACACATGTTCTTCACATTTCTGTGACAGAAAGTTCAGGAATCTGAGAGGAGCCACAAATTTCCTTCCACCCAGCGTTCCCCCAAGTCTCCCGATAAAAATGATACCTCACTTGTGTGGTTAGGCCTAGCGCCCGCGACACAAAACGCCCCATAACACAACGTGGACACATCCCATTTTTTGAGCGAAAACAGATGTGTTTTTTGCAAAGTGCCTACCTGTTCATTTTGGCATCTAGCTCAGCCGGCACCTAGGGAAGAATACAAAACCTGTGCATTTTTGAAAACTAGAGACCTAGGGGAATCCAAGATGGGGTGACTTGTGGGGCTCTGACATGGTTCTGTTACCCAGAATCCTTTGCAAACCTCAAAATTTGGCAAAAAAAACACATGTTCCTCACATTTCTGTGACAGAAAGTTCTGCAATCTGAGAGGAGGGACAAATTTCCTTCCACCCAGCGTTCCCCCAAGTCTCCCGATAAAAATGATACCTCACTTGTGTGGTTAAGCCTAGCGCCGGCGACAGGAAATGCCCCAAAGCACAACGTGGACACATCACATTTTTTGACAGAAAACAGAGCTGTTTTTTGCAAAGTGCCTACCTGTAGATTTTGGACTCTAGCCCAGCCGGCACCTAGGGAAACCTACCAAACCTGTGCATTTTTGAAAACTAGAGACCTAGGGGAATCCAAGATGGGGTGACTTGTGGGGCTCTGACCAGGTTCCGTTACCCAGAATCCTTTGCAAACCTCAAAATTTGGCTAAAAAACTCATGTTCCTCACATTCCTATGACAGAAAGTTCTGGAATCTGAGAGGAGGTATAAATTTCCTTCCACCCAGCGTTCCCCCAAGTCTCCCAATAAAAATGATACCTCACTTGTGTGGGTAGGCCTAGCGCCCGCGACAGGAAATGCCCAAAGCACAACGTGGACACATCCCATTTTTTGACACAAAACAGAGCTGTTTTTTGCAAAGTGCCTACCTGTAGATTTTGGCCTCTAGCTCAGCCGGCAACTAGGGAAACCTACCAAACCTGTGCATTTCTGAAAACTAGAGACCTAGAGGAATCCAAGATGGGGTGACTTGTGGGGCTCGGACCAGGTTCTGTTACAGAGAATCTTTTGCAAACCTCAAAATTTGGCTAAAAAACACATTTTCCTCACATTTCTGTGACAGAAAGTTCTGGAATCTGAGAGGAGGCCCAAATTTCCTTCCACCCAGCGTTCCCCCACGTCTCCCAATAAAAATGATACCTCACTTGTGTGGGTAGGCCTAGCGCCCGTGACAGGAAATGCCCCAAAGCACAACGTGGACACATCCCATTTTTTGACAGAAAACAGAGCTGTTTTTTGCAAAGTTCCTACCTGTAGATTTTGGCCTCTAGCTCAGCCGGCACCTAGGGAAACCTACCAAATCTGTGCATTTTTTAAAACTAGAGACCTAGGGGAATCCAAGATGGGGTGACTTGTGGGGCTCTGACATGGTTCTGTTACCCAGAATCCTTTGCAAACCTCAAAATTTGGCTAAAAAAACACATGTTCCTCACATTTCTGTGACAGAAAGTTCTGCAATCTGAGAGGAGGGACAAATTTCCTTCCACCCAGCGTTCCCCCAAGTCTCCCGATAAAAATGATACCTCACTTGTGTGGTTAAGCCTAGCGCCTGTGAAAGGAAATGCCGCAAAATGCAATGTGGACACATCACATTTTTTTAAAGAAAACAGAGGTGTTTTTTGCAAAGTGCCTACCTGTAGATTGTGGCCTCTAGCTCAGCCGGCACCTAGGGAAACCTACCAAACCTGTGCATTTTTGAAAACTAGAGAACTAGGGGAATCCAAGATGGGGTGACTTGTGGGGCTCTGACATGGTTCTGTTACCCAGAATCCTTTGCAAACCTCAAAATTTGGCTAAAAAAACACATGTTCCTCACATTTCTGTGACAGAAAGTTCTGGAATCTGAGAGGAGGCCCAAATTTCCTTCCACCCAGCGTTCCCCCACGTCTCCCAATAAAAATGATACCTCACTTGTGTGGGTAGGCCTAGCGCCCGTGACAGGAAATGCCCCAAAGCACAACGTGGACACATCCCATTTTTTGACAGAAAACAGAGCTGTTTTTTGCAAAGTTCCTACCTGTAGATTTTGGCCTCTAGCTCAGCCGGCACCTAGGGAAACCTGCCAAACCTGTGCATTTTTGAAAACTAGAGACCTAAGGGAATCCAACACGGGGTGACTTGTGGGGCTCTGACCAGGTTCTGTTACCCAGAATCCTTTGCAAACCTCAAAATTTGCCCCAAAAAACACATTTTCCTCACATTTCGGTGACAGAAAGTTCTGGAATCTGAGAGGAGCCACAAATTTCCTTCCACCCAGCGCTCCCCCAAGTCTCCCAATAAAAAGGATACCTCACTTGTGTGGGTAGGCCTAGCGCCTGTGAAAGGAAATGCCGCAAAATGCAATGTGGACACATCACATTTTTTTAAAGAAAACAGAGGTGTTTTTTGCAAAGTGCCTACCTGTAGATTGTGGCCTCTAGCTCAGCCGGCACCTAGGGAAACCTACCAAACATGTGCATTTTTGAAAACTAGAGAACTAGGGGAATCCAAGATGGGGTGACTTGTGGGGCTCGGACCAGGTTCTGTAACAGAGAATGTTTTGCAAACCTCAAAATTTGGCTAAAAGAACACATGTTCCTCACATTTCTGTGAGAGAAAGTTCTGGAATCTGAGAGGAGGCACAAATTTCCTTCCACCCAGCGTTCCCCCAAGTCTCCCGATACAAATGATACCTCACTTGTGTGGTTAGGCCTAGCGCCCGCGAGAGGAAACGCCCCAAAACGCAACATGGACACATCACATTTTTTTAAAGAAAACAGAGGTGTTTTTTGCAAAGTGCCTACCTGTAGATTTTGGCCTCTAGCTCAACCGGCACCTAAGGAAACGTACCAAACCTCTGCATTTTTTAAAACTAGAGACCTAGCGGAATCCAACATGGGGTGACTTGTGGGGCTCTGACCAGGTTCTGTTACCCAGAATCCTTTGCAAACCTCAAAATTTGGCTAAAAACATGTTTTCTTCACATTTTGGTGACAGATCGTTCTGGAACCAGAGAGGAGCCACAAATTTCCTTCCACCAAGCGTTTCCCCAAGTCGCCTGATAAAAATCATACCTCACTTGTGTGGGTAGGCCTAGCGCCCGCAACAGGAAATGCCCCAAAACGCAACGTTGACACATCACATTTTTTTAAAGAAAACAGAGGTGTTTTTTGCAAAGTGCCTACCTGTAAGTTTTGGCCTCTAGCTCAGCCGGCACCAGAGAAACCTACCAAAACTGTGCATTTTTAAAAAAAACTAGAGACCTAGGGGAATACAAGTTGGGGTGACTTGTGGGGCTCTGACCAGGTTCTGTTACCCAGAATCCTTTGCAAACCTCAAAATTTGGCTAAAAAAACACACGTTCCTCACATTTCTGTGACAGAAAGTTCTGGAATCTGAGAGTAGGCCCAAATTTCCATCCACCCAGCGTTCCCCCACGTCTCCCAATAAAAATGATACCTCACTTGTGTGGGTAGGCCTAGCGCCCGTGACAGGAAATGCCCCAAAGCACAACGTGGACACATCCCATTTTTTGACAGAAAACAGAGCTGTTTTTTGCAAAGTTCCTACTTGTAGATTTTGGCCTCTAGCTCAGCCGGCACCTAGGGAAACCTACCAAACCTGTGCATTTTTTAAAACAAGAGACCTAGGGGAATCCAAGATGGGGTGACATGTGGGGCTCTGACCAGGTTCTGTTACCCAGAATCCTTTGTAAACCTCAAAATTTGACTAAAAAAACACATGTTCCTCACACATCTGTGACAGAAAGTTCTAGAATCTGAGAGGAGCCACAAATTTCCTTCCACCGAGCATTCCCCCAAGTCTCCCGATAAAAATGATACCTCACTTGTGTGGTTAGGCCTAGCGCCCGCGACACAGAACGCCCCATAACAAAACGTGGACACATCCCATTTTTTGAGAGAAAACAGATGTGTTTTTTGCAAAGTGCCTACCTGTTCATTTTGGCATCTAGCTCAGCCGGCACCTAGGGAAGCATAAAAAACCTTTGCATTTTTTAAAACTAGAGACCTAGGGGAATCCAAGATGGGGTGACTTGTGGGGCTCTGACCAGGTTCTGTTACCCAGAATCCTTTGCAAACCTCAAAATTTGGCTAAAAAAACACATGTTCCTCACATTTCTGTGACAGAAAGTTCTGCAATCTGAGAGGAGGGACAAATTTCCTTCCACCCAGCGTTCCCCCAAGTCTCCCGATAAAAATGATACCTCACTTGTGTGGTTAAGCCTAGCGCCCGCGACAGGAAATGCCCCAAAGCACAACGTGGACACATCACATTTTTTGACCGAAAACAGAGCTGTTTTTTGCAAAGTGCCTACCTGTAGATTTTGGACTCTAGCCCAGCCAGCACCTAGGGAAACCTACCAAACCTGTGCATTTTTGAAAACTAGAGACCTAGGGGAATCCAAGATGGGGTGACTCGTGGGGCTCTGACCAGGTTCCGTTACCCAGAATCCTTTGCAAACCTCAAAATTTGGCTAAAAAACTCATGTTCCTCACATTCCTATGACAGAAAGTTCTGGAATCTGAGAGGAGTCACAAATTTCCTTCCATCCACCGTTCCCACAAGTCTCCCGATAAAAATGATACCTCACTTGTGTGGTTAGGCCTAGCGCCCGCGACAGATAACGCCCCAAAACACAATGTGGACACATCACATTTTTTGAGAGAAAACAGATGTGTTTTTTGCAAAGTGCCTACCTGTTCATTTTGGCATCTAGCTCAGCCGGCAACTAGGGAAACCTACCAAACCTGTGCATTTTTGAAAACTAGAGACCTAGGGGAATCCAAGATGGGGTGACTTGTGGGGCTCTGACCAGGTTCTGTTACCCAGAATCCTTTGCAAACCTCAAAATTTGGCTAAAAAAACACATGTTCCTCACATTTCTGTGACAGAAAGTTCTGGAATCTGAGAGGAAGCCCAAATTTCCTTCCACCCAGCGTTCCCCCACGTCTCCAAATAAAAATGATACCTCACTTGTGTGGCTAGGCCTAGCGCCCGTGACAGGAAATGCCCCAAAGCACAACGTGGACACATCCCATTTTTTGACAGAAAACAGAGCTGTTTTTTGCAAAGTTCCTACCTGTAGATTTTGGCCTCTAGCTCAGCCGGCACCTAGGGAAACCTACCAATTCTGTGCATTTTTTAAAACTAGAGACCTAGGGGAATCCAAGATGGGGTGACATGTGGGGCTCTGACCAGGTTCTGTTACCCAGAATCCTTTGCAAACCTCAAAATTTGACTAAAAAAACACATGTTCCTCACATTTCTGTGACAGAAAGTTCAGGAATCTGAGAGGAGCCACAAATTTCCTTCCACCCAGCGTTCCCCCAAGTCTCCCGATAAAAATGATATCTCACTTGTGTGGTTAGGCCTAGCGCCCGCGACACAGAACGCCTCATAACACAACGTGGACACATCCCATTTTTCGAGCATACAAAACCTGTGCATTTTTTAAAACTAGAGACCTAGGGGAATCCAAGATGGGGTGACTTGTGGGGCTCTGACATGTTTCTGTTACCCAGAATCCTTTGCAAACCTCAAAATTTGGCTAAAAAACACATGTTCCTCACATTTCTGTGACAGAAAGTTCTGCAATCTGAGAGGAGGGACAAATTTCCTTCCACCCAGCGTTCCCCCAAGTCTCCCGATAAAAATGATACCTCACTTGTGTGGTTAAGCCTAGCGCCCGCGACAGGAAATGCCCCAAAGCACAACGTGGACACATCACATTTTTTGACAGAAAACAGAGCTGTTTTTTGCAAAGTGCCTACCTGTAGATTTTGGACTCTAGCCCAGCCAGCACCTAGGGAAACCTACCAAACCTGTGCATTTTTGAAAACTAGAGACCTAGGGGAATCCAAGATGGGGTGACTTGTGGGGCTCTGACCAGGTTCCGTTACCCAGAATCCTTTGCAAACCTCAACATTTGGCTAAAAAACTCATGTTCCTCACATTCCTATGACAGAAAGTTCTGGAATCTGAGAGGAGGCATAAATTTCCTTCCACCCAGCGTTCCCCCAAGTCTCCCAATAAAAATGATACCTCACTTGTGTGGGTAGGCCTAGCGCCCGCGACAGGAAATGCCCCAAAGCACAACGTGGACACATCCCATTTTTTGACACAAAACAGAGCTGTTTATTGCAAAGTGCCTACCTCTAGATTTTGGCCTCTAGCTCAGCCGGCACCTAGGGAAACCTACCAAACCTGTGCATTTCTGAAAACTAGAGACCTAGAGGAGTCCAAGATGGGGTGACTTGTGGGGCTCGGACCAGGTTCTGTTACAGAGAATCTTTTGCAAACCTCAAAATTTGGCTAAAAAACACATTTTCCTCACATTTCGGTGTCAGAAAGTTCTGGAATCTGAGAGGAGTCACAAATTTCCTTCCATCCACCGTTCCCACAAGTCTCCCGATAAAAATGATACCTCACTTGTGTGGTTAGGCCTAGCGCCCGTGACAGATAACGCCCCAAAACACAATGTGGACACATCACATTTTTTGAGAGAAAACAGATGTGTTTTTTGCAAAGTGCCTACCTGTTCATTTTGGCATCTAGCTCAGCCGGCAACTAGGGAAACCTACCAAACCTGTGCATTTTTGAAAACTAGAGACCTAGGGGAATCCAAGATGGGGTGACTTGTGGGGCTCTGACCAGGTTCTGTTACCCAGAATCCTTTGCAAACCTCAAAATTTGGCTAAAAAAACACATGTTCCTCACATTTCTGTGACAGAAAGTTCTGGAATCTGAGAGGAGGCCCAAATTTCCTTCCACCCAGCGTTCCCCCACGTCTCCCAATAAAAATGATACCTCACTTGTGTGGCTAGGCCTAGCGCCCGTGACAGGAAATGCCCCAAAGCACAACGTGGACACATCCCATTTTTTGACAGAAAACAGAGCTGTTTTTTGCAAAGTTCCTACCTATAGATTTTGGCCTCTAGCTCAGCCGGCACCTAGGGAAACCTACCAATTCTGTGCATTTTTTAAAACTAGAGACCTAGGGGAATCCAAGATGGGGTGACATGTGGGGCTCTGACCAGGTTCTGTTACCCAGAATCCTTTGCAAACCTCAAAATTTGACTAAAAAAACACATGTTCCTCACATTTCTGTGACAGAAAGTTCAGGAATCTGAGAGGAGCCACAAATTTCCTTCCACCCAGCGTTCCCCCAAGTCTCCCGATAAAAATGATATCTCACTTGTGTGGTTAGGCCTAGCGCCCGCGACATAGAACGCCTCATAACACAACGTGGACACATCCCATTTTTTGAGCGAAAACAGATGTGTTTTTTGCAAAGTGCCTACCTGTTCATTTTGGCATCTAGCTCAGCCGGCACCTAGGGAAGCATACAAAACCTGTGCATTTTTGAAAACTAGAGACCTAGGGGAATCCAAGATGGGGTGACTTGTGGGGCTCTGACATGTTTCTGTTACCCAGAATCCTTTGCAAACCTCAAAATTTGGCTAAAAAACACATGTTCCTCACATTTCTGTGACAGAAAGTTCTGCAATCTGAGAGGAGGGACAAATTTCCTTCCACCCAGTGTTCCCCCAAGTCTCCCGATAAAAATGATACCTCACTTGTGTGGTTAAGCCTAGCGCCCGCGACAGGAAATGCCCCAAAGCACAACGTGGACACATCACATTTTTTGACAGAAAACAGAGCTGTTTTTTGCAAAGTGCCTACCTGTAGATTTTGGACTCTAGCCCAGCCAGCACCTAGGGAAACCTACCAAACCTGTGCATTTTTGAAAACTAGAGACCTAGGGGAATCCAAGATGGGGTGACTTGTGGGGCTCTGACCAGTTTCCGTTACCCAGAATCCTTTGCAAACCTCAACATTTGGCTAAAAAACTCATGTTCCTCACATTCCTATGACAGAAAGTTCTGGAATCTGAGAGGAGGCATAAATTTCCTTCCACCCAGCGTTCCCCCAAGTCTCCCAATAAAAATGATACCTCACTTGTGTGGGTAGGCCTAGCGCCCGCGACAGGAAATGCCCCAAAGCACAACGTGGACACATCCCATTTTTTGACACAAAACAGAGCTGTTTTTTGCAAAGTGCCTACCTCTAGATTTTGGCCTCTAGCTCAGCCGGCACCTAGGGAAACCTACCAAACCTGTGCATTTCTGAAAACTAGAGACCTAGAGGAATCCAAGATGGGATGACTTGTGGGGCTCGGACCAGGTTCTGTTACAGAGAATCTTTTGCAAACCTCAAAATTTGGCTAAAAAACACATTTTCCTCACATTTCGGTGTCAGAAAGTTCTGGAATCTGAGAGGAGCCACAAATTTCCTTCCATCCACCGTTCACACAAGTCTCCCGATAAAAATGATACCTCACTTGTGTGGTTAGGCCTAGCGCCCGCGACAGATAACGCCCCAAAACACAATGTGGACACATCACATTTTTTGAGAGAAAACAGATGTGTTTTTTGCAAAGTGCCTACCTGTTCATTTTGGCATCTAGCTCAGCCGGCACCTAGGGAAACCTACCAAACCTGTGCATTTTTGAAAACTAGAGACCTAGGGGAATCCAAGATGGGGTGACTTGTGGGGCTCTGACCAGGTTCTGTTACCCAGAATCCTTTGCAAACCTCAAAATTTGGCTAAAAAAACACATGTTCCTCACATTTCTGTGACAGAAAGTTCTGGAATCTGAGAGGAGGCCCAAATTTCCTTCCACCCAGCGTTCCCCCACGTCTCCCAATAAAAATGATACCTCACTTGTGTGGGTAGGCCTAGCGCCCGTGACAGGAAATGCCCCAAAGCACAACGTGGACACATCCCATTTTTTGACAGAAAACAGAGCTGTTTTTTTGCAAAGTTCCTACCTGTAGATTTTGGCCTCTAGCTCAGCCGGCAACTAGGGAAACCTACCAAACCTGTGCATTTTTGAAAACTAGAGACCTAGGGGAATCCAAGATGGGGTGACTTGTGGGGCTCTGACCAGGTTCTGTTACCCAGAATCCTTTGCAAACCTCAAAATTTGACTAAAAAAACACATGTTCTTCACATTTCTGTGACAGAAAGTTCAGGAATCTGAGAGGAGCCACAAATTTCCTTCCACCCAGCGTTCCCCCAAGTCTCCCGATAAAAATGATACCTCACTTGTGTGGTTAGGCCTAGCGCCCGCGACACAAAACGCCCCATAACACAACGTGGACACATCCCATTTTTTGAGCGAAAACAGATGTGTTTTTTGCAAAGTGCCTACCTGTTCATTTTGGCATCTAGCTCAGCCGGCACCTAGGGAAGAATACAAAACCTGTGCATTTTTGAAAACTAGAGACCTAGGGGAATCCAAGATGGGGTGACTTGTGGGGCTCTGACATGGTTCTGTTACCCAGAATCCTTTGCAAACCTCAAAATTTGGCAAAAAAAACACATGTTCCTCACATTTCTGTGACAGAAAGTTCTGCAATCTGAGAGGAGGGACAAATTTCCTTCCACCCAGCGTTCCCCCAAGTCTCCCGATAAAAATGATACCTCACTTGTGTGGTTAAGCCTAGCGCCGGCGACAGGAAATGCCCCAAAGCACAACGTGGACACATCACATTTTTTGACAGAAAACAGAGCTGTTTTTTGCAAAGTGCCTACCTGTAGATTTTGGACTCTAGCCCAGCCGGCACCTAGGGAAACCTACCAAACCTGTGCATTTTTGAAAACTAGAGACCTAGGGGAATCCAAGATGGGGTGACTTGTGGGGCTCTGACCAGGTTCCGTTACCCAGAATCCTTTGCAAACCTCAAAATTTGGCTAAAAAACTCATGTTCCTCACATTCCTATGACAGAAAGTTCTGGAATCTGAGAGGAGGTATACATTTCCTTCCACCCAGCGTTCCCCCAAGTCTCCCAATAAAAATGATACCTCACTTGTGTGGGTAGGCCTAGCGCCCGCGACAGGAAATGCCCAAAGCACAACGTGGACACATCCCATTTTTTGACACAAAACAGAGCTGTTTTTTGCAAAGTGCCTACCTGTAGATTTTGGCCTCTAGCTCAGCCGGCAACTAGGGAAACCTACCAAACCTGTGCATTTCTGAAAACTAGAGACCTAGAGGAATCCAAGATGGGGTGACTTGTGGGGCTCGGACCAGGTTCTGTTACAGAGAATCTTTTGCAAACCTCAAAATTTGGCTAAAAAACACATTTTCCTCACATTTCTGTGACAGAAAGTTCTGGAATCTGAGAGGAGGCCCAAATTTCCTTCCACCCAGCGTTCCCCCACGTCTCCCAATAAAAATGATACCTCACTTGTGTGGGTAGGCCTAGCGCCCGTGACAGGAAATGCCCCAAAGCACAACGTGGACACATCCCATTTTTTGACAGAAAACAGAGCTGTTTTTTGCAAAGTTCCTACCTGTAGATTTTGGCCTCTAGCTCAGCCGGCACCTAGGGAAACCTACCAAATCTGTGCATTTTTTAAAACTAGAGACCTAGGGGAATCCAAGATGGGGTGACTTGTGGGGCTCTGACATGGTTCTGTTACCCAGAATCCTTTGCAAACCTCAAAATTTGGCTAAAAAAACACATGTTCCTCACATTTCTGTGACAGAAAGTTCTGCAATCTGAGAGGAGGGACAAATTTCCTTCCACCCAGCGTTCCCCCAAGTCTCCCGATAAAAATTATACCTCACTTGTGTGGTTAAGCCTAGCGCCTGTGAAAGGAAATGCCGCAAAATGCAATGTGGACACATCACATTTTTTTAAAGAAAACAGAGGTGTTTTTTGCAAAGTGCCTACCTGTAGATTGTGGCCTCTAGCTCAGCCGGCACCTAGGGAAACCTACCAAACCTGTGCATTTTTGAAAACTAGAGAACTAGGGGAATGCAAGATGGGGTGACTTGTGGGGCTCTGACATGGTTCTGTTACCCAGAATCCTTTGCAAACCTCAAAATTTGGCTAAAAAAACACATGTTCCTCACATTTCTGTGACAGAAAGTTCTGGAATCTGAGAGGAGGCCCAAATTTCCTTCCACCCAGCGTTCCCCCACGTCTCCCAATAAAAATGATACCTCACTTGTGTGGGTAGGCCTAGCGCCCGTGACAGGAAATGCCCCAAAGCACAACGTGGACACATCCCATTTTTTGACAGAAAACAGAGCTGTTTTTTGCAAAGTTCCTACCTGTAGATTTTGGCCTCTAGCTCAGCCGGCACCTAGGGAAACCTGCCAAACCTGTGCATTTTTGAAAACTAGAGACCTAAGGGAATCCAACACGGGGTGACTTGTGGGGCTCTGACCAGGTTCTGTTACCCAGAATCCTTTGCAAACCTCAAAATTTGCCCCAAAAAACACATTTTCCTCACATTTCGGTGACAGAAAGTTCTGGAATCTGAGAGGAGCCACAAATTTCCTTCCACCCAGCGCTCCCCCAAGTCTCCCAATAAAAAGGATACCTCACTTGTGTGGGTAGGCCTAGCGCCTGTGAAAGGAAATGCCGCAAAATGCAATGTGGACACATCACATTTTTTTAAAGAAAACAGAGGTGTTTTTTGCAAAGTGCCTACCTGTAGATTGTGGCCTCTAGCTCAGCCGGCACCTAGGGAAACCTACCAAACATGTGCATTTTTGAAAACTAGAGAACTAGGGGAATCCAAGATGGGGTGACTTGTGGGGCTCGGACCAGGTTCTGTAACAGAGAATGTTTTGCAAACCTCAAAATTTGGCTAAAAGAACACATGTTCCTCACATTTCTGTGAGAGAAAGTTCTGGAATCTGAGAGGAGGCACAAATTTCCTTCCACCCAGCGTTCCCCCAAGTCTCCCGATACAAATGATACCTCACTTGTGTGGTTAGGCCTAGCGCCCGCGAGAGGAAACGCCCCAAAACGCAACATGGACACATCACATTTTTTTAAAGAAAACAGAGGTGTTTTTTGCAAAGTGCCTACCTGTAGATTTTGGCCTCTAGCTCAACCGGCACCTAAGGAAACGTACCAAACCTCTGCATTTTTTAAAACTAGAGACCTAGCGGAATCCAACATGGGGTGACTTGTGGGGCTCTGACCAGGTTCTGTTACCCAGAATCCTTTGCAAACCTCAAAATTTGGCTAAAAACATGTTTTCTTCACATTTTGGTGACAGATCGTTCTGGAACCAGAGAGGAGCCACAAATTTCCTTCCACCAAGCGTTTCCCCAAGTCGCCTGATAAAAATCATACCTCACTTGTGTGGGTAGGCCTAGCGCCCGCAACAGGAAATGCCCCAAAACGCAACGTTGACACATCACATTTTTTTAAAGAAAACAGAGGTGTTTTTTGCAAAGTGCCTACCTGTAAGTTTTGGCCTCTAGCTCAGCCGGCACCAGAGAAACCTACCAAAACTGTGCATTTTTAAAAAAAACTAGAGACCTAGGGGAATACAAGTTGGGGTGACTTGTGGGGCTCTGACCAGGTTCTGTTACCCAGAATCCTTTGCAAACCTCAAAATTTGGCTAAAAAAACACACGTTCCTCACATTTCTGTGACAGAAAGTTCTGGAATCTGAGAGTAGGCCCAAATTTCCATCCACCCAGCGTTCCCCCACGTCTCCCAATAAAAATGATACCTCACTTGTGTGGGTAGGCCTAGCGCCCGTGACAGGAAATGCCCCAAAGCACAACGTGGACACATCCCATTTTTTGACAGAAAACAGAGCTGTTTTTTGCAAAGTTCCTACTTGTAGATTTTGGCCTCTAGCTCAGCCGGCACCTAGGGAAACCTACCAAACCTGTGCATTTTTTAAAACAAGAGACCTAGGGGAATCCAAGATGGGGTGACATGTGGGGCTCTGACCAGGTTCTGTTACCCAGAATCCTTTGTAAACCTCAAAATTTGACTAAAAAAACACATGTTCCTCACACATCTGTGACAGAAAGTTCTAGAATCTGAGAGGAGCCACAAATTTCCTTCCACCGAGCATTCCCCCAAGTCTCCCGATAAAAATGATACCTCACTTGTGTGGTTAGGCCTAGCGCCCGCGACACAGAACGCCCCATAACAAAACGTGGACACATCCCATTTTTTGAGAGAAAACAGATGTGTTTTTTGCAAAGTGCCTACCTGTTCATTTTGGCATCTAGCTCAGCCGGCACCTAGGGAAGCATAAAAAACCTTTGCATTTTTTAAAACTAGAGACCTAGGGGAATCCAAGATGGGGTGACTTGTGGGGCTCTGACCAGGTTCTGTTACCCAGAATCCTTTGCAAACCTCAAAATTTGGCTAAAAAAACACATGTTCCTCACATTTCTGTGACAGAAAGTTCTGCAATCTGAGAGGAGGGACAAATTTCCTTCCACCCAGCGTTCCCCCAAGTCTCCCGATAAAAATGATACCTCACTTGTGTGGTTAAGCCTAGCGCCCGCGACAGGAAATGCCCCAAAGCACAACGTGGACACATCACATTTTTTGACCGAAAACAGAGCTGTTTTTTGCAAAGTGCCTACCTGTAGATTTTGGACTCTAGCCCAGCCAGCACCTAGGGAAACCTACCAAACCTGTGCATTTTTGAAAACTAGAGACCTAGGGGAATCCAAGATGGGGTGACTCGTGGGGCTCTGACCAGGTTCCGTTACCCAGAATCCTTTGCAAACCTCAAAATTTGGCTAAAAAACTCATGTTCCTCACATTCCTATGACAGAAAGTTCTGGAATCTGAGAGGAGTCACAAATTTCCTTCCATCCACCGTTCCCACAAGTCTCCCGATAAAAATGATACCTCACTTGTGTGG
Organism: Pleurodeles waltl; assembly: GCF_031143425.1. Classification (NCBI taxonomy): domain Eukaryota; kingdom Metazoa; phylum Chordata; class Amphibia; order Caudata; family Salamandridae; genus Pleurodeles; species Pleurodeles waltl. The sequence continues at coordinate 236,389,576 of NC_090447.1, forward strand.
TTAGGCCTAGCGCCCGCGACAGATAACGCCCCAAAACACAATGTGGACACATCACATTTTTTGAGAGAAAACAGATGTGTTTTTTGCAAAGTGCCTACCTGTTCATTTTGGCATCTAGCTCAGCCGGCAACTAGGGAAACCTACCAAACCTGTGCATTTTTGAAAACTAGAGACCTAGGGGAATCCAAGATGGGGTGACTTGTGGGGCTCTGACCAGGTTCTGTTACCCAGAATCCTTTGCAAACCTCAAAATTTGGCTAAAAAAACACATGTTCCTCACATTTCTGTGACAGAAAGTTCTGGAATCTGAGAGGAAGCCCAAATTTCCTTCCACCCAGCGTTCCCCCACGTCTCCCAATAAAAATGATACCTCACTTGTGTGGCTAGGCCTAGCGCCCGTGACAGGAAATGCCCCAAAGCACAACGTGGACACATCCCATTTTTTGACAGAAAACAGAGCTGTTTTTTGCAAAGTTCCTACCTGTAGATTTTGGCCTCTAGCTCAGCCGGCACCTAGGGAAACCTACCAATTCTGTGCATTTTTTAAAACTAGAGACCTAGGGGAATCCAAGATGGGGTGACATGTGGGGCTCTGACCAGGTTCTGTTACCCAGAATCCTTTGCAAACCTCAAAATTTGACTAAAAAAACACATGTTCCTCACATTTCTGTGACAGAAAGTTCAGGAATCTGAGAGGAGCCACAAATTTCCTTCCACCCAGCGTTCCCCCAAGTCTCCCGATAAAAATGATATCTCACTTGTGTGGTTAGGCCTAGCGCCCGCGACACAGAACGCCTCATAACACAACGTGGACACATCCCATTTTTCGAGCATACAAAACCTGTGCATTTTTTAAAACTAGAGACCTAGGGGAATCCAAGATGGGGTGACTTGTGGGGCTCTGACATGTTTCTGTTACCCAGAATCCTTTGCAAACCTCAAAATTTGGCTAAAAAACACATGTTCCTCACATTTCTGTGACAGAAAGTTCTGCAATCTGAGAGGAGGGACAAATTTCCTTCCACCCAGCGTTCCCCCAAGTCTCCAGATAAAAATGATACCTCACTTGTGTGGTTAAGCCTAGCGCCCGCGACAGGAAATGCCCCAAAGCACAACGTGGACACATCACATTTTTTGACAGAAAACAGAGCTGTTTTTTGCAAAGTGCCTACCTGTAGATTTTGGACTCTAGCCCAGCCAGCACCTAGGGAAACCTACCAAACCTGTGCATTTTTGAAAACTAGAGACCTAGGGGAATCCAAGATGGGGTGACTTGTGGGGCTCTGACCAGGTTCCGTTACCCAGAATCCTTTGCAAACCTCAACATTTGGCTAAAAAACTCATTTTCCTCACATTCCTATGACAGAAAGTTCTGGAATCTGAGAGGAGGCATAAATTTCCTTCCACCCAGCGTTCCCCCAAGTCTCCCAATAAAAATGATACCTCACTTGTGTGGGTAGGCCTAGCGCCCGCGACAGGAAATGCCCCAAAGCACAACGTGGACACATCCCATTTTTTGACACAAAACAGAGCTGTTTTTTGCAAAGTGCCTACCTCTAGATTTTGGCCTCTAGCTCAGCCGGCACCTAGGGAAACCTACCAAACCTGTGCATTTCTGAAAACTAGAGACCTAGAGGAGTCCAAGATGGGGTGACTTGTGGGGCTCGGACCAGGTTCTGTTACAGAGAATCTTTTGCAAACCTCAAAATTTGGCTAAAAAACACATTTTCCTCACATTTCGGTGTCAGAAAGTTCTGGAATCTGAGAGGAGTCACAAATTTCCTTCCATCCACCGTTCCCACAAGTCTCCCGATAAAAATGATACCTCACTTGTGTGGTTAGGCCTAGCGCCCGTGACAGATAACGCCCCAAAACACAATGTGGACACATCACATTTTTTGAGAGAAAACAGATGTGTTTTTTGCAAAGTGCCTACCTGTTCATTTTGGCATCTAGCTCAGCCGGCAACTAGGGAAACCTACCAAACCTGTGCATTTTTGAAAACTAGAGACCTAGGGGAATCCAAGATGGGGTGACTTGTGGGGCTCTGACCAGGTTCTGTTACCCAGAATCCTTTGCAAACCTCAAAATTTGGCTAAAAAAACACATGTTCCTCACATTTCTGTGACAGAAAGTTCTGGAATCTGAGAGGAGGCCCAAATTTCCTTCCACCCAGCGTTCCCCCACGTCTCCCAATAAAAATGATACCTCACTTGTGTGGCTAGGCCTAGCGCCCGTGACAGGAAATGCCCCAAAGCACAACGTGGACACATCCCATTTTTTGACAGAAAACAGAGCTGTTTTTTGCAAAGTTCCTACCTATAGATTTTGGCCTCTAGCTCAGCCGGCACCTAGGGAAACCTACCAATTCTGTGCATTTTTTAAAACTAGAGACCTAGGGGAATCCAAGATGGGGTGACATGTGGGGCTCTGACCAGGTTCTGTTACCCAGAATCCTTTGCAAACCTCAAAATTTGACTAAAAAAACACATGTTCCTCACATTTCTGTGACAGAAAGTTCAGGAATCTGAGAGGAGCCACAAATTTCCTTCCACCCAGCGTTCCCCCAAGTCTCCCGATAAAAATGATATCTCACTTGTGTGGTTAGGCCTAGCGCCCGCGACACAGAACGCCTCATAACACAACGTGGACACATCCCATTTTTTGAGCGAAAACAGATGTGTTTTTTGCAAAGTGCCTACCTGTTCATTTTGGCATCTAGCTCAGCCGGCACCTAGGGAAGCATACAAAACCTGTGCATTTTTGAAAACTAGAGACCTAGGGGAATCCAAGATGGGGTGACTTGTGGGGCTCTGACATGTTTCTGTTACCCAGAATCCTTTGCAAACCTCAAAATTTGGCTAAAAAACACATGTTCCTCACATTTCTGTGACAGAAAGTTCTGCAATCTGAGAGGAGGGACAAATTTCCTTCCACCCAGCGTTCCCCCAAGTCTCCCGATAAAAATGATACCTCACTTGTGTGGTTAAGCCTAGCGCCCGCGACAGGAAATGCCCCAAAGCACAACGTGGACACATCACATTTTTTGACAGAAAACAGAGCTGTTTTTTGCAAAGTGCCTACCTGTAGATTTTGGACTCTAGCCCAGCCAGCACCTAGGGAAACCTACCAAACCTGTGCATTTTTGAAAACTAGAGACCTAGGGGAATCCAAGATGGGGTGACTTGTGGGGCTCTGACCAGTTTCCGTTACCCAGAATCCTTTGCAAACCTCAACATTTGGCTAAAAAACTCATGTTCCTCACATTCCTATGACAGAAAGTTCTGGAATCTGAGAGGAGGCATAAATTTCCTTCCACCCAGCGTTCCCCCAAGTCTCCCAATAAAAATGATACCTCACTTGTGTGGGTAGGCCTAGCGCCCGCGACAGGAAATGCCCCAAAGCACAACGTGGACACATCCCATTTTTTGACACAAAACAGAGCTGTTTTTTGCAAAGTGCCTACCTCTAGATTTTGGCCTCTAGCTCAGCCGGCACTAGGGAAACCTACCAAACCTGTGCATTTCTGAAAACTAGAGACCTAGAGGAATCCAAGATGGGATGACTTGTGGGGCTCGGACCAGGTTCTGTTACAGAGAATCTTTTGCAAACCTCAAAATTTGGCTAAAAAACACATTTTCCTCACATTTCGGTGTCAGAAAGTTCTGGAATCTGAGAGGAGCCACAAATTTCCTTCCATCCACCGTTCACACAAGTCTCCCGATAAAAATGATACCTCACTTGTGTGGTTAGGCCTAGCGCCCGCGACAGATAACGCCCCAAAACACAATGTGGACACATCACATTTTTTGAGAGAAAACAGATGTGTTTTTTGCAAAGTGCCTACCTGTTCATTTTGGCATCTAGCTCAGCCGGCACCTAGGGAAACCTACCAAACCTGTGCATTTTTGAAAACTAGAGACCTAGGGGAATCCAAGATGGGGTGACTTGTGGGGCTCTGACCAGGTTCTGTTACCCAGAATCCTTTGCAAACCTCAAAATTTGGCTAAAAAAACACATGTTCCTCACATTTCTGTGACAGAAAGTTCTGGAATCTGAGAGGAGGCCCAAATTTCCTTCCACCCAGCGTTCCCCCACGTCTCCCAATAAAAATGATACCTCACTTGTGTGGGTAGGCCTAGCGCCCGTGACAGGAAATGCCCCAAAGCACAACGTGGACACATCCCATTTTTTGACAGAAAACAGAGCTGTTTTTTTGCAAAGTTCCTACCTGTAGATTTTGGCCTCTAGCTCAGCCGGCAACTAGGGAAACCTACCAAACCTGTGCATTTTTGAAAACTAGAGACCTAGGGGAATCCAAGATGGGGTGACTTGTGGGGCTCTGACCAGGTTCTGTTACCCAGAATCCTTTGCAAACCTCAAAATTTGACTAAAAAAACACATGTTCTTCACATTTCTGTGACAGAAAGTTCAGGAATCTGAGAGGAGCCACAAATTTCCTTCCACCCAGCGTTCCCCCAAGTCTCCCGATAAAAATGATACCTCACTTGTGTGGTTAGGCCTAGCGCCCGCGACACAAAACGCCCCATAACACAACGTGGACACATCCCATTTTTTGAGCGAAAACAGATGTGTTTTTTGCAAAGTGCCTACCTGTTCATTTTGGCATCTAGCTCAGCCGGCACCTAGGGAAGAATACAAAACCTGTGCATTTTTGAAAACTAGAGACCTAGGGGAATCCAAGATGGGGTGACTTGTGGGGCTCTGACATGGTTCTGTTACCCAGAATCCTTTGCAAACCTCAAAATTTGGCAAAAAAAACACATGTTCCTCACATTTCTGTGACAGAAAGTTCTGCAATCTGAGAGGAGGGACAAATTTCCTTCCACCCAGCGTTCCCCCAAGTCTCCCGATAAAAATGATACCTCACTTGTGTGGTTAAGCCTAGCGCCGGCGACAGGAAATGCCCCAAAGCACAACGTGGACACATCACATTTTTTGACAGAAAACAGAGCTGTTTTTTGCAAAGTGCCTACCTGTAGATTTTGGACTCTAGCCCAGCCGGCACCTAGGGAAACCTACCAAACCTGTGCATTTTTGAAAACTAGAGACCTAGGGGAATCCAAGATGGGGTGACTTGTGGGGCTCTGACCAGGTTCCGTTACCCAGAATCCTTTGCAAACCTCAAAATTTGGCTAAAAAACTCATGTTCCTCACATTCCTATGACAGAAAGTTCTGGAATCTGAGAGGAGGTATAAATTTCCTTCCACCCAGCGTTCCCCCAAGTCTCCCAATAAAAATGATACCTCACTTGTGTGGGTAGGCCTAGCGCCCGCGACAGGAAATGCCCAAAGCACAACGTGGACACATCCCATTTTTTGACACAAAACAGAGCTGTTTTTTGCAAAGTGCCTACCTGTAGATTTTGGCCTCTAGCTCAGCCGGCAACTAGGGAAACCTACCAAACCTGTGCATTTCTGAAAACTAGAGACCTAGAGGAATCCAAGATGGGGTGACTTGTGGGGCTCGGACCAGGCTCTGTTACAGAGAATCTTTTGCAAACCTTAAAATTTGGCTAAAAAACACATTTTCCTCACATTTCTGTGACAGAAAGTTCTGGAATCTGAGAGGAGGCCCAAATTTCCTTCCACCCAGCGTTCCCCCACGTCTCCCAATAAAAATGATACCTCACTTGTGTGGGTAGGCCTAGCGCCCGTGACAGGAAATGCCCCAAAGCACAACGTGGACACATCCCATTTTTTGACAGAAAACAGAGCTGTTTTTTGCAAAGTTCCTACCTGTAGATTTTGGCCTCTAGCTCAGCCGGCACCTAGGGAAACCTACCAAATCTGTGCATTTTTTAAAACTAGAGACCTAGGGGAATCCAAGATGGGGTGACTTGTGGGGCTCTGACATGGTTCTGTTACCCAGAATCCTTTGCAAACCTCAAAATTTGGCTAAAAAAACACATGTTCCTCACATTTCTGTGACAGAAAGTTCTGCAATCTGAGAGGAGGGACAAATTTCCTTCCACCCAGCGTTCCCCCAAGTCTCCCGATAAAAATGATACCTCACTTGTGTGGTTAAGCCTAGCGCCTGTGAAAGGAAATGCCGCAAAATGCAATGTGGACACATCACATTTTTTTAAAGAAAACAGAGGTGTTTTTTGCAAAGTGCCTACCTGTAGATTGTGGCCTCTAGCTCAGCCGGCACCTAGGGAAACCTACCAAACCTGTGCATTTTTGAAAACTAGAGAACTAGGGGAATCCAAGATGGGGTGACTTGTGGGGCTCTGACATGGTTCTGTTACCCAGAATCCTTTGCAAACCTCAAAATTTGGCTAAAAAAACACATGTTCCTCACATTTCTGTGACAGAAAGTTCTGCAATCTGAGAGGAGGGACAAATTTCCTTCCACCCAGCGTTCCCCCAAGTCTCCCGATAAAAATGATACCTCACTTGTGTGGTTAAGCCTAGCGCCTGTGAAAGGAAATGCCGCAAAATGCAATGTGGACACATCACATTTTTTTAAAGAAAACAGAGGTGTTTTTTGCAAAGTGCCTACCTGTAGATTGTGGCCTCTAGCTCAGCCGGCACCTAGGGAAACCTACCAAACCTGTGCATTTTTGAAAACTAGAGAACTAGGGGAATCCAAGATGGGGTGACTTGTGGGGCTCTGACATGGTTCTGTTACCCAGAATCCTTTGCAAACCTCAAAATTTGGCTAAAAAAACACATGTTCCTCACATTTCTGTGACAGAAAGTTCTGGAATCTGAGAGGAGGCCCAAATTTCCTTCCACCCAGCGTTCCCCCACGTCTCCCAATAAAAATGATACCTCACTTGTGTGGGTAGGCCTAGCGCCCGTGACAGGAAATGCCCCAAAGCACAACGTGGACACATCCCATTTTTTGACAGAAAACAGAGCTGTTTTTTGCAAAGTTCCTACTTGTAGATTTTGGCCTCTAGCTCAGCCGGCACCTAGGGAAACCTACCAAACCTGTGCATTTTTTAAAACAAGAGACCTAGGGGAATCCAAGATGGGGTGACATGTGGGGCTCTGACCAGGTTCTGTTACCCAGAATCCTTTGTAAACCTCAAAATTTGACTAAAAAAACACATGTTCCTCACACATCTGTAACAGAAAGTTCTAGAATCTGAGAGGAGCCACAAATTTCCTTCCACCGAGCATTCCCCCAAGTCTCCCGATAAAAATGATACCTCACTTGTGTGGTTAGGCCTAGCGCCCGCGACACAGAACGCCCCATAACAAAACGTGGACACATCCCATTTTTTGAGAGAAAACAGATGTGTTTTTTGCAAAGTGCCTACCTGTTCATTTTGGCATCTAGCTCAGCCGGCACCTAGGGAAGCATAAAAAACCTTTGCATTTTTTAAAACTAGAGACCTAGGGGAATCCAAGATGGGGTGACTTGTGGGGCTCTGACCAGGTTCTGTTACCCAGAATCCTTTGCAAACCTCAAAATTTGACTAAAAAAACACATGTTCTTCACATTTCTGTGACAGAAAGTTCAGGAATCTGAGAGGAGCCACAAATTTCCTTCCACCCAGCGTTCCCCCAAGTCTCCCGATAAAAATGATACCTCACTTGTGTGGTTAGGCCTAGCGCCCGCGACACAAAACGCCCCATAACACAACGTGGACACATCCCATTTTTTGAGCGAAAACAGATGTGTTTTTTGCAAAGTGCCTACCTGTTCATTTTGGCATCTAGCTCAGCCGGCACCTAGGGAAGAATACAAAACCTGTGCATTTTTGAAAACTAGAGACCTAGGGGAATCCAAGATGGGGTGACTTGTGGGGCTCTGACATGGTTCTGTTACCCAGAATCCTTTGCAAACCTCAAAATTTGGCAAAAAAAACACATGTTCCTCACATTTCTGTGACAGAAAGTTCTGCAATCTGAGAGGAGGGACAAATTTCCTTCCACCCAGCGTTCCCCCAAGTCTCCCGATAAAAATGATACCTCACTTGTGTGGTTAAGCCTAGCGCCGGCGACAGGAAATGCCCCAAAGCACAACGTGGACACATCACATTTTTTGACAGAAAACAGAGCTGTTTTTTGCAAAGTGCCTACCTGTAGATTTTGGACTCTAGCCCAGCCGGCACCTAGGGAAACCTACCAAACCTGTGCATTTTTGAAAACTAGAGACCTAGGGGAATCCAAGATGGGGTGACTTGTGGGGCTCTGACCAGGTTCCGTTACCCAGAATCCTTTGCAAACCTCAAAATTTGGCTAAAAAACTCATGTTCCTCACATTCCTATGACAGAAAGTTCTGGAATCTGAGAGGAGGTATAAATTTCCTTCCACCCAGCGTTCCCCCAAGTCTCCCAATAAAAATGATACCTCACTTGTGTGGGTAGGCCTAGCGCCCGCGACAGGAAATGCCCAAAGCACAACGTGGACACATCCCATTTTTTGACACAAAACAGAGCTGTTTTTTGCAAAGTGCCTACCTGTAGATTTTGGCCTCTAGCTCAGCCGGCAACTAGGGAAACCTACCAAACCTGTGCATTTCTGAAAACTAGAGACCTAGAGGAATCCAAGATGGGGTGACTTGTGGGGCTCGGACCAGGCTCTGTTACAGAGAATCTTTTGCAAACCTTAAAATTTGGCTAAAAAACACATTTTCCTCACATTTCTGTGACAGAAAGTTCTGGAATCTGAGAGGAGGCCCAAATTTCCTTCCACCCAGCGTTCCCCCACGTCTCCCAATAAAAATGATACCTCACTTGTGTGGGTAGGCCTAGCGCCCGTGACAGGAAATGCCCCAAAGCACAACGTGGACACATCCCATTTTTTGACAGAAAACAGAGCTGTTTTTTGCAAAGTTCCTACCTGTAGATTTTGGCCTCTAGCTCAGCCGGCACCTAGGGAAACCTACCAAATCTGTGCATTTTTTAAAACTAGAGACCTAGGGGAATCCAAGATGGGGTGACTTGTGGGGCTCTGACATGGTTCTGTTACCCAGAATCCTTTGCAAACCTCAAAATTTGGCTAAAAAAACACATGTTCCTCACATTTCTGTGACAGAAAGTTCTGCAATCTGAGAGGAGGGACAAATTTCCTTCCACCCAGCGTTCCCCCAAGTCTCCCGATAAAAATGATACCTCACTTGTGTGGTTAAGCCTAGCGCCTGTGAAAGGAAATGCCGCAAAATGCAATGTGGACACATCACATTTTTTTAAAGAAAACAGAGGTGTTTTTTGCAAAGTGCCTACCTGTAGATTGTGGCCTCTAGCTCAGCCGGCACCTAGGGAAACCTACCAAACCTGTGCATTTTTGAAAACTAGAGAACTAGGGGAATCCAAGATGGGGTGACTTGTGGGGCTCTGACATGGTTCTGTTACCCAGAATCCTTTGCAAACCTCAAAATTTGGCTAAAAAAACACATGTTCCTCACATTTCTGTGACAGAAAGTTCTGCAATCTGAGAGGAGGGACAAATTTCCTTCCACCCAGCGTTCCCCCAAGTCTCCCGATAAAAATGATACCTCACTTGTGTGGTTAAGCCTAGCGCCTGTGAAAGGAAATGCCGCAAAATGCAATGTGGACACATCACATTTTTTTAAAGAAAACAGAGGTGTTTTTTGCAAAGTGCCTACCTGTAGATTGTGGCCTCTAGCTCAGCCGGCACCTAGGGAAACCTACCAAACCTGTGCATTTTTGAAAACTAGAGAACTAGGGGAATCCAAGATGGGGTGACTTGTGGGGCTCTGACATGGTTCTGTTACCCAGAATCCTTTGCAAACCTCAAAATTTGGCTAAAAAAACACATGTTCCTCACATTTCTGTGACAGAAAGTTCTGGAATCTGAGAGGAGGCCCAAATTTCCTTCCACCCAGCGTTCCCCCACGTCTCCCAATAAAAATGATACCTCACTTGTGTGGGTAGGCCTAGCGCCCGTGACAGGAAATGCCCCAAAGCACAACGTGGACACATCCCATTTTTTGACAGAAAACAGAGCTGTTTTTTGCAAAGTTCCTACTTGTAGATTTTGGCCTCTAGCTCAGCCGGCACCTAGGGAAACCTACCAAACCTGTGCATTTTTTAAAACAAGAGACCTAGGGGAATCCAAGATGGGGTGACATGTGGGGCTCTGACCAGGTTCTGTTACCCAGAATCCTTTGTAAACCTCAAAATTTGACTAAAAAAACACATGTTCCTCACACATCTGTAACAGAAAGTTCTAGAATCTGAGAGGAGCCACAAATTTCCTTCCACCGAGCATTCCCCCAAGTCTCCCGATAAAAATGATACCTCACTTGTGTGGTTAGGCCTAGCGCCCGCGACACAGAACGCCCCATAACAAAACGTGGACACATCCCATTTTTTGAGAGAAAACAGATGTGTTTTTTGCAAAGTGCCTACCTGTTCATTTTGGCATCTAGCTCAGCCGGCACCTAGGGAAGCATAAAAAACCTTTGCATTTTTTAAAACTAGAGACCTAGGGGAATCCAAGATGGGGTGACTTGTGGGGCTCTGACCAGGTTCTGTTACCCAGAATCCTTTGCAAACCTCAAAATTTGGCTAAAAAAACACATGTTCCTCACATTTCTGTGACAGAAAGTTCTGCAATCTGAGAGGAGGGACAAATTTCCTTCCACCCAGCGTTCCCCCAAGTCTCCCGATAAAAATGATACCTCACTTGTGTGGTTAAGCCTAGCGCCCGCGACAGGAAATGCCCCAAAGCACAACGTGGACACATCACATTTTTTGACCGAAAACAGAGCTGTTTTTTGCAAAGTGCCTACCTGTAGATTTTGGACTCTAGCCCAGCCAGCACCTAGGGAAACCTACCAAACCTGTGCATTTTTGAAAACTAGAGACCTAGGGGAATCCAAGATGGGGTGACTCGTGGGGCTCTGACCAGGTTCCGTTACCCAGAATCCTTTGCAAACCTCAAAATTTGGCTAAAAAACTCATGTTCCTCACATTCCTATGACAGAAAGTTCTGGAATCTGAGAGGAGGCATGAATTTCCTTCCACCCAGCGTTCCCCCAAGTCTCCCAATAAAAATGATACCTCACTTGTGTGGGTAGGCCTAGCGCTCGCGACAGGAAATGCCCCAAAGCACAACGTGGACACATCACATTTTTTTAAAGAAAACAGAGGTGTTTTTTGCAAAGTGCCTACCTGTAGATTGTGGCCTCTAGCTCAGCCGGCACCTAGGGAAACCTACCAAACCTGTGCATTTTTGAAAACTAGAGAACTAGGGGAATCCAAGATGGGGTGACTTGTGGGGCTCGGACCAGGTTCTGTAACAGAGAATGTTTTGCAAACCTCAAAATTTGGCTAAAAGAACACATGTTCCTCACATTTCTGTGAGAGAAAGTTCTGGAATCTGAGAGGAGGCACAAATTTCCTTCCACCCAGCGTTCCCCCAAGTCTCCCGATACAAATGATACCTCACTTGTGTGGTTAGGCCTAGCGCCCGCGAGAGGAAACGCCCCAAAACGCAACATGGACACATCACATTTTTTTAAAGAAAACAGAGGTGTTTTTTGCAAAGTGCCTACCTGTAGATTTTGGCCTCTAGCTCAACCGGCACCTAAGGAAACGTACCAAACCTCTGCATTTTTTAAAACTAGAGACCTAGCGGAATCCAACATGGGGTGACTTGTGGGGCTCTGACCAGGTTCTGTTACCCAGAATCCTTTGCAAACCTCAAAATTTGGCTAAAAACATGTTTTCTTCACATTTTGGTGACAGATCGTTCTGGAACCAGAGAGGAGCCACAAATTTCCTTCCACCAAGCGTTTCCCCAAGTCGCCTGATAAAAATCATACCTCACTTGTGTGGGTAGGCCTAGCGCCCGCAACAGGAAATGCCAAAAAAACGCAACGTTGACACATCACATTTTTTTAAAGAAAACAGAGGTGTTTTTTGCAAAGTGCCTACCTGTAAGTTTTGGCCTCTAGCTCAGCCGGCACCAGAGAAACCTACCAAAACTGTGCATTTTTTAAAAAAACTAGAGACCTAGGGGAATACAAGTTGGGGTGACTTGTGGGGCTCTGACCAGGTTCTGTTACCCAGAATCCTTTGCAAACCTCAAAATTTGGCTAAAAAAACACACGTTCCTCACATTTCTGTGACAGAAAGTTCTGGAATCTGAGAGTAGGCCCAAATTTCCATCCGCCCAGCGTTCCCCCACGTCTCCCAATAAAAATGATACCTCACTTGTGTGGGTAGGCCTAGCGCCCGTGACAGGAAATGCCCCAAAGCACAACGTGGACACATCCCATTTTTTGACAGAAAACAGAGCTGTTTTTTGCAAAGTTCCTACTTGTAGATTTTGGCCTCTAGCTCAGCCGGCACCTAGGGAAACCTACCAAACCTGTGCATTTTTTAAAACAAGAGACCTAGGGGAATCCAAGATGGGGTGACATGTGGGGCTCTGACCAGGTTCTGTTACCCAGAATCCTTTGTAAACCTCAAAATTTGACTAAAAAAACACATGTTCCTCACACATCTGTGACAGAAAGTTCTAGAATCTGAGAGGAGCCACAAATTTCCTTCCACCGAGCATTCCCCCAAGTCTCCCGATAAAAATGATACCTCACTTGTGTGGTTAGGCCTAGCGCCCGCGACACAGAACGCCCCATAACAAAACGTGGACACATCCCATTTTTTGAGAGAAAACAGATGTGTTTTTTGCAAAGTGCCTACCTGTTCATTTTGGCATCTAGCTCAGCCGGCACCTAGGGAAGCATAAAAAACCTGTGCATTTTTTTAAAACTAGAGACCTAGGGGAATCCAAGATGGGGTGACTTGTGGGGCTCTGACCAGGTTCTGTTACCCAGAATCCTTTGCAAACCTCAAAATTTGGCTAAAAAAACACATGTTCCTCACATTTCTGTGACAGAAAGTTCTGCAATCTGAGAGGAGGGACAAATTTCCTTCCACCCAGCGTTCCCCCAAGTCTCCCGATAAAAATGATACCTCACTTGTGTGGTTAAGCCTAGCGCCCGCGACAGGAAATGCCCCAAAGCACAACGTGGACACATCACATTTTTTGACCGAAAACAGAGCTGTTTTTTGCAAAGTGCCTACCTGTAGATTTTGGACTCTAGCCCAGCCAGCACCTAGGGAAACCTACCAAACCTGTGCATTTTTGAAAACTAGAGACCTAGGGGAATCCAAGATGGGGTGACTCGTGGGGCTCTGACCAGGTTCCGTTACCCAGAATCCTTTGCAAACCTCAAAATTTGGCTAAAAAACTCATGTTCTTCACATTCCTATGACAGAAAGTTCTGGAATCTGAGAGGAGGCATGAATTTCCTTCCACCCAGCGTTCCCCCAAGTCTCCCAATAAAAATGATACCTCACTTGTGTGGGTAGGCCTAGCGCTCGCGACAGGAAATGCCCCAAAGCACAACGTGGACACATCCCATTTTTTGACACAAATCAGAGCTGTTTTTTGCAAAGTGCCTACCTCTAGATTTTGGCCTCTAGCTCAGCCGGCACCTAGGGAAACCTACCAAACCTGTGCATTTCTGAAAACTAGAGACCTAGAGGAATCCAAGATGGGGTGACTTGTGGGGCTCGGACCAGGTTCTGTTACAGAGAATCTTTTGCAAACCTCAAAATTTGGCTAAAAAACACATTTTCCTCACATTTCGGTGTCAGAAAGTTCTGGAATCTGAGAGGAGTCACAAATTTCCTTCCATCCACCGTTCCCACAAGTCTCCCGATAAAAATGATACCTCACTTGTGTGGTTAGGCCTAGCGCCCGCGACAGATAACGCCCCAAAACACAATGTGGACACATCACATTTTTTGAGAGAAAACAGATGTGTCTTTTGCAAAGTGCCTACCTGTTCATTTTGGCATCTAGCTCAGCCGGCAACTAGGGAAACCTACCAAACCTGTGCATTTTTGAAAACTAGAGACCTAGGGGAAACCAAGATGGGGTGACTTGTGAGGCTCTGACCAGGTTCTGTTACCCAGAATCCTTTGCAAACCTCAAAATTTGGCTAAAAAAACACATGTTCCTCACATTTCTGTGACAGAAAGTTCTGGAATCTGAGAGGAGGCCCAAATTTCCTTCCACCCAGCGTTCCCCCACGTCTCCCAATAAAAATGATATCTCACTTGTGTGGTTAGGTCTAGCGCCCGCGACACAGAACGCCTCATAACACAACGTGGACACATCCCATTTTTTGAGCGAAAACATATGTGTTTTTTGCAAAGTGCCTACCTGTTCATTTTGGCATCTAGCTCAGCCGGCACCTAGGGAAGCATACAAAACCTGTGCATTTTTGAAAACTAGAGACCTAGGGGAATCCAAGATGGGGTGACTTGTGGGGCTCTGACATGTTTCTGTTACCCAGAATCCTTTGCAAACCTCAAAATTTGGCTAAAAAACACATGTTCCTCACATTTCTGTGACAGAAAGTTCTGCAATCTGAGAGGAGGGACAAATTTCCTTCCACCCAGCGTTCCCCCAAGTCTCCCGATAAAAATGATACCTCACTTGTGTGGTTAAGCCTAGCGCCCGCGACAGGAAATGCCCCAAAGCACAACGTGGACACATCACATTTTTTGACAGAAAACAGAGCTGTTTTTTGCAAAGTGCCTACCTGTAGATTTTGGACTCTAGCCCAGCCAGCACCTAGGGAAACCTACCAAACCTGTGCATTTTTGAAAACTAGAGACCTAGGGGAATCCAAGATGGGGTGACTTGTGGGGCTCTGACCAGGTTCCGTTACCCAGAATCCTTTGCAAACCTCAACATTTGGCTAAAAAACTCATGTTCCTCACATTCCTATGACAGAAAGTTCTGGAATCTGAGAGGAGGCATAAATTTCCTTCCACCCAGCGTTCCCCCAAGTCTCCCAATAAAAATGATACCTCACTTGTGTGGGTAGGCCTAGCGCCCGCGACAGGAAATGCCCCAAAGCACAACGTGGACACATCCCATTTTTTGACACAAAACAGAGCTGTTTTTTGCAAAGTGCCTACCTCTAGATTTTGGCCTCTAGCTCAGCCGGCACCTAGGGAAACCTACCAAACCTGTGCATTTCTGAAAACTAGAGACCTAGAGGAATCCAAGATGGGGTGACTTGTGGGGCTCGGACCAGGTTCTGTTACAGAGAATCTTTTGCAAACCTCAAAATTTGGCTAAAAAACACATTTTCCTCACATTTCGGTGTCAGAAAGTTCTGGAATCTGAGAGGAGTCACAAATTTCCTTCCATCCACCGTTCCCACAAGTCTCCCGATAAAAATGATACCTCACTTGTGTGGTTAGGCCTAGCGCCCGCGACAGATAACGCCCCAAAACACAATGTGGACACATCACATTTTTTGAGAGAAAACAGATGTGTTTTTTGCAAAGTGCCTACCTGTTCATTTTGGCATCTAGCTCAGCCGGCACCTAGGGAAACCTACCAAACCTGTGCATTTTTGAAAACTAGAGACCTAGGGGAATCCAAGATGGGGTGACTTGTGGGGCTCTGACCAGGTTCTGTTACCCAGAATCCTTTGCAAACCTCAAAATTTGGCTAAAAAAACACATGTTCCTCACATTTCTGTGACAGAAAGTTCTGGAATCTGAGAGGAGGCCCAAATTTCCTTCCACCCAGCGTTCCCCCACGTCTCCCAATAAAAATGATACCTCACTTGTGTGGCTAGGCCTAGCGCCCGTGACAGGAAATGCCCCAAAGCACAACGTGGACACATCCCATTTTTTGACAGAAAACAGAGCTGTTTTTTGCAAAGTTCCTACCTGTAGATTTTGGCCTCTAGCTCAGCCGGCACCTAGGGAAACCTACCAATTCTGTGCATTTTTTAAAACTAGAGACCTAGGGGAATCCAAGATGGGGTGACATGTGGGGCTCTGACCAGGTTCTGTTACCCAGAATCCTTTGCAAACCTCAAAATTTGACTAAAAAAACACATGTTCCTCACATTTCTGTGACAGAAAGTTCAGGAATCTGAGAGGAGCCACAAATTTCCTTCCACCCAGCGTTCCCCCAAGTCTCCCGATAAAAATGATATCTCACTTGTGTGGTTAGGCCTAGCGCCCGCGACACAGAACGCCTCATAACACAACGTGGACACATCCCATTTTTTGAGCGAAAACAGATGTGTTTTTTGCAAAGTGCCTACCTGTTCATTTTGGCATCTAGCTCAGCCGGCACCTAGGGAAGCATACAAAACCTGTGCATTTTTGAAAACTAGAGACCTAGGGGAATCCAAGATGGGGTGACTTGTGGGGCTCTGACATGTTTCTGTTACCCAGAATCCTTTGCAAACCTCAAAATTTGGCTAAAAAACACATGTTCCTCACATTTCTGTGACAGAAAGTTCTGCAATCTGAGAGGAGGGACAAATTTCCTTCCACCCAGCGTTCCCCCAAGTCTCCCGATAAAAATGATACCTCACTTGTGTGGTTAAGCCTAGCGCCCGCGACAGGAAATGCCCCAAAGCACAACGTGGACACATCACATTTTTTGACAGAAAACAGAGCTGTTTTTTGCAAAGTGCCTACCTGTAGATTTTGGACTCTAGCCCAGCCAGCACCTAGGGAAACCTACCAAACCTGTGCATTTTTGAAAACTAGAGACCTAGGGGAATCCAAGATGGGGTGACTTGTGGGGCTCTGACCAGGTTCCGTTACCCAGAATCCTTTGCAAACCTCAACATTTGGCTAAAAAACTCATGTTCCTCACATTCCTATGACAGAAAGTTCTGGAATCTGAGAGGAGGCATAAATTTCCTTCCACCCAGCGTTCCCCCAAGTCTCCCAATAAAAATGATACCTCACTTGTGTGGGTAGGCCTAGCGCCCGCGACAGGAAATGCCCCAAAGCACAACGTGGACACATCCCATTTTTTGATACAAAACAGAGCTGTTTTTTGCAAAGTGCCTACCTCTAGATTTTGGCCTCTAGCTCAGCCGGCACCTAGGGAAACCTACCAAACCTGTGCATTTCTGAAAACTAGAGACCTAGAGGAATCCAAGATGGGATGACTTGTGGGGCTCGGACCAGGTTCTGTTACAGAGAATCTTTTGCAAACCTCAAAATTTGGCTAAAAAACACATTTTCCTCACATTTCGGTGTCAGAAAGTTCTGGAATCTGAGAGGAGCCACAAATTTCCTTCCATCCACCGTTCCCACAAGTCTCCCGATAAAAATGATACCTCACTTGTGTGGTTAGGCCTAGCGCCCGCGACAGATAACGCCCCAAAACACAATGTGGACACATCACATTTTTTGAGAGAAAACAGATGTGTTTTTTGCAAAGTGCCTACCTGTTCATTTTGGCATCTAGCTCAGCCGGCACCTAGGGAAACCTACCAAACCTGTGCATTTTTGAAAACTAGAGACCTATTGGAATCCAAGATGGGGTGACTTGTGGGGCTCTGACCAGGTTCTGTTACCCAGAATCCTTTGCAAACCTCAAAATTTGGCTAAAAAAACACATGTTCCTCACATTTCTGTGACAGAAAGTTCTGGAATCTGAGAGGAGGCCCAAATTTCCTTCCACCCAGCGTTCCCCCACGTCTCCCAATAAAAATGATACCTCACTTGTGTGGGTAGGCCTAGCGCCCGTGACAGGAAATGCCCCAAAGCACAACGTGGACACATCCCATTTTTTGACAGAAAACAGAGCTGTTTTTTGCAAAGTTCCTACCTGTAGATTTTGGCCTCTAGCTCAGCCGGCACCTAGGGAAACCTGCCAAATCTGTGCATTTTTTAAAACTAGAGACCTAGGGGAATCCAAGATGGGGTGACATGTGGTGCTCTGACCAGGTTCTGTTACCCAGAATCCTTTGCAAACCTCAAAATTTGACTAAAAAAACACATGTTCTTCACATTTCTGTGACAGAAAGTTCAGGAATCTGAGAGGAGCCACAAATTTCCTTCCACCCAGCGTTCCCCCAAGTCTCCCGATAAAAATGATACCTCACTTGTGTGGTTAGGCCTAGCGCCCGCGACACAAAACGCCCCATAACACAACGTGGACACATCCCATTTTTTGAGCGAAAACAGATATGTTTTTTGCAAAGTGCCTACCTGTTCATTTTGGCATCTAGCTCAGCCGGCACCTAGGGAAGCATACAAAACCTGTGCATTTTTGAAAACTAGAGACCTAGGGGAATCCAAGATGGGGTGACTTGTGGGGCTCTGACATGGTTCTGTTACCCAGAATCCTTTGCAAACCTCAAAATTTGGCTAAAAAAACACATGTTCCTCACATTTCTGTGACAGAAAGTTCTGCAATCTGAGAGGAGGGACAAATTTCCTTCCACCCAGCGTTCCCCCAAGTCTCCCGATAAAAATGATACCTCACTTGTGTGGTTAAGCCTAGCGCCCGCGACAGGAAATGCCCCAAAGCACAACGTGGACACATCACATTTTTTGACAGAAAACAGAGCTGTTTTTTGCAAAGTGCCTACCTGTAGATTTTGGACTCTAGCCCAGCCGGCACCTAGGGAAACCTACCAAACCTGTGCATTTTTGAAAACTAGAGACCTAGGGGAATCCAAGATGGGGTGACTTGTGGGGCTCTGACCAGGTTCCGTTAACCAGAATCCTTTGCAAACCTCAAAATTTGGCTAAAAAACTCATGTTCCTCACATTCCTATGACAGAAAGTTCTGGAATCTGAGAGGAGGTATAAATTTCCTTCCACCCAGCGTTCCCCCAAGTCTCCCAATAAAAATGATTCCTCACTTGTGTGGGTAGGCCTAGCGCCCGCGACAGGAAATGCCCCAAAGCACAACGTGGACAAATCACATTTTTTGACACAAAACAGAGCTGTTTTTTGCAAAGTGTCTACCTGTAGATTTTGGCCTCTAGCTCAGCCGGCACCTAGGGAAACCTACCAAACCTGTGCCATTTCTGAAAACTAGAGACCTAGAGAATCCAAGATGGGGTGACTTGTGGGGCTCGGACCAGGTTCTGTTACAGAGAATCTTTTGCAAACCTCAAAATTTGGCTAAAAAACACATTTTCCTCACATTTCTGTGACAGAAAGTTCTGGAATCTGAGAGGAGGCCCAAATTTCCTTCCACCCAGCGTTCCCCCACGTCTCCCAATAAAAATGATACCTCACTTGTGTGGGTAGGCCTAGCGCCCGTGACAGGAAATGCCCCAAAGCACAACGTGGACACATCCCATTTTTTGACAGAAAACAGAGCTGTTTTTTGCAAAGTTCCTACCTGTAGATTTTGGCCTCTAGCTCAGCCGGCACCTAGGGAAACCTACCAATTCTGTGCATTTTTTAAAACTAGAGACCTAGGGGAATCCAAGATGGGGTGACATGTGGGGCTCTGACCAGGTTCTGTTACCCAGAATCCTTTGCAAACCTCAAAATTTGACTAAAAAAACACATGTTCCTCACATTTCTGTGACAGAAAGTTCAGGAATCTGAGAGGAGCCACAAATTTCCTTCCACCCAGCGTTCCCCCAAGTCTCCCGATAAAAATGATATCTCACTTGTGTGGTTAGGCCTAGCGCCCGCGACACAGAACGCCTCATAACACAACGTGGACACATCCCATTTTTTGAGCGAAAACAGATGTGTTTTTTGCAAAGTGCCTACCTGTTCATTTTGGCATCTAGCTCAGCCGGCACCTAGGGAAGCATACAAAACCTGTGCATTTTTGAAAACTAGAGACCTAGGGGAATCCAAGATGGGGTGACTTGTGGGGCTCTGACATGTTTCTGTTACCCAGAATCCTTTGCAAACCTCAAAATTTGGCTAAAAAACACATGTTCCTCACATTTCTGTGACAGAAAGTTCTGCAATCTGAGAGGAGGGACAAATTTCCTTCCACCCAGCGTTCCCCCAAGTCTCCCGATAAAAATGATACCTCACTTGTGTGGTTAAGCCTAGCGCCCGCGACAGGAAATGCCCCAAAGCACAACGTGGACACATCACATTTTTTGACAGAAAACAGAGCTGTTTTTTGCAAAGTGCCTACCTGTAGATTTTGGACTCTAGCCCAGCCAGCACCTAGGGAAACCTACCAAACCTGTGCATTTTTGAAAACTAGAGACCTAGGGGAATCCAAGATGGGGTGACTTGTGGGGCTCTGACCAGGTTCCGTTACCCAGAATCCTTTGCAAACCTCAACATTTGGCTAAAAAACTCATGTTCCTCACATTCCTATGACAGAAAGTTCTGGAATCTGAGAGGAGGCATAAATTTCCTTCCACCCAGCGTTCCCCCAAGTCTCCCAATAAAAATGATACCTCACTTGTGTGGGTAGGCCTAGCGCCCGCGACAGGAAATGCCCCAAAGCACAACGTGGACACATCCCATTTTTTGATACAAAACAGAGCTGTTTTTTGCAAAGTGCCTACCTCTAGATTTTGGCCTCTAGCTCAGCCGGCACCTAGGGAAACCTACCAAACCTGTGCATTTCTGAAAACTAGAGACCTAGAGGAATCCAAGATGGGATGACTTGTGGGGCTCGGACCAGGTTCTGTTACAGAGAATCTTTTGCAAACCTCAAAATTTGGCTAAAAAACACATTTTCCTCACATTTCGGTGTCAGAAAGTTCTGGAATCTGAGAGGAGCCACAAATTTCCTTCCATCCACCGTTCCCACAAGTCTCCCGATAAAAATGATACCTCACTTGTGTGGTTAGGCCTAGCGCCCGCGACAGATAACGCCCCAAAACACAATGTGGACACATCACATTTTTTGAGAGAAAACAGATGTGTTTTTTGCAAAGTGCCTACCTGTTCATTTTGGCATCTAGCTCAGCCGGCACCTAGGGAAACCTACCAAACCTGTGCATTTTTGAAAACTAGAGACCTATTGGAATCCAAGATGGGGTGACTTGTGGGGCTCTGACCAGGTTCTGTTACCCAGAATCCTTTGCAAACCTCAAAATTTGGCTAAAAAAACACATGTTCCTCACATTTCTGTGACAGAAAGTTCTGGAATCTGAGAGGAGGCCCAAATTTCCTTCCACCCAGCGTTCCCCCACGTCTCCCAATAAAAATGATACCTCACTTGTGTGGGTAGGCCTAGCGCCCGTGACAGGAAATGCCCCAAAGCACAACGTGGACACATCCCATTTTTTGACAGAAAACAGAGCTGTTTTTTGCAAAGTTCCTACCTGTAGATTTTGGCCTCTAGCTCAGCCGGCACCTAGGGAAACCTGCCAAATCTGTGCATTTTTTAAAACTAGAGACCTAGGGGAATCCAAGATGGGGTGACATGTGGTGCTCTGACCAGGTTCTGTTACCCAGAATCCTTTGCAAACCTCAAAATTTGACTAAAAAAACACATGTTCTTCACATTTCTGTGACAGAAAGTTCAGGAATCTGAGAGGAGCCACAAATTTCCTTCCACCCAGCGTTCCCCCAAGTCTCCCGATAAAAATGATACCTCACTTGTGTGGTTAGGCCTAGCGCCCGCGACACAAAACGCCCCATAACACAACGTGGACACATCCCATTTTTTGAGCGAAAACAGATATGTTTTTTGCAAAGTGCCTACCTGTTCATTTTGGCATCTAGCTCAGCCGGCACCTAGGGAAGCATACAAAACCTGTGCATTTTTGAAAACTAGAGACCTAGGGGAATCCAAGATGGGGTGACTTGTGGGGCTCTGACATGGTTCTGTTACCCAGAATCCTTTGCAAACCTCAAAATTTGGCTAAAAAAACACATGTTCCTCACATTTCTGTGACAGAAAGTTCTGCAATCTGAGAGGAGGGACAAATTTCCTTCCACCCAGCGTTCCCCCAAGTCTCCCGATAAAAATGATACCTCACTTGTGTGGTTAAGCCTAGCGCCCGCGACAGGAAATGCCCCAAAGCACAACGTGGACACATCACATTTTTTGACAGAAAACAGAGCTGTTTTTTGCAAAGTGCCTACCTGTAGATTTTGGACTCTAGCCCAGCCGGCACCTAGGGAAACCTACCAAACCTGTGCATTTTTGAAAACTAGAGACCTAGGGGAATCCAAGATGGGGTGACTTGTGGGGCTCTGACCAGGTTCCGTTAACCAGAATCCTTTGCAAACCTCAAAATTTGGCTAAAAAACTCATGTTCCTCACATTCCTATGACAGAAAGTTCTGGAATCTGAGAGGAGGTATAAATTTCCTTCCACCCAGCGTTCCCCCAAGTCTCCCAATAAAAATGATTCCTCACTTGTGTGGGTAGGCCTAGCGCCCGCGACAGGAAATGCCCCAAAGCACAACGTGGACAAATCACATTTTTTGACACAAAACAGAGCTGTTTTTTGCAAAGTGTCTACCTGTAGATTTTGGCCTCTAGCTCAGCCGGCACCTAGGGAAACCTACCAAACCTGTGCATTTCTGAAAACTAGAGACCTAGAGGAATCCAAGATGGGGTGACTTGTGGGGCTCGGACCAGGTTCTGTTACAGAGAATCTTTTGCAAACCTCAAAATTTGGCTAAAAAACACATTTTCCTCACATTTCTGTGACAGAAAGTTCTGGAATCTGAGAGGAGGCCCAAATTTCCTTCCACCCAGCGTTCCCCCACGTCTCCCAATAAAAATGATACCTCACTTGTGTGGGTAGGCCTAGCGCCCGTGACAGGAAATGCCCCAAAGCACAACGTGGACACATCCCATTTTTTGACAGAAAACAGAGCTGTTTTTTGCAAAGTTCCTACCTGTAGATTTTGGCCTCTAGCTCAGCCGGCACCTAGGGAAACCTACCAATTCTGTGCATTTTTTAAAACTAGAGACCTAGGGGAATCCAAGATGGGGTGACATGTGGGGCTCTGACCAGGTTCTGTTACCCAGAATCCTTTGCAAACCTCAAAATTTGACTAAAAAAACACATGTTCCTCACATTTCTGTGACAGAAAGTTCAGGAATCTGAGAGGAGCCACAAATTTCCTTCCACCCAGCGTTCCCCCAAGTCTCCCGATAAAAATGATATCTCACTTGTGTGGTTAGGCCTAGCGCCCGCGACACAGAACGCCTCATAACACAACGTGGACACATCCCATTTTTTGAGCGAAAACAGATGTGTTTTTTGCAAAGTGCCTACCTGTTCATTTTGGCATCTAGCTCAGCCGGCACCTAGGGAAGCATACAAAACCTGTGCATTTTTGAAAACTAGAGACCTAGGGGAATCCAAGATGGGGTGACTTGTGGGGCTCTGACATGTTTCTGTTACCCAGAATCCTTTGCAAACCTCAAAATGTGGCTAAAAAACACATGTTCCTCACATTTCTGTGACAGAAAGTTCTGCAATCTGAGAGGAGGGACAAATTTCCTTCCACCCAGCGTTCCCCCAAGTCTCCCGATAAAAATGATACCTCACTTGTGTGGTTAAGCCTAGCGCCCGCGACAGGAAATGCCCCAAAGCACAACGTGGACACATCACATTTTTTGACAGAAAACAGAGCTGTTTTTTGCAAAGTGCCTACCTGTAGATTTTGGACTCTAGCCCAGCCAGCACCTAGGGAAACCTACCAAACCTGTGCATTTTTGAAAACTAGAGACCTAGGGGAATCCAAGATGGGGTGACTTGTGGGGCTCTGACCAGGTTCCGTTACCCAGAATCCTTTGCAAACCTCAACATTTGGCTAAAAAACTCATGTTCCTCACATTCCTATGACAGAAAGTTCTGGAATCTGAGAGGAGGCATAAATTTCCTTCCACCCAGCGTTCCCCCAAGTCTCCCAATAAAAATGATACCTCACTTGTGTGGGTAGGCCTAGCGCCCGCGACAGGAAATGCCCCAAAGCACAACGTGGACACATCCCATTTTTTGACACAAAACAGAGCTGTTTTTTGCAAAGTGCCTACCTCTAGATTTTGGCCTCTAGCTCAGCCGGCACCTAGGGAAACCTACCAAACCTGTGCATTTCAGAAAACTAGAGACCTAGAGGAATCCAAGATGGGATGACTTGTGGGGCTCGGACCAGGTTCTGTTACAGAGAATCTTTTGCAAACCTCAAAATTTGGCTAAAAAACACATTTTCCTCACATTTCGGTGTCAGAAAGTTCTGGAATCTGAGAGGAGCCACAAATTTCCTTCCATCCACCGTTCCCACAAGTCTCCCGATAAAAATGATACCTCACTTGTGTGGTTAGGCCTAGCGCCCGCGACAGATAACGCCCCAAAACACAATGTGGACACATCACATTTTTTGAGAGAAAACAGATGTGTTTTTTGCAAAGTGCCTACCTGTTCATTTTGGCATCTAGCTCAGCCGGCACCTAGGGAAACCTACCAAACCTGTGCATTTTTGAAAACTAGAGACCTAGGGGAATCCAAGATGGGGTGACTTGTGGGGCTCTGACCAGGTTCTGTTACCCGGAATCCTTTGCAAACCTCAAAATTTGGCTAAAAAAACACATGTTCCTCACATTTCTGTGACAGAAAGTTCTGGAATCTGAGAGGAGGCCCAAATTTCCTTCCACCCAGCGTTCCCCCACGTCTCCCAATAAAAATGATACCTCACTTGTGTGGGTAGGCCTAGCGCCCGTGACAGGAAATGCCCCAAAGCACAACGTGGACACATCCCATTTTTTGACAGAAAACAGAGCTGTTTTTTGCAAAGTTCCTACCTGTAGATTTTGGCCTCTAGCTCAGCCGGCACCTAGGGAAACCTACCAAACCTGTGCATTTCTGAAAACTAGAGACCTAGGGGAATCCAAGATGGGGTGACATGTGGTGCTCTGACCAGGTTCTGTTACCCAGAATCCTTTGCAAACCTCAAAATTTGACTAAAAAAACACATGTTCTTCACATTTCTGTGACAGAAAGTTCAGGAATCTGAGAGGAGCCACAAATTTCCTTCCACCCAGCGTTCCCCCAAGTCTCCCGATAAAAATGATACCTCACTTGTGTGGTTAGGCCTAGCGCCCGCGACACAAAACGCCCCATAACACAACGTGGACACATCCCATTTTTTGAGCGAAAACAGATGTGTTTTTTGCAAAGTGCCTACCTGTTCATTTTGGCATCTAGCTCAGCCGGCACCTAGGGAAGCATACAAAACCTGTGCATTTTTGAAAACTAGAGACCTAGGGGAATCCAAGATGGGGTGACTTGTGGGGCTCTGACATGGTTCTGTTACCCAGAATCCTTTGCAAACCTGAAAATTTGGCTAAAAAAACACATGTTCCTCACATTTCTGTGACAGAAAGTTCTGCAATCTGAGAGGAGGGACAAATTTCCTTCCACCCAGCGTTCCCCCAAGTCTCCCGATAAAAATGATACCTCACTTGTGTGGTTAAGCCTAGCGCCCGCGACAGGAAATGCCCCAAAGCACAACGTGGACACATCACATTTTTTGACAGAAAACAGAGCTGTTTTTTGCAAAGTGCCTACCTGTAGATTTTGGACTCTAGCCCAGCCGGCACCTAGGGAAACCTACCAAACCTGTGCATTTTTGAAAACTAGAGACCTAGGGGAATCCAAGATGGGGTGTCTTGTGGGGCTCTGACCAGGTTCCGTTACCCAGAATCCTTTGCAAACCTCACAATTTGGCTAAAAAACTCATGTTCCTCACATTCCTATGACAGAAAGTTCTGGAATCTGAAAGGAGGTATAAATTTCCTTCCACCCAGCGTTCCCCCAAGTCTCCCAATAAAAATGATACCTCACTTGTGTGGGTAGGCCTAGCGCCCGCGACAGGAAATGCCCCAAAGCACAACGTGGACACATCCCATTTTTTGACACAAAACAGAGCTGTTTTTTGCAAAGTGCCTACCTGTAGATTTTGGCCTCTAGCTCAGCCGGCACCTAGGGAAACCTACCAAACCTGTGCATTTCTGAAAACTAGAGACCTAGAGGAATCCAAGATGGGGTGACTTGTGGGGCTCGGACCAGGTTCTGTTACAGAGAATCTTTTGCAAACCTCAAAATTTGGCTAAAAAACACATTTTCCTCACATTTCTGTGACAGAAAGTTCTGGAATCTGAGAGGAGGCCCAAATTTCCTTCCACCCAGCGTTCCCCCACGTCTCCCAATAAAAATGATACCTCACTTGTGTGGGTAGGCCTAGCGCCCGTGACAGGAAATGCCCCAAAGCACAACGTGGACACATCCCATTTTTTGACAGAAAACAGAGCTGTTTTTTGCAAAGTTCCTACCTGTAGATTTTGGCCTCTAGCTCAGCCGGCACCTAGGGAAACCTACCAAATCTGTGCATTTTTTAAAACTAGAGACCTAGGGGAATCCAAGATGGGGTGACTTGTGGGGCTCTGACATGGTTCTGTTACCCAGAATCCTTTGCAAACCTCAAAATTTGGCTAAAAAAACACATGTTCCTCACATTTCTGTGACAGAAAGTTCTGCAATCTGAGAGGAGGGACAAATTTCCTTCCACCCAGCGTTCCCCCAAGTCTCCCGATAAAAATGATACCTCACTTGTGTGGTTAAGCCTAGCGCCCGCGACAGGAAATGCCCCAAAGCACAACGTGGACACATCCCATTTTTTGACACAAAACAGAGCTGTTTTTTGCAAAGTGCCTACCTGTAGATTTTGGCCTCTAGCTCAGCCGGCACCTAGGGAAACCTACCAAACCTGTGCATTTCTGAAAACTAGAGACCTAGAGGAATCCAAGATGGGGTGACTTGTGGGGCTCTGACCAGGTTCCGTTACCCAGAATCCTTTGCAAACCTCAAAATTTGGCTAAAAAACTCATGTTCTTCACATTCCTATGACAGAAAGTTCTGGAATCTGAGAGGAGGTATAAATTTCCTTCCACCCAGCGTTCCCCCAAGTCTCCCAATAAAAATGATACCTCACTTGTGTGGGTAGGCCTAGCGCCCGCGACAGGAAATGCCCCAAAGCACAGCGTGGACACATCCCATTTTTTGACACAAAACAGAGCTGTTTTTTGCAAAGTGCCTACCTGTAGATTTTGGCCTCTAGCTCAGCCGGCACCTAGGGAAACCTACCAAACCTGTGCATTTCTGAAAACTAGAGACCTAGAGGAATCCAAGATGGGGTGACTTGTGGGGCTCGGACCAGGTTCTGTTACAGAGAATCTTTTGCAAACCTCAAAATTTGGCTAAAAAACACATTTTCCTCACATTTCGGTGTCAGAAAGTTCTGGAATCTGAGAGGAGCCACAAATTTCCTTCCATCCAGCGTTCCCCCAAGTCTCCTGATAAAAATGATACCTCACTTGTGTGGTTAGGCCTAGCGCCCGCGACAGGAAACGCCCCAAAACACAACGTGGACACATCACATTTTTTGAAAGAAAACAGAGGTGTTTTTTGCAAAGTGCCTACCTGTAGATTT
The DNA here is from genome assembly GCF_031143425.1 of Pleurodeles waltl. Classification (NCBI taxonomy): domain Eukaryota; kingdom Metazoa; phylum Chordata; class Amphibia; order Caudata; family Salamandridae; genus Pleurodeles; species Pleurodeles waltl. Next base: position 236,416,770 of record NC_090447.1, read on the forward strand.
TGGCCTCTAGCTCAGCCGGCACCTAGGGAAACCTACCAAACCTGTGCATTTCTGAAAACTAGAGACCTAGAGGAATCCAAGATGGGGTGACTTGTGGGGCTCGGACCAGGTTCTGTTACAGAGAATCTTTTGCAAACCTCAAAATTTGGCTAAAAAACACATTTTCCTCACATTTCGGTGTCAGAAAGTTCTGGAATCTGAGAGGAGCCACAAATTTCCTTCCATCCAGCGTTCCCCCAAGTCTCCTGATAAAAATGATACCTCACTTGTGTGGTTAGGCCTAGCGCCCGCGACAGGAAACGCCCCAAAACACAACGTGGACACATCACATTTTTTTAAAGAAAACAGAGGTGTTTTTTGCAAAGTGCCTACCTGTAGATTTTGGCCTCTAGCTCAGCCGGCACCTAGGGAAACCTACCAAACCTGTGCATTTTTGAAAACTAGAGACCTACGGGAATCCAAGATGGGGTGACTTGTGGGGCTCTGACCAGGTTCTGTTACCTAGAATCCTTTGCAAACCTCAAAATTTGGCTAAAAAACACATGTTCCTCACATTTCTGTGACAGAAAGTTCTGGAATCTGAGAGGAGGCACAAATTTCCTTCCACCCAGCGTTTCCCCCACGTCTCCCAATAAAAATGATACCTCACTTGTGTGGGTAGGCCTAGCGCCTGTGAAAGGAAATGCCCCAAAGCACAACGTGGACACATCCCATTTTTTGACAGAAAACAGAGTTGTGTTTTGCAAAGTGCCTACCTGTAGATTTTGGCCTCTAGCTCAGCCGGCACCTAGGGAAACCTACCAAACCTGTGCATTTTTTGAAACTAGAGACCTAGGGGAATCCAAGATGGGGTGATTTGTGGGGCTCTGACCAGGTTGTGTTACCCAGAATCCTTTGCAAACCACAGAATTTGGCTAAAAAAGCACATGTTCCTCACATTTCTCTGACAGAAAGTTCTGGGATCTTAGAGGAGCCACAAATTTCCTTCCACCCAGCGTTCCCCCACGTCTCCCAATAGAAATTATACCTCACTTGTGTGGGTAGGCCTAGCGCCCGCTACAGGAAATGCCCCATAGCACAACGTGGACACATCCCATTTTTTGACAGAAAACAGAGCTGTTTTTTGCAAAGTGCCTACCTGTAGATTGTGGCCTCTAGCTCAGCCGGCACCTAGGGAAACCTACCAAACCTGTGCATTTCTGAAAACTAGAGACCTAGAGGAATCCAAGATGGGGTGACTTGTGGGGCTCGGACCAGGTTCTGTTACAGAGAATCTTTTGCAAACCTCAACATTTGGCTAAAAAACACATTTTCCTCACATTTCGGTGTCAGAAAGTTCTGGAATCTGAGAGGAGCCACAAATTTCCTTCCATCCAGCGTTCCCCCAAGTCTCCTGATAAAAATGATACCTCACTTGTGTGGTTAGGCCTAGCGCCCGCGACAAGAAACGCCCCAAAACACAACATGGACACATCACATTTTTTGAAAGAAAACAGAGGTGTTTTTTGCAAAGTGCCTACCTGTAGATTTTGGCCTCTAGCTCAGCCGGCACCTAGGGAAACCTACCAAACCTGTGCATTTTTTAAAACTAGAGACCTAGGGGAATCCAAGATGGGGTGACTTGTGGGGCTCTGACCAGGTTCTGTTACCTAGAATCCTTTGCAAACCTCAAAATTTGGCTAAAAAACACATTTTCCTAACATTTCTGTGACAGAAAGTTCTGGAATCTGAGAGGAGGGGCAAATTTCCTTCCACCCAGCGTTCCCCCAAGTCTCCCGATAAAAATGGTACCTCACTTCTGTGGGTAGGCCTAGTGCCCGCTACAGGATATGCCCCAAAACACAACGTGGACACATCCCATTTTTTGACAGAAAATAAAGCTGTTTTTTGCAAAGTGCCTGCCTATAGATTTTGGCCTCTAGCTTAGCCGGCACCTAGGGAAACCTACCAAACCTGTGCATTTTTGAAAACTAGAGACTTAGGGGAATCCAAGATGGGGTGACCTGTGGAGCTCTGACCAGGTTCTGTTACCCAGAATCCTTTGCAAACCTCAAAATTTGGCTAAAAAACACATGTTCCTCACATTTCTGTGACAGAAAGTTCTGGAATCTGAGAGGAGGCACAAATTTCCTTCCACCCAGCGTTTCCCCCACGTCTCCCAATAAAAATGATACCTCACTTGTGTGGGTAGGCCTAGCGCCTGTGAAAGGAAATGCCCCAAAGCACAACGTGGACACATCCCATTTTTTGACAGAAAACAGAGTTGTGTTTTGCAAAGTGCCTACCTGTAGATTTTGGCCTCTAGCTCAGCCGGCACCTAGGGAAACCTACCAAACCTGTGCATTTTTGAAAACTAGAGACCTAGGGGAATCAAAGATGGGGTGATTTGTGGGGCTCTGACCAAGTTGTGTTACCCAGAATCCTTTGCAAACCACAGAATTTGGCTAAAAAAGCACATGTTCCTCACATTTCTCTGACAGAAAGTTCTGGGATCTGAGAGGAGCCACAAATTTCCTTCCACCCAGCGTTCCCCCACGTCTCCCAATAGAAATTATACCTCACTTGTGTGGGTAGGCCTAGCGCCCGCTACAGGAAATGCCCCATAGCACAACGTGGACACATCCCATTTTTTGACAGAAAACAGAGCTGTTTTTTGCAAAGTGCCTACCTGTAGATTGTGGCCTCTAGCTCAGCCGGCACCTATGGAAACCGACCAAACCTGTGCATTTTTGAAAACTAGAGACCTAGGGGAATCCAAGATGGGGTGACTTGTGGGGATCTGACCAGGTTCTGTACCCAGAATCCTTTGCAAACCTCAAAATTTGGCCAAAAAAACACATGTTCCTCACATTTCTGTGAGAGAAACTTCTGCAATCTGAGAGGAGCCACAAATTTCCTTTCACCCAGCGATCCCCCAAGTCTCCCGACACAAATGGTACCTCACTTGTGTGGTTAGGCCTAGCGCCCGCGAGAGGAAACGCCCCAAAACGCAACATGGACACATCACATTTTTTATAAGAAAACAGAGGTGTTTTTTGCAAAGTGCCTACCTGTAGATTTTGGCCTCTAGCTCAACCGGCACCTAGGAAACGTACCAAACCTGTGCATTTTTTAAAACTAGAGACCTAGAGGAATCCAACATGGGGTGACTTGTGGGGCTCTGACCAGGTTCTGTTACCCAGAATTTTGCAAACCTCAAAATGTGGCTAAAAACATGTTTTCCTCACATTTTGGTGACAGATAGTCCTGGAACCAGAGAGGAGCCACAAATGTCCTTCCACCAAGCGTTTCCCCAAGTCTCCTGATAAAAATTATACCTCACTTGTGTGGGTAGGCCTAGCGCCCGCAACAGGAAATGCCCCAAAACGCTACGTGGACACATCACATTTTTTAAAAGAAAACAGAGGTGTTTTTTGCAAAGTGCCTATCTGTAAGTTTTGGCCTCTAGCTCAGCCGGCACCAGGGAAACCTACCAAAACTGTGCATTTTTAAAAACTATAGACCTAGGGGAATCCAAGTTGGGGTGACTTTTGGGGCTCTGACCAGGTTCTGTTACCCAGAATCCTTTGCAAACCTCAAAATTTGGCTAAAAAAACACATGTTCCTCACATTTCTGTGACAGAAAGTTCTGGAATCTGAGAGGAGGCCCAAATGTCCTTCCACCCAGCGTTCCCCCACGTCTCCCCATAAAAATGATACCTCACTTGTGTGGGTAGGCCTAGCGCCCGTGACAGGAAATGCCCCAAAGCACAACGTGGACACATCCCATTTTTTGACAGAAAACAGAGCTGTTTTTTGCAAAGTTCCTACCTGTAGATTTTGGCCTCTAGCTCAGCCGGCACCTAGGGAAACCTACCAAACCTGTGCATTTTTTAAAACTAGAGACCTAGGGGAATCCAAGATGGGGTGACATGTGGGGCTCTGACCAGGTTCTGTTACCCAGAATCCTTTGCAAACCTCAAAATTTGACTAAAAAAACACATGTTCCTCACATTTCTGTGACAGAAAGTTCTGGAATCTGAGAGGAGCCACAAATTTCCTTCCACCCAGCGTTCCCCCAAGTCTCCCGATAAAAATGATACCTCACTTGTGTAGTTAGCCTTGCGCCCGCGACACGAAACACCCCATAACACAACGTGGACACATCCCATTTTTTGAGAGAAAACAGATGTGTTTTTTGCAAAGTGCCTACCTGTTAATTTTGGCCTCTAGCTCAGCCGGCACCTAGGGAAGCATACAAAACCTGTGCATTTTTTAAAACTAGAGACCTAGGGGAATCCAAGATGGGGTGACTTGTGGGGCTCTGACCAGGTTCTGTTACCCAGAATCCTTTGCAAACCTCAAAATTTGGCTAAAAAAACACATGTTCCTCACATTTCTGTGACAGAAAGTTCTGCAATCTGAGAGGAGGGACAAATTTCCTTCCACCCAGCGTTCCCCCAAGTCTCCCGATAAAAATGATACCTCACTTGTGTGGTTAAGCCTAGCGCCTGCGACAGGAAATGCCCCAAAGCACAACGTGGACACATCACATTTTTTGACAGAAAACAGAGCTGTTCTTTGCAAAGTGCCTACCTGTAGATTTTGGCCTCTAGCTCAGCCGGCACCTAGGGAAACCAACCAAACCTGTGCATTTTTTAAAACTAGAGACCTAGCGGAATTCAAGATGGGGTGACTTGTGGGGCTCTGACCAGGTTCCGTTACCCAGAATCCTTTGCAAACCTCAAAATTTGGCTAAAAAACACATGTTCCTCACATTCCTACGACAGAAAGTTCTGGAATCTGAGAAGAGGCATAAATGTCCTTCCACCCAGCGTTCCCTCAAGTCTCCCAATAAAAATGATACCTCACTTGTGTGGGTAGGCCTAGCGCCCGTGACAGGAAATGCCCTAAAGCACAACGTGGACACATCCCATTTTTTGAGCGAAAACAGAGCTGTTTTTTGCAAAGTTCCTACCTGTAGATTTTGGCCTCTAGCTCAGCCGGCACCTAGGGAAACCTACCAAACCTGTGCATTTTTTAAAACTAGACACCTAGGGGAATCCAAGATGGGGTGACATGTGGGGCTCTGACCAGGTTCTGTTACCCAGAATCCTTTGCAAACCTCAAAATTTGACTAAAAAAACACATGTTCCTCACATTTCTGTGACAGAAAGTTCTGGAATCTGAGAGGAGCCACAAATTTCCTTCCACCCAGCGTTCCCCCAAGTCTCCCGATAAAAATGATACCTCACTTGTGTGGTTAGCCTTGCGTCCGCGACACGAAACGCCCCATAACACAACGTGGACACATCCCATTTTTTGAGAGAAAACAGATGTGTTTTTTGCAAAGTGCCTACCTGTTAATTTTGGCCTCTAGCTCAGCCGGCACCTAGGGAAGCATACAAAACCTGTGCATTTTTTAAAACTAGAGACCTAGGGGAATCCAAGATGGGGTGACTTGTGGGGCTCTGACCAGGTTCTGTTACCCAGAATCCTTTGCAAACCTCAAAATTTGGCTAAAAAAACACATGTTCCTCACATTTCTGTGACAGAAAGTTCTGCAATCTGAGAGGAGGGACAAATTTCCTTCCACCCAGCGTTCCCCCAAGTCTCCCGATAAAAATGATACCTCACTTGTGTGGTTAAGCCTAGCGCCTGCGACAGGAAATGCCCCAAAGCACAACGTGGACACATCACATTTTTTTACACAAAACAGAGGTGTTTTTTGCAAAGTGCCTACCTGTAGATTTTGGCCTCTAGCTCAGCCGGCACCTAGGGAAACCTACCAAACCTGTGCATTTTTTAAAACTAGAGACCTAGCGGAATTCAAGATGGGGTGACTTGTGGGGCTCTGACCAGGTTCCGTTACCCAGAATCCTTTGCAAACCTCGAAATCTGGCTAAAAAACACATGTTCCTCACATACCTACGACAGAAAGTTCTGGAATCTGAGAGGAGGCATAAATGTCCTTCCACCCAGCGTTCCCCCAAGTCTCCCAATAAAAATGATACCTCACTTGTGTGGGTAGGTCTAGCGCCCGCGACAGGAAATGCCCCAAAGCACAACGTGGACACATCCCATTTTTTGACACAAAACAGAGCTGTTTTTTGCAAAGTGCTTACCTGTAGATTTTGGCCTCTAGCTCAGCCGGCACCTAGGGAAACCTAACAAAACTGTGCATTTCTGAAAACTAGAGACCTAGAGGAATCCAAGATGGGGTGACTTGTGGGGCTCGGACCAGGTTCTGTTACAGAGAATCTTTTGCAAACCTCAAAATTTGGCTAAAAAACACATTTTCCTCACATTTCGGTGACAGAAAGTTCTGGAATCTGAGAGGAGCCACAAATTTCCTTCCATCCAGCGTTCCCCCAAGTCTCCCGATAAAAATGATACCTCACTTGAGTGGTTTGGCCTAGCGCCCGCGACAGGACACGCCCCAAAACACAACGTGGACACATCACATTTTTTGAAAGAAAACAGAGGTGTTTTTTTACATAGTGCCTACCTGTAGATTTTGGCCTCTAGCTCAACCGGCACCTAGGGAAGCATACAAAACCTGTGCATTTTTTAAAACTAGAGACCTAGGGGAATCCAAGATAGGGTGACTTGTGGGGCTCTGACCAGGTTCTGTTACCTAGAATCCTTTGCAAACCTCAAAATTTGGCTAAAAAACACATTTTCCTAACATTTCTGTGACAGAAAGTTCTGGAATCAGAGAGGAGGGACAAATTTCCTTCCACCCAGCGTTCCCCCAAGTCTCCCGATAAAAATGGTACCTCACTTCTGTGGGTAGGCCTAGTGCCCGCGATAGGATACGCCCCAAAACACAACGTGGACACATCCCATTTTTTGACAGAAAATAGAGCTGTTTTTTGCAAAGTGCCTGCCTCTAGATTTTGGCCTCTAGCTTAGCCGGCACCTAGGGAAACCTACCAAACTTGTGCATTTTTGAAAACTAGAGACCTAGGGGAATGCAAGATGGGGTGACTTGTGGGGCTCTGACCAGGTTGTGTTACCCAGAATCCTTTGCAAACCACAGAATTTGGCTAAAAAAGCACATGTTCCTCACATTTCTCTGACAGAAAGTTCTGGGATCTGAGAGGAGCCACAAATTTCCTTCCACCCAGCGTTCCCCCACGTCTCCCAATAAAAATTATACCTCACTTGTGTGGGTAGGCCTAGCACCCGCTACAGGAAATGCCCCATAGCACAACGTGGACACATCCCGTTTTTTAACAGAAAACAGAACTGTTTTTTGCAAAGTGCCTACCTGTAGATTTTGGCCTCTAGCTCAGCCGGCACCTAGGGAAACCTACCACACCTGTGCATTTTTGAAAACTAGAGACCTAGGGGAATCCAAGATGGGGTGACATGTGGGGCTCTGACCAGGTTCTGTTACCCAGAATCCTTTGCAAACCTCAACATTTGGCTAAAAAACCATATGTTCCTCACATTTCTGTGACAGAAAGTTCTGCAATCTGAGAGGAGGGACAAATTTCCTTCCACCCAGTGTTCCCCCAAGTCTCCCGATAAAAATGATACCTCACTTGTGTGGTTAAGCCTAACGCCCGTGACAGGAAATGCCCCAAAGCACAACGTGGACACATCACATTTTTTGACAGAAAACAGAGCTGTTTTTTGCAAAGTGCCTACCTGTAGATTTTGGCCTCTAGCTCAGCCGGCACCTGGGAAACATACCAAACCTGTGCATTTTTGAAAACTAGAGACCTAGGGGAATCCAAGATGGGGTGACTTGTGGGGCTCTGACCAGGTTCTGTTACCCAGAATCCTTTGCAAACCTCAAAATGTGGTTAAAAAACACATGCTCCTCACATTCCTATGACAGAAGGTTCTGGAATCTGAGAGGAGGCATAAATTTCCTTCCACCCAGCGTTCCCCCAAGTCTCCCAATAAAAATGATACCTCACTTGTGTGGGTAGGCCTAGCGCCCGCGACAGGAAATGCCCCAAAGCACAATGTGGACACATCCCATTTTTTGAGACAAAACAGAGCTGTTTTTTGCAAAGTGCCTACCTGTAGATTTTGGCCTCCAGCTCAGCCGGCACCTAGGGAAACCTACCAAACCTGTGCATTTCTGAAAACTAGAGACCTAGGGGAATCTAAGATGGGGTGACTTGTGGGGCTCGGACCAGGTTCTGTTACAGAGAATCTTTTGCAAACCTCAAAATTTGGCTAAAAAACACAATTTCCTCATATTTCGGTGACAGAAAGTTCTGGAATCTGAGAGGAGCCACAAATTTCCTTCCATCCAGCGTTCCCCCAAGTCTCCCGATAAAAATGATACCTCACTTGTGTGGTTAAGCCTAGCGCCCGCGACAGGAAACGCCCCAAAACACAACGTGGACACATCACATTTTTTGAAAGAAAACAGAGGTGTTTTTTGCAAAGTGCCTACCTGTAGATCTTGGCCTCTAGCTCAGCTGGCACCTAGGGAAACCTACCAAACCTGTGCATTTTTGAAAACTAGAGACCTAGGGGAATCCAAGATGGGGTGACTTGGTGGGGCTCTGACCAGGTTCTGTTACCTAGAATCCTTTGCAAACCTCAAAATTTGGCTAAAAAACACATTTTCCTGACATTTCTGTGACAGAAAGTTCAGGAATCTGAGAGGAGGGACAAATTTCCTTCCACCCAGCGTTCCCCCAAGTCTCCCGATAGAAATGGTACCTCACTTCGGTGGGTAGGCCTTGTGCCCGCGACAGGATATGCCCCAAAACACAACGTGGACACATCCCATTTTTTGACAGAAAATAGAGCTGTTTTTTGCAAAGTGCCTGCCTATAGATTTTGGCCTCTAGCTTAGCCGGCACCTAGGGAAACCTACCAAACCTGTGCATTTTTTAAAACTAGAGACCTAGGGGAATCCAAGATGGGGTGACCTGTGGAGCTCTGACCAGGTTCTGTTACCCAGAATCCTTTGCAAACCTCAAAATTTGGCTAAAAAACAAATTTTCCTAACATTTCTTTGACAGAAAGTTCTGGAATCTGAAAGGAGCCACAAATTTCCTTCCACCCAGCGTTCCACCACGTCTCCCAATAAAAATTATACCTCACTTGTGTGGGTAGGCCTAGCGCCCGCTACAGGAAATGCCCCATAGCACAACGTGGACACATCCAATTTTTTGACAGAAAACAGAGCTGTTTTTTGCAAAGTGCCTACCTGTAGATTGTGGCCTCTAGCTCAGCTGGCACCTAGGGAAACCTACCAAACCTGTGCTTTTTTAAAAACTAGAGACCTAGGGGAATCCAAGATGGGGTGACTTGTGGGGCTCTGACCAGGTTCTGTACCCAGAATCCTTTGCAAACCTCACAATTTGGCTAAAACAACACATGTTCCTCACATTTCTGTGAGAGAAAGTTCAGGAATCTGAGAGGAGCCACAAATTTCCTTCCACCCAGCGTTCCCCCAAGTCTCCCGATACAAATGATACCTCACTTGTGTGGTTAGGCCTAGCGCCCGCGAGAGGAAACGCCCCAAAACGCAACATGGACACATCACATTTTTTTTAAAGAAAACAGAGGTGTTTTTTGCAAAGTGCCTACCTGTAGATTTTGGTCTCTAGCTCAACCGGCACCTAAGGAAACATACCAAACCTGTTCATTTTTGAAAACTAGAGACCTAGGGGAATCCAACATGGTGTGACTTGTGGGGCTCTGACCAAGTTCTGTTACCCAGAATCCTTTGCAAACCTCAAAATTTGGCTAAAAAAACACATGTTCCTCACATTTCTGTGACAGAAAGTTCTGGAATCTGAGAGGAGGCCCAAATGTCCTTCCACCCAGCGTTCCCCCACGTCTCCCCATAAAAATGATACCTCACTTGTGTGGGTAGGCCTAGCGCCCGTGACAGGAAATGCCCCAAAGCACAACGTGGACACATCCCATTTTTTGACAGAAAACAGAGCTGTTTTTTGCAAAGTTCCTACCTGTAGATTTTGGCCTCTAGCTCAGCCGGCACCTAGGGAAACCTACCAAACCTGTGCATTTTTTAAAACTAGAGACCTAGGGGAATCCAAGATGGGGTGACATGTGGGGCTCTGACCAGGTTCTGTTACCCAGAATCCTTTGCAAACCTCAAAATTTGACTAAAAAAACACATGTTCCTCACATTTCTGTGACAGAAAGTTCTGGAATCTGAGAGGAGCCACAAATTTCCTTCCACCCAGCGTTCCCCCAAGTCTCCCGATAAAAATGATACCTCACTTGTGTAGTTAGCCTTGCGCCCGCGACACGAAACACCCCATAACACAACGTGGACACATCCCATTTTTTGAGAGAAAACAGATGTGTTTTTTGCAAAGTGCCTACCTGTTAATTTTGGCCTCTAGCTCAGCCGGCACCTAGGGAAGCATACAAAACCTGTGCATTTTTTAAAACTAGAGACCTAGGGGAATCCAAGATGGGGTGACTTGTGGGGCTCTGACCAGGTTCTGTTACCCAGAATCCTTTGCAAACCTCAAAATTTGGCTAAAAAAACACATGTTCCTCACATTTCTGTGACAGAAAGTTCTGCAATCTGAGAGGAGGGACAAATTTCCTTCCACCCAGCGTTCCCCCAAGTCTCCCGATAAAAATGATACCTCACTTGTGTGGTTAAGCCTAGCGCCTGCGACAGGAAATGCCCCAAAGCACAACGTGGACACATCACATTTTTTGACAGAAAGCAGAGCTGTTCTTTGCAAAGTGCCTACCTGTAGATTTTGGCCTCTAGCTCAGCCGGCACCTAGGGAAACCAACCAAACCTGTGCATTTTTTAAAACTAGAGACCTAGCGGAATTCAAGATGGGGTGACTTGTGGGGCTCTGACCAGGTTCCGTTACCCAGAATCCTTTGCAAACCTCAAAATTTGGCTAAAAAACACATGTTCCTCACATTCCTACGACAGAAAGTTCTGGAATCTGAGAAGAGGCATAAATGTCCTTCCACCCAGCGTTCCCTCAAGTCTCCCAATAAAAATGATACCTCACTTGTGTGGGTAGGCCTAGCGCCCGTGACAGGAAATGCCCTAAAGCACAACGTGGACACATCCCATTTTTTGAGCGAAAACAGAGCTGTTTTTTGCAAAGTTCCTACCTGTAGATTTTGGCCTCTAGCTCAGCCGGCACCTAGGGAAACCTACCAAACCTGTGCATTTTTTAAAACTAGAGACCTAGGGGAATCCAAGATGGGGTGACATGTGGGGCTCTGACCAGGTTCTGTTACCCAGAATCCTTTGCAAACCTCAAAATTTGACTAAAAAAACACATGTTCCTCACATTTCTGTGACAGAAAGTTCTGGAATCTGAGAGGAGCCACAAATTTCCTTCCACCCAGCGTTCCCCCAAGTCTCCCGATAAAAATGATACCTCACTTGTGTGGTTAGCCTTGCGTCCGCGACACGAAACGCCCCATAACACAACGTGGACACATCCCATTTTTTGAGAGAAAACAGATGTGTTTTTTGCAAAGTGCCTACCTGTTAATTTTGGCCTCTAGCTCAGCCGGCACCTAGGGAAGCATACAAAACCTGTGCATTTTTTAAAACTAGAGACCTAGGGGAATCCAAGATGGGGTGACTTGTGGGGCTCTGACCAGGTTGTGTTACCCAGAATCCTTTGCAAACCTCAAAATTTGGCTAAAAAAACACATGTTCCTCACATTTCTGTGACAGAAAGTTCTGCAATCTGAGAGGAGGGACAAATTTCCTTCCACCCAGCGTTCCCCCAAGTCTCCCGATAAAAATGATACCTCACTTGTGTGGTTAAGCCTAGCGCCTGCGACAGGAAATGCCCCAAAGCACAACGTGGACACATCACATTTTTTTACACAAAACAGAGGTGTTTTTTGCAAAGTGCCTACCTGTAGATTTTGGCCTCTAGCTCAGCCGGCACCTAGGGAAACCTACCAAACCTGTGCATTTTTTAAAACTAGAGACCTAGCGGAATTCAAGATGGGGTGACTTGTGGGGCTCTGACCAGGTTCCGTTACCCAGAATCCTTTGCAAACCTCGAAATCTGGCTAAAAAACACATGTTCCTCACATACCTACGACAGAAAGTTCTGGAATCTGAGAGGAGGCATAAATGTCCTTCCACCCAGCGTTCCCCCAAGTCTCCCAATAAAAATGATACCTCACTTGTGTGGGTAGGTCTAGCGCCCGCGACAGGAAATGCCCCAAAGCACAACGTGGACACATCCCATTTTTTGACACAAAACAGAGCTGTTTTTTGCAAAGTGCTTACCTGTAGATTTTGGCCTCTAGCTCAGCCGGCACCTAGGGAAACCTAACAAAACTGTGCATTTCTGAAAACTAGAGACCTAGAGGAATCCAAGATGGGGTGACTTGTGGGGCTCGGACCAGGTTCTGTTACAGAGAATCTTTTGCAAACCTCAAAATTTGGCTAAAAAACACATTTTCCTCACATTTCGGTGACAGAAAGTTCTGGAATCTGAGAGGAGCCACAAATTTCCTTCCATCCAGCGTTCCCCCAAGTCTCCCGATAAAAATGATACCTCACTTGAGTGGTTTGGCCTAGCGCCCGCGACAGGACACGCCCCAAAACACAACGTGGACACATCACATTTTTTGAAAGAAAACAGAGGTGTTTTTTTACATAGTGCCTACCTGTAGATTTTGGCCTCTAGCTCAACCGGCACCTAGGGAAGCATACAAAACCTGTGCATTTTTTAAAACTAGAGACCTAGGGGAATCCAAGATAGGGTGACTTGTGGGGCTCTGACCAGGTTCTGTTACCTAGAATCCTTTGCAAACCTCAAAATTTGGCTAAAAAACACATTTTCCTAACATTTCTGTGACAGAAAGTTCTGGAATCAGAGAGGAGGGACAAATTTCCTTCCACCCAGCGTTCCCCCAAGTCTCCCGATAAAAATGGTACCTCACTTCTGTGGGTAGGCCTAGTGCCCGCGATAGGATACGCCCCAAAACACAACGTGGACACATCCCATTTTTTGACAGAAAATAGAGCTGTTTTTTGCAAAGTGCCTGCCTCTAGATTTTGGCCTCTAGCTTAGCCGGCACCTAGGGAAACCTACCAAACTTGTGCATTTTTGAAAACTAGAGACCTAGGGGAATGCAAGATGGGGTGACTTGTGGGGCTCTGACCAGGTTGTGTTACCCAGAATCCTTTGCAAACCACAGAATTTGGCTAAAAAAGCACATGTTCCTCACATTTCTCTGACAGAAAGTTCTGGGATCTGAGAGGAGCCACAAATTTCCTTCCACCCAGCGTTCCCCCACGTCTCCCAATAAAAATTATACCTCACTTGTGTGGGTAGGCCTAGCACCCGCTACAGGAAATGCCCCATAGCACAACGTGGACACATCCCGTTTTTTAACAGAAAACAGAACTGTTTTTTGCAAAGTGCCTACCTGTAGATTTTGGCCTCTAGCTCAGCCGGCACCTAGGGAAACCTACCACACCTGTGCATTTTTGAAAACTAGAGACCTAGGGGAATCCAAGATGGGGTGACATGTGGGGCTCTGACCAGGTTCTGTTACCCAGAATCCTTTGCAAACCTCAAAATTTGGCTAAAAAACCATATGTTCCTCACATTTCTGTGACAGAAAGTTCTGCAATCTGAGAGGAGGGACAAATTTCCTTCCACCCAGTGTTCCCCCAAGTCTCCCGATAAAAATGATACCTCACTTGTGTGGTTAAGCCTAACGCCCGTGACAGGAAATGCCCCAAAGCACAACGTGGACACATCACATTTTTTGACAGAAAACAGAGCTGTTTTTTGCAAAGTGCCTACCTGTAGATTTTGGCCTCTAGCTCAGCCGGCACCTGGGAAACATACCAAACCTGTGCATTTTTGAAAACTAGAGACCTAGGGGAATCCAAGATGGGGTGACTTGTGGGGCTCTGACCAGGTTCTGTTACCCAGAATCCTTTGCAAACCTCAAAATGTGGTTAAAAAACACATGCTCCTCACATTCCTATGACAGAAGGTTCTGGAATCTGAGAGGAGGCATAAATTTCCTTCCACCCAGCGTTCCCCCAAGTCTCCCAATAAAAATGATACCTCACTTGTGTGGGTAGGCCTAGCGCCCGCGACAGGAAATGCCCCAAAGCACAATGTGGACACATCCCATTTTTTGAGACAAAACAGAGCTGTTTTTTGCAAAGTGCCTACCTGTAGATTTTGGCCTCCAGCTCAGCCGGCACCTAGGGAAACCTACCAAACCTGTGCATTTCTGAAAACTAGAGACCTAGGGGAATCTAAGATGGGGTGACTTGTGGGGCTCGGACCAGGTTCTGTTACAGAGAATCTTTTGCAAACCTCAAAATTTGGCTAAAAAACACAATTTCCTCATATTTCGGTGACAGAAAGTTCTGGAATCTGAGAGGAGCCACAAATTTCCTTCCATCCAGCGTTCCCCCAAGTCTCCCGATAAAAATGATACCTCACTTGTGTGGTTAAGCCTAGCGCCCGCGACAGGAAACGCCCCAAAACACAACGTGGACACATCACATTTTTTGAAAGAAAACAGAGGTGTTTTTTGCAAAGTGCCTACCTGTAGATTTTGGCCTCTAGCTCAGCTGGCACCTAGGGAAACCTACCAAACCTGTGCATTTTTGAAAACTAGAGACCTAGGGGAATCCAAGATGGGGTGACTTGTGGGGCTCTGACATGTTTCTGTTACCCAGAATCCTTTGCAAACCTCAAAATTTGGCTAAAAAACACATGTTCCTCACATTTCTGTGACAGAAAGTTCTGCAATCTGAGAGGAGGGACAAATTTCCTTCCACCCAGCGTTCCCCCAAGTCTCCCGATAAAAATGATACCTCACTTGTGTGGTTAAGCCTAGCGCCCGCGACAGGAAATGCCCCAAAGCACAACGTGGACACATCACATTTTTTGACAGAAAACAGAGCTGTTTTTTGCAAAGTGCCTACCTGTAGATTTTGGACTCTAGCCCAGCCAGCACCTAGGGAAACCTACCAAACCTGTGCATTTTTGAAAACTAGAGACCTAGGGGAATCCAAGATGGGGTGACTTGTGGGGCTCTGACCAGGTTCCGTTACCCAGAATCCTTTGCAAACCTCAACATTTGGCTAAAAAACTCATGTTCCTCACATTCCTATGACAGAAAGTTCTGGAATCTGAGAGGAGGCATAAATTTCCTTCCACCCAGCGTTCCCCCAAGTCTCCCAATAAAAATGATACCTCACTTGTGTGGGTAGGCCTAGCGCCCGCGACAGGAAATGCCCCAAAGCACAACGTGGACACATCCCATTTTTTGACACAAAACAGAGCTGTTTTTTGCAAAGTGCCTACCTCTAGATTTTGGCCTCTAGCTCAGCCGGCACCTAGGGAAACCTACCAAACCTGTGCATTTCTGAAAACTAGAGACCTAGAGGAATCCAAGATGGGGTGACTTGTGGGGCTCGGACCAGGTTCTGTTACAGAGAATCTTTTGCAAACCTCAAAATTTGGCTAAAAAACACATTTTCCTCACATTTCGGTGTCAGAAAGTTCTGGAATCTGAGAGGAGTCACAAATTTCCTTCCATCCACCGTTCCCACAAGTCTCCCGATAAAAATGATACCTCACTTGTGTGGTTAGGCCTAGCGCCCGCGACAGATAACGCCCCAAAACACAATGTGGACACATCACATTTTTTGAGAGAAAACAGATGTGTTTTTTGCAAAGTGCCTACCTGTTCATTTTGGCATCTAGCTCAGCCGGCACCTAGGGAAACCTACCAAACCTGTGCATTTTTGAAAACTAGAGACCTAGGGGAATCCAAGATGGGGTGACTTGTGGGGCTCTGACCAGGTTCTGTTACCCAGAATCCTTTGCAAACCTCAAAATTTGGCTAAAAAAACACATGTTCCTCACATTTCTGTGACAGAAAGTTCTGGAATCTGAGAGGAGGCCCAAATTTCCTTCCACCCAGCGTTCCCCCACGTCTCCCAATAAAAATGATACCTCACTTGTGTGGCTAGGCCTAGCGCCCGTGACAGGAAATGCCCCAAAGCACAACGTGGACACATCCCATTTTTTGACAGAAAACAGAGCTGTTTTTTGCAAAGTTCCTACCTGTAGATTTTGGCCTCTAGCTCAGCCGGCACCTAGGGAAACCTACCAATTCTGTGCATTTTTTAAAACTAGAGACCTAGGGGAATCCAAGATGGGGTGACATGTGGGGCTCTGACCAGGTTCTGTTACCCAGAATCCTTTGCAAACCTCAAAATTTGACTAAAAAAACACATGTTCCTCACATTTCTGTGACAGAAAGTTCAGGAATCTGAGAGGAGCCACAAATTTCCTTCCACCCAGCGTTCCCCCAAGTCTCCCGATAAAAATGATATCTCACTTGTGTGGTTAGGCCTAGCGCCCGCGACACAGAACGCCTCATAACACAACGTGGACACATCCCATTTTTTGAGCGAAAACAGATGTGTTTTTTGCAAAGTGCCTACCTGTTCATTTTGGCATCTAGCTCAGCCGGCACCTAGGGAAGCATACAAAACCTGTGCATTTTTGAAAACTAGAGACCTAGGGGAATCCAAGATGGGGTGACTTGTGGGGCTCTGACATGTTTCTGTTACCCAGAATCCTTTGCAAACCTCAAAATTTGGCTAAAAAACACATGTTCCTCACATTTCTGTGACAGAAAGTTCTGCAATCTGAGAGGAGGGACAAATTTCCTTCCACCCAGCGTTCCCCCAAGTCTCCCGATAAAAATGATACCTCACTTGTGTGGTTAAGCCTAGCGCCCGCGACAGGAAATGCCCCAAAGCACAACGTGGACACATCACATTTTTTGACAGAAAACAGAGCTGTTTTTTGCAAAGTGCCTACCTGTAGATTTTGGACTCTAGCCCAGCCAGCACCTAGGGAAACCTACCAAACCTGTGCATTTTTGAAAACTAGAGACCTAGGGGAATCCAAGATGGGGTGACTTGTGGGGCTCTGACCAGGTTCCGTTACCCAGAATCCTTTGCAAACCTCAACATTTGGCTAAAAAACTCATGTTCCTCACATTCCTATGACAGAAAGTTCTGGAATCTGAGAGGAGGCATAAATTTCCTTCCACCCAGCGTTCCCCCAAGTCTCCCAATAAAAATGATACCTCACTTGTGTGGGTAGGCCTAGCGCCCGCGACAGGAAATGCCCCAAAGCACAACGTGGACACATCCCATTTTTTGACACAAAACAGAGCTGTTTTTTGCAAAGTGCCTACCTCTAGATTTTGGCCTCTAGCTCAGCCGGCACCTAGGGAAACCTACCAAACCTGTGCATTTCTGAAAACTAGAGACCTAGAGGAATCCAAGATGGGATGACTTGTGGGGCTCGGACCAGGTTCTGTTACAGAGAATCTTTTGCAAACCTCAAAATTTGGCTAAAAAACACATTTTCCTCACATTTCGGTGTCAGAAAGTTCTGGAATCTGAGAGGAGCCACAAATTTCCTTCCATCCACCGTTCCCACAAGTCTCCCGATAAAAATGATACCTCACTTGTGTGGTTAGGCCTAGCGCCCGCGACAGATAACGCCCCAAAACACAATGTGGACACATCACATTTTTTGAGAGAAAACAGATGTGTTTTTTGCAAAGTGCCTACCTGTTCATTTTGGCATCTAGCTCAGCCGGCACCTAGGGAAACCTACCAAACCTGTGCATTTTTGAAAACTAGAGACCTATTGGAATCCAAGATGGGGTGACTTGTGGGGCTCTGACCAGGTTCTGTTACCCAGAATCCTTTGCAAACCTCAAAATTTGGCTAAAAAAACACATGTTCCTCACATTTCTGTGACAGAAAGTTCTGGAATCTGAGAGGAGGCCCAAATTTCCTTCCACCCAGCGTTCCCCCACGTCTCCCAATAAAAATGATACCTCACTTGTGTGGGTAGGCCTAGCGCCCGTGACAGGAAATGCCCCAAAGCACAACGTGGACACATCCCATTTTTTGACAGAAAACAGAGCTGTTTTTTGCAAAGTTCCTACCTGTAGATTTTGGCCTCTAGCTCAGCCGGCACCTAGGGAAACCTGCCAAATCTGTGCATTTTTTAAAACTAGAGACCTAGGGGAATCCAAGATGGGGTGACATGTGGTGCTCTGACCAGGTTCTGTTACCCAGAATCCTTTGCAAACCTCAAAATTTGACTAAAAAAACACATGTTCTTCACATTTCTGTGACAGAAAGTTCAGGAATCTGAGAGGAGCCACAAATTTCCTTCCACCCAGCGTTCCCCCAAGTCTCCCGATAAAAATGATACCTCACTTGTGTGGTTAGGCCTAGCGCCCGCGACACAAAACGCCCCATAACACAACGTGGACACATCCCATTTTTTGAGCGAAAACAGATATGTTTTTTGCAAAGTGCCTACCTGTTCATTTTGGCATCTAGCTCAGCCGGCACCTAGGGAAGCATACAAAACCTGTGCATTTTTGAAAACTAGAGACCTAGGGGAATCCAAGATGGGGTGACTTGTGGGGCTCTGACATGGTTCTGTTACCCAGAATCCTTTGCAAACCTCAAAATTTGGCTAAAAAAACACATGTTCCTCACATTTCTGTGACAGAAAGTTCTGCAATCTGAGAGGAGGGACAAATTTCCTTCCACCCAGCGTTCCCCCAAGTCTCCCGATAAAAATGATACCTCACTTGTGTGGTTAAGCCTAGCGCCCGCGACAGGAAATGCCCCAAAGCACAACGTGGACACATCACATTTTTTGACAGAAAACAGAGCTGTTTTTTGCAAAGTGCCTACCTGTAGATTTTGGACTCTAGCCCAGCCGGCACCTAGGGAAACCTACCAAACCTGTGCATTTTTGAAAACTAGAGACCTAGGGGAATCCAAGATGGGGTGACTTGTGGGGCTCTGACCAGGTTCCGTTAACCAGAATCCTTTGCAAACCTCAAAATTTGGCTAAAAAACTCATGTTCCTCACATTCCTATGACAGAAAGTTCTGGAATCTGAGAGGAGGTATAAATTTCCTTCCACCCAGCGTTCCCCCAAGTCTCCCAATAAAAATGATTCCTCACTTGTGTGGGTAGGCCTAGCGCCCGCGACAGGAAATGCCCCAAAGCACAACGTGGACACATCACATTTTTTGACACAAAACAGAGCTGTTTTTTGCAAAGTGTCTACCTGTAGATTTTGGCCTCTAGCTCAGCCGGCACCTAGGGAAACCTACCAAACCTGTGCATTTCTGAAAACTAGAGACCTAGAGGAATCCAAGATGGGGTGACTTGTGGGGCTCGGACCAGGTTCTGTTACAGAGAATCTTTTGCAAACCTCAAAATTTGGCTAAAAAACACATTTTCCTCACATTTCTGTGACAGAAAGTTCTGGAATCTGAGAGGAGGCCCAAATTTCCTTCCACCCAGCGTTCCCCCACGTCTCCCAATAAAAATGATACCTCACTTGTGTGGGTAGGCCTAGCGCCCGTGACAGGAAATGCCCCAAAGCACAACGTGGACACATCCCATTTTTTGACAGAAAACAGAGCTGTTTTTTGCAAAGTTCCTACCTGTAGATTTTGGCCTCTAGCTCAGCCGGCACCTAGGGAAACCTACCAATTCTGTGCATTTTTTAAAACTAGAGACCTAGGGGAATCCAAGATGGGGTGACATGTGGGGCTCTGACCAGGTTCTGTTACCCAGAATCCTTTGCAAACCTCAAAATTTGACTAAAAAAACACATGTTCCTCACATTTCTGTGACAGAAAGTTCAGGAATCTGAGAGGAGCCACAAATTTCCTTCCACCCAGCGTTCCCCCAAGTCTCCCGATAAAAATGATATCTCACTTGTGTGGTTAGGCCTAGCGCCCGCGACACAGAACGCCTCATAACACAACGTGGACACATCCCATTTTTTGAGCGAAAACAGATGTGTTTTTTGCAAAGTGCCTACCTGTTCATTTTGGCATCTAGCTCAGCCGGCACCTAGGGAAGCATACAAAACCTGTGCATTTTTGAAAACTAGAGACCTAGGGGAATCCATGATGGGGTGACTTGTGGGGCTCTGACATGTTTCTGTTACCCAGAATCCTTTGCAAACCTCAAAATGTGGCTAAAAAACACATGTTCCTCACATTTCTGTGACAGAAAGTTCTGCAATCTGAGAGGAGGGACAAATTTCCTTCCACCCAGCGTTCCCCCAAGTCTCCCGATAAAAATGATACCTCACTTGTGTGGTTAAGCCTAGCGCCCGCGACAGGAAATGCCCCAAAGCACAACGTGGACACATCACATTTTTTGACAGAAAACAGAGCTGTTTTTTGCAAAGTGCCTACCTGTAGATTTTGGACTCTAGCCCAGCCAGCACCTAGGGAAACCTACCAAACCTGTGCATTTTTGAAAACTAGAGACCTAGGGGAATCCAAGATGGGGTGACTTGTGGGGCTCTGACCAGGTTCCGTTACCCAGAATCCTTTGCAAACCTCAACATTTGGCTAAAAAACTCATGTTCCTCACATTCCTATGACAGAAAGTTCTGGAATCTGAGAGGAGGCATAAATTTCCTTCCACCCAGCGTTCCCCCAAGTCTCCCAATAAAAATGATACCTCACTTGTGTGGGTAGGCCTAGCGCCCGCGACAGGAAATGCCCCAAAGCACAACGTGGACACATCCCATTTTTTGACACAAAACAGAGCTGTTTTTTGCAAAGTGCCTACCTCTAGATTTTGGCCTCTAGCTCAGCCGGCACCTAGGGAAACCTACCAAACCTGTGCATTTCTGAAAACTAGAGACCTAGAGGAATCCAAGATGGGATGACTTGTGGGGCTCGGACCAGGTTCTGTTACAGAGAATCTTTTGCAAACCTCAAAATTTGGCTAAAAAACACATTTTCCTCACATTTCGGTGTCAGAAAGTTCTGGAATCTGAGAGGAGCCACAAATTTCCTTCCATCCACCGTTCCCACAAGTCTCCCGATAAAAATGATACCTCACTTGTGTGGTTAGGCCTAGCGCCCGCGACAGATAACGCCCCAAAACACAATGTGGACACATCACATTTTTTGAGAGAAAACAGATGTGTTTTTTGCAAAGTGCCTACCTGTTCATTTTGGCATCTAGCTCAGCCGGCACCTAGGGAAACCTACCAAACCTGTGCATTTTTGAAAACTAGAGACCTAGGGGAATCCAAGATGGGGTGACTTGTGGGGCTCTGACCAGGTTCTGTTACCCGGAATCCTTTGCAAACCTCAAAATTTGGCTAAAAAAACACATGTTCCTCACATTTCTGTGACAGAAAGTTCTGGAATCTGAGAGGAGGCCCAAATTTCCTTCCACCCAGCGTTCCCCCACGTCTCCCAATAAAAATGATACCTCACTTGTGTGGGTAGGCCTAGCGCCCGTGACAGGAAATGCCCCAAAGCACAACGTGGACACATCCCATTTTTTGACAGAAAACAGAGCTGTTTTTTGCAAAGTTCCTACCTGTAGATTTTGGCCTCTAGCTCAGCCGGCACCTAGGGAAACCTACAAAACCTGTGCATTTCTGAAAACTAGAGACCTAGGGGAATCCAAGATGGGGTGACATGTGGTGCTCTGACCAGGTTCTGTTACCCAGAATCCTTTGCAAACCTCAAAATTTGACTAAAAAAACACATGTTCTTCACATTTCTGTGACAGAAAGTTCAGGAATCTGAGAGGAGCCACAAATTTCCTTCCACCCAGCGTTCCCCCAAGTCTCCCGATAAAAATGATACCTCACTTGTGTGGTTAGGCCTAGCGCCCGCGACACAAAACGCCCCATAACACAACGTGGACACATCCCATTTTTTGAGCGAAAACAGATGTGTTTTTTGCAAAGTGCCTACCTGTTCATTTTGGCATCTAGCTCAGCCGGCACCTAGGGAAGCATACAAAACCTGTGCATTTTTGAAAACTAGAGACCTAGGGGAATCCAAGATGGGGTGACTTGTGGGGCTCTGACATGGTTCTGTTACCCAGAATCCTTTGCAAACCTGAAAATTTGGCTAAAAAAACACATGTTCCTCACATTTCTGTGACAGAAAGTTCTGCAATCTGAGAGGAGGGACAAATTTCCTTCCACCCAGCGTTCCCCCAAGTCTCCCGATAAAAATGATACCTCACTTGTGTGGTTAAGCCTAGCGCCCGCGACAGGAAATGCCCCAAAGCACAACGTGGACACATCACATTTTTTGACAGAAAACAGAGCTGTTTTTTGCAAAGTGCCTACCTGTAGATTTTGGACTCTAGCCCAGCCGGCACCTAGGGAAACCTACCAAACCTGTGCATTTTTGAAAACTAGAGACCTAGGGGAATCCAAGATGGGGTGTCTTGTGGGGCTCTGACCAGGTTCCGTTACCCAGAATCCTTTGCAAACCTCACAATTTGGCTAAAAAACTCATGTTCCTCACATTCCTATGACAGAAAGTTCTGGAATCTGAAAGGAGGTATAAATTTCCTTCCACCCAGCGTTCCCCCAAGTCTCCCAATAAAAATGATACCTCACTTGTGTGGGTAGGCCTAGCGCCCGCGACAGGAAATGCCCCAAAGCACAACGTGGACACATCCCATTTTTTGACACAAAACAGAGCTGTTTTTTGCAAAGTGCCTACCTGTAGATTTTGGCCTCTAGCTCAGCCGGCACCTAGGGAAACCTACCAAACCTGTGCATTTCTGAAAACTAGAGACCTAGAGGAATCCAAGATGGGGTGACTTGTGGGGCTCGGACCAGGTTCTGTTACAGAGAATCTTTTGCAAACCTCAAAATTTGGCTAAAAAACACATTTTCCTCACATTTCTGTGACAGAAAGTTCTGGAATCTGAGAGGAGGCCCAAATTTCCTTCCACCCAGCGTTCCCCCACGTCTCCCAATAAAAATGATACCTCACTTGTGTGGGTAGGCCTAGCGCCCGCGACAGGAAATGCCCCAAAGCACAACGTGGACACATCCCATTTTTTGACAGAAAACAGAGCTGTTTTTTGCAAAGTTCCTACCTGTAGATTTTGGCCTCTAGCTCAGCCGGCACCTAGGGAAACCTACCAAATCTGTGCATTTTTTAAAACTAGAGACCTAGGGGAATCCAAGATGGGGTGACTTGTGGGGCTCTGACATGGTTCTGTTACCCAGAATCCTTTGCAAACCTCAAAATTTGGCTAAAAAAACACATGTTCCTCACATTTCTGTGACAGAAAGTTCTGCAATCTGAGAGGAGGGACAAATTTCCTTCCACCCAGCGTTCCCCCAAGTCTCCCGATAAAAATGATACCTCACTTGTGTGGTTAAGCCTAGCGCCCGCGACAGGAAATGCCCCAAAGCACAACGTGGACACATCACATTTTTTGACAGAAAACAGAGCTGTTTTTTGCAAAGTGCCTACCTGTAGATTTTGGACTCTAGCCCAGCCGGCACCTAGGGAAACCTACCAAACCTGTGCATTTTTGAAAACTAGAGACCTAGGGGAATCCAAGATGGGGTGACTTGTGGGGCTCTGACCAGGTTCCGTTACCCAGAATCCTTTGCAAACCTCAAAATTTGGCTAAAAAACTCATGTTCTTCACATTCCTATGACAGAAAGTTCTGGAATCTGAGAGGAGGTATAAATTTCCTTCCACCCAGCGTTCCCCCAAGTCTCCCAATAAAAATGATACCTCACTTGTGTGGGTAGGCCTAGCGCCCGCGACAGGAAATGCCCCAAAGCACAGCGTGGACACATCCCATTTTTTGACACAAAACAGAGCTGTTTTTTGCAAAGTGCCTACCTGTAGATTTTGGCCTCTAGCTCAGCCGGCACCTAGGGAAACCTACCAAACCTGTGCATTTCTGAAAACTAGAGACCTAGAGGAATCCAAGATGGGGTGACTTGTGGGGCTCGGACCAGGTTCTGTTACAGAGAATCTTTTGCAAACCTCAAAATTTGGCTAAAAAAACACATTTTCCTCACATTTCGGTGTCAGAAAGTTCTGGAATCTGAGAGGAGCCACAAATTTCCTTCCATCCAGCGTTCCCCCAAGTCTCCTGATAAAAATGATACCTCACTTGTGTGGTTAGGCCTAGCGCCCGCGACAGGAAACGCCCCAAAACACAACGTGGACACATCACATTTTTTGAAAGAAAACAGAGGTGTTTTTTGCAAAGTGCCTACCTGTAGATTTTGGCCTCTAGCTCAGCCGGCACCTAGGGAAACCTACCAAACCTGTGCATTTCTGAAAACTAGAGACCTAGAGGAATCCAAGATGGGGTGACTTGTGGGGCTCGGACCAGGTTCTGTTACAGAGAATCTTTTGCAAACCTCAAAATTTGGCTAAAAAACACATTTTCCTCACATTTCGGTGTCAGAAAGTTCTGGAATCTGAGAGGAGCCACAAATTTCCTTCCATCCAGCGTTCCCCCAAGTCTCCTGATAAAAATGATACCTCACTTGTGTGGTTAGGCCTAGCGCCCGCGACAGGAAACGCCCCAAAACACAACGTGGACACATCACATTTTTTTAAAGAAAACAGAGGTGTTTTTTGCAAAGTGCCTACCTGTAGATTTTGGCCTCTAGCTCAGCCGGCACCTAGGGAAACCTACCAAACCTGTGCATTTTTGAAAACTAGAGACCTACGGGAATCCAAGATGGGGTGACTTGTGGGGCTCTGACCAGGTTCTGTTACCTAGAATCCTTTGCAAACCTCAAAATTTGGCTAAAAAACACATGTTCCTCACATTTCTGTGACAGAAAGTTCTGGAATCTGAGAGGAGGCACAAATTTCCTTCCACCCAGCGTTTCCCCCACGTCTCCCAATAAAAATGATACCTCACTTGTGTGGGTAGGCCTAGCGCCTGTGAAAGGAAATGCCCCAAAGCACAACGTGGACACATCCCATTTTTTGACAGAAAACAGAGTTGTGTTTTGCAAAGTGCCTACCTGTAGATTTTGGCCTCTAGCTCAGCCGGCACCTAGGGAAACCTACCAAACCTGTGCATTTTTTGAAACTAGAGACCTAGGGGAATCCAAGATGGGGTGATTTGTGGGGCTCTGACCAGGTTGTGTTACCCAGAATCCTTTGCAAACCACAGAATTTGGCTAAAAAAGCACATGTTCCTCACATTTCTCTGACAGAAAGTTCTGGGATCTTAGAGGAGCCACAAATTTCCTTCCACCCAGCGTTCCCCCACGTCTCCCAATAGAAATTATACCTCACTTGTGTGGGTAGGCCTAGCGCCCGCTACAGGAAATGCCCCATAGCACAACGTGGACACATCCCATTTTTTGACAGAAAACAGAGCTGTTTTTTGCAAAGTGCCTACCTGTAGATTGTGGCCTCTAGCTCAGCCGGCACCTAGGGAAACCTACCAAACCTGTGCATTTCTGAAAACTAGAGACCTAGAGGAATCCAAGATGGGGTGACTTGTGGGGCTCGGACCAGGTTCTGTTACAGAGAATCTTTTGCAAACCTCAACATTTGGCTAAAAAACACATTTTCCTCACATTTCGGTGTCAGAAAGTTCTGGAATCTGAGAGGAGCCACAAATTTCCTTCCATCCAGCGTTCCCCCAAGTCTCCTGATAAAAATGATACCTCACTTGTGTGGTTAGGCCTAGCGCCCGCGACAAGAAACGCCCCAAAACACAACATGGACACATCACATTTTTTGAAAGAAAACAGAGGTGTTTTTTGCAAAGTGCCTACCTGTAGATTTTGGCCTCTAGCTCAGCCGGCACCTAGGGAAACCTACCAAACCTGTGCATTTTTTAAAACTAGAGACCTAGGGGAATCCAAGATGGGGTGACTTGTGGGGCTCTGACCAGGTTCTGTTACCTAGAATCCTTTGCAAACCTCAAAATTTGGCTAAAAAACACATTTTCCTAACATTTCTGTGACAGAAAGTTCTGGAATCTGAGAGGAGGGGCAAATTTCCTTCCACCCAGCGTTCCCCCAAGTCTCCCGATAAAAATGGTACCTCACTTCTGTGGGTAGGCCTAGTGCCCGCTACAGGATATGCCCCAAAACACAACGTGGACACATCCCATTTTTTGACAGAAAATAAAGCTGTTTTTTGCAAAGTGCCTGCCTATAGATTTTGGCCTCTAGCTTAGCCGGCACCTAGGGAAACCTACCAAACCTGTGCATTTTTGAAAACTAGAGACTTAGGGGAATCCAAGATGGGGTGACCTGTGGAGCTCTGACCAGGTTCTGTTACCCAGAATCCTTTGCAAACCTCAAAATTTGGCTAAAAAACACATGTTCCTCACATTTCTGTGACAGAAAGTTCTGGAATCTGAGAGGAGGCACAAATTTCCTTCCACCCAGCGTTTCCCCCACGTCTCCCAATAAAAATGATACCTCACTTGTGTGGGTAGGCCTAGCGCCTGTGAAAGGAAATGCCCCAAAGCACAACGTGGACACATCCCATTTTTTGACAGAAAACAGAGTTGTGTTTTGCAAAGTGCCTACCTGTAGATTTTGGCCTCTAGCTCAGCCGGCACCTAGGGAAACCTACCAAACCTGTGCATTTTTGAAAACTAGAGACCTAGGGGAATCATAGATGGGGTGATTTGTGGGGCTCTGACCAAGTTGTGTTACCCAGAATCCTTTGCAAACCACAGAATTTGGCTAAAAAAGCACATGTTCCTCACATTTCTCTGACAGAAAGTTCTGGGATCTGAGAGGAGCCACAAATTTCCTTCCACCCAGCGTTCCCCCACGTCTCCCAATAGAAATTATACCTCACTTGTGTGGGTAGGCCTAGCGCCCGCTACAGGAAATGCCCCATAGCACAACGTGGACACATCCCATTTTTTGACAGAAAACAGAGCTGTTTTTTGCAAAGTGCCTACCTGTAGATTGTGGCCTCTAGCTCAGCCGGCACCTATGGAAACCGACCAAACCTGTGCATTTTTGAAAACTAGAGACCTAGGGGAATCCAAGATGGGGTGACTTGTGGGGATCTGACCAGGTTCTGTACCCAGAATCCTTTGCAAACCTCAAAATTTGGCCAAAAAAACACATGTTCCTCACATTTCTGTGAGAGAAACTTCTGCAATCTGAGAGGAGCCACAAATTTCCTTTCACCCAGCGATCCCCCAAGTCTCCCGACACAAATGGTACCTCACTTGTGTGGTTAGGCCTAGCGCCCGCGAGAGGAAACGCCCCAAAACGCAACATGGACACATCACATTTTTTATAAGAAAACAGAGGTGTTTTTTGCAAAGTGCCTACCTGTAGATTTTGGCCTCTAGCTCAACCGGCACCTAGGAAACGTACCAAACCTGTGCATTTTTTAAAACTAGAGACCTAGAGGAATCCAACATGGGGTGACTTGTGGGGCTCTGACCAGGTTCTGTTACCCAGAATTTTGCAAACCTCAAAATGTGGCTAAAAACATGTTTTCCTCACATTTTGGTGACAGATAGTCCTGGAACCAGAGAGGAGCCACAAATGTCCTTCCACCAAGCGTTTCCCCAAGTCTCCTGATAAAAATTATACCTCACTTGTGTGGGTAGGCCTAGCGCCCGCAACAGGAAATGCCCCAAAACGCTACGTGGACACATCACATTTTTTAAAAGAAAACAGAGGTGTTTTTTGCAAAGTGCCTATCTGTAAGTTTTGGCCTCTAGCTCAGCCGGCACCAGGGAAACCTACCAAAACTGTGCATTTTTAAAAACTATAGACCTAGGGGAATCCAAGTTGGGGTGACTTTTGGGGCTCTGACCAGGTTCTGTTACCCAGAATCCTTTGCAAACCTCAAAATTTGGCTAAAAAAACACATGTTCCTCACATTTCTGTGACAGAAAGTTCTGGAATCTGAGAGGAGGCCCAAATGTCCTTCCACCCAGCGTTCCCCCACGTCTCCCCATAAAAATGATACCTCACTTGTGTGGGTAGGCCTAGCACCCGTGACAGGAAATGCCCCAAAGCACAACATGGACACATCCCATTTTTTGACAGAAAACAGAGCTGTTTTTTGCAAAGTTCCTACCTGTAGATTTTGGCCTCTAGCTCAGCCGGCACCTAGGGAAACCTACCAAACCTGTGCATTTTTTAAAACTAGAGACCTAGGGGAATCCAAGATGGGGTGACATGTGGGGCTCTGACCAGGTTCTGTTACCCAGAATCCTTTGCAAACCTCAAAATTTGACTAAAAAAACACATGTTCCTCACATTTCTGTGACAGAAAGTTCTGGAATCTGAGAGGAGCCACAAATTTCCTTCCACCCAGCGTTCCCCCAAGTCTCCCGATAAAAATGATACCTCACTTGTGTAGTTAGCCTTGCGCCCGCGACACGAAACACCCCATAACACAACGTGGACACATCCCATTTTTTGAGAGAAAACAGATGTGTTTTTTGCAAAGTGCCTACCTGTTAATTTTGGCCTCTAGCTCAGCCGGCACCTAGGGAAGCATACAAAACCTGTGCATTTTTTAAAACTAGAGACCTAGGGGAATCCAAGATGGGGTGACTTGTGGGGCTCTGACCAGGTTCTGTTACCCAGAATCCTTTGCAAACCTCAAAATTTGGCTAAAAAAACACATGTTCCTCACATTTCTGTGACAGAAAGTTCTGCAATCTGAGAGGAGGGACAAATTTCCTTCCACCCAGCGTTCCCCCAAGTCTCCCGATAAAAATGATACCTCACTTGTGTGGTTAAGCCTAGCGCCTGCGACAGGAAATGCCCCAAAGCACAACGTGGACACATCACATTTTTTGACAGAAAACAGAGCTGTTCTTTGCAAAGTGCCTACCTGTAGATTTTGGCCTCTAGCTCAGCCGGCACCTAGGGAAACCAACCAAACCTGTGCATTTTTTAAAACTAGAGACCTAACGGAATTCAAGATGGGGTGACTTGTGGGGCTCTGACCAGGTTCCGTTACCCAGAATCCTTTGCAAACCTCAAAATTTGGCTAAAAAACACATGTTCCTCACATTCCTACGACAGAAAGTTCTGGAATCTGAGAAGAGGCATAAATGTCCTTCCACCCAGCGTTCCCTCAAGTCTCCCAATAAAAATGATACCTCACTTGTGTGGGTAGGCCTAGCGCCCGTGACAGGAAATGCCCTAAAGCACAACGTGGACACATCCCATTTTTTGAGCGAAAACAGAGCTGTTTTTTGCAAAGTTCCTACCTGTAGATTTTGGCCTCTAGCTCAGCCGGCACCTAGGGAAACCTACCAAACCTGTGCATTTTTTAAAACTAGAGACCTAGGGGAATCCAAGATGGGGTGACATGTGGGGCTCTGACCAGGTTCTGTTACCCAGAATCCTTTGCAAACCTCAAAATTTGACTAAAAAAACACATGTTCCTCACATTTCTGTGACAGAAAGTTCTGGAATCTGAGAGGAGCCACAAATTTCCTTCCACCCAGCGTTCCCCCAAGTCTCCCGATAAAAATGATACCTCACTTGTGTGGTTAGCCTTGCGTCCGCGACACGAAACGCCCCATAACACAACGTGGACACATCCCATTTTTTGAGAGAAAACAGATGTGTTTTTTGCAAAGTGCCTACCTGTTAATTTTGGCCTCTAGCTCAGCCGGCACCTAGGGAAGCATACAAAACCTGTGCATTTTTTAAAACTAGAGACCTAGGGGAATCCAAGATGGGGTGACTTGTGGGGCTCTGACCAGGTTCTGTTACCCAGAATCCTTTGCAAACCTCAAAATTTGGCTAAAAAAACACATGTTCCTCACATTTCTGTGACAGAAAGTTCTGCAATCTGAGAGGAGGGACAAATTTCCTTCCACCCAGCGTTCCCCCAAGTCTCCCGATAAAAATGATACCTCACTTGTGTGGTTAAGCCTAGCGTCTGCGACAGGAAATGCCCCAAAGCACAACGTGGACACATCACATTTTTTTACACAAAACAGAGGTGTTTTTTGCAAAGTGCCTACCTGTAGATTTTGGCCTCTAGCTCAGCCGGCACCTAGGGAAACCTACCAAACCTGTGCATTTTTTAAAACTAGAGACCTAGCGGAATTCAAGATGGGGTGACTTGTGGGGCTCTGACCAGGTTCCGTTACCCAGAATCCTTTGCAAACCTCGAAATCTGGCTAAAAAACACATGTTCCTCACATACCTACGACAGAAAGTTCTGGAATCTGAGAGGAGGCATAAATGTCCTTCCACCCAGCGTTCCCCCAAGTCTCCCAATAAAAATGATACCTCACTTGTGTGGGTAGGTCTAGCGCCCGCGACAGGAAATGCCCCAAAGCACAACGTGGACACATCCCATTTTTTGACACAAAACAGAGCTGTTTTTTGCAAAGTGCTTACCTGTAGATTTTGGCCTCTAGCTCAGCCGGCACCTAGGGAAACCTAACAAAACTGTGCATTTCTGAAAACTAGAGACCTAGAGGAATCCAAGATGGGGTGACTTGTGGGGCTCGGACCAGGTTCTGTTACAGAGAATCTTTTGCAAACCTCAAAATTTGGCTAAAAAACACATTTTCCTCACATTTCGGTGACAGAAAGTTCTGGAATCTGAGAGGAGCCACAAATTTCCTTCCATCCAGCGTTCCCCCAAGTCTCCCGATAAAAATGATACCTCACTTGAGTGGTTTGGCCTAGCGCCCGCGACAGGACACGCCCCAAAACACAACGTGGACACATCACATTTTTTGAAAGAAAACAGAGGTGTTTTTTTACATAGTGCCTACCTGTAGATTTTGGCCTCTAGCTCAACCGGCACCTAGGGAAGCATACAAAACCTGTGCATTTTTTAAAACTAGAGACCTAGGGGAATCCAAGATAGGGTGACTTGTGGGGCTCTGACCAGGTTCTGTTACCTAGAATCCTTTGCAAACCTCAAAATTTGGCTAAAAAACACATTTTCCTAACATTTCTGTGACAGAAAGTTCTGGAATCAGAGAGGAGGGACAAATTTCCTTCCACCCAGCGTTCCCCCAAGTCTCCCGATAAAAATGGTACCTCACTTCTGTGGGTAGGCCTAGTGCCCGCGATAGGATACGCCCCAAAACACAACGTGGACACATCCCATTTTTTGACAGAAAATAGAGCTGTTTTTTGCAAAGTGCCTGCCTCTAGATTTTGGCCTCTAGCTTAGCCGGCACCTAGGGAAACCTACCAAACTTGTGCATTTTTGAAAACTAGAGACCTAGGGGAATGCAAGATGGGGTGACTTGTGGGGCTCTGACCAGGTTGTGTTACCCAGAATCCTTTGCAAACCACAGAATTTGGCTAAAAAAGCACATGTTCCTCACATTTCTCTGACAGAAAGTTCTGGGATCTGAGAGGAGCCACAAATTTCCTTCCACCCAGCGTTCCCCCACGTCTCCCAATAAAAATTATACCTCACTTGTGTGGGTAGGCCTAGCACCCGCTACAGGAAATGCCCCATAGCACAACGTGGACACATCCCGTTTTTTAACAGAAAACAGAACTGTTTTTTGCAAAGTGCCTACCTGTAGATTTTGGCCTCTAGCTCAGCCGGCACCTAGGGAAACCTACCACACCTGTGCATTTTTGAAAACTAGAGACCTAGGGGAATCCAAGATGGGGTGACATGTGGGGCTCTGACCAGGTTCTGTTACCCAGAATCCTTTGCAAACCTCAAAATTTGGCTAAAAAACCATATGTTCCTCACATTTCTGTGACAGAAAGTTCTGCAATCTGAGAGGAGGGACAAATTTCCTTCCACCCAGTGTTCCCCCAAGTCTCCCGATAAAAATGATACCTCACTTGTGTGGTTAAGCCTAACGCCCGTGACAGGAAATGCCCCAAAGCACAACGTGGACACATCACATTTTTTGACAGAAAACAGAGCTGTTTTTTGCAAAGTGCCTACCTGTAGATTTTGGCCTCTAGCTCAGCCGGCACCTGGGAAACATACCAAACCTGTGCATTTTTGAAAACTAGAGACCTAGGGGAATCCAAGATGGGGTGACTTGTGGGGCTCTGACCAGGTTCTGTTACCCAGAATCCTTTGCAAACCTCAAAATGTGGTTAAAAAACACATGCTCCTCACATTCCTATGACAGAAGGTTCTGGAATCTGAGAGGAGGCATAAATTTCCTTCCACCCAGCGTTCCCCCAAGTCTCCCAATAAAAATGATACCTCACTTGTGTGGGTAGGCCTAGCGCCCGCGACAGGAAATGCCCCAAAGCACAATGTGGACACATCCCATTTTTTGAGACAAAACAGAGCTGTTTTTTGCAAAGTGCCTACCTGTAGATTTTGGCCTCCAGCTCAGCCGGCACCTAGGGAAACCTACCAAACCTGTGCATTTCTGAAAACTAGAGACCTAGGGGAATCTAAGATGGGGTGACTTGTGGGGCTCGGACCAGGTTCTGTTACAGAGAATCTTTTGCAAACCTCAAAATTTGGCTAAAAAACACAATTTCCTCATATTTCGGTGACAGAAAGTTCTGGAATCTGAGAGGAGCCACAAATTTCCTTCCATCCAGCGTTCCCCCAAGTCTCCCGATAAAAATGATACCTCACTTGTGTGGTTAAGCCTAGCGCCCGCGACAGGAAACGCCCCAAAACACAACGTGGACACATCACATTTTTTGAAAGAAAACAGAGGTGTTTTTTGCAAAGTGCCTACCTGTAGATTTTGGCCTCTAGCTCAGCTGGCACCTAGGGAAACCTACCAAACCTGTGCATTTTTGAAAACTAGAGACCTAGGGGAATCCAAGATGGGGTGACTTGGTGGGGCTCTGACCAGGTTCTGTTACCTAGAATCCTTTGCAAACCTCAAAATTTGGCTAAAAAACACATTTTCCTGACATTTCTGTGACAGAAAGTTCAGGAATCTGAGAGGAGGGACAAATTTCCTTCCACCCAGCGTTCCCCCAAGTCTCCCGATAGAAATGGTACCTCACTTCGGTGGGTAGGCCTTGTGCCCGCGACAGGATATGCCCCAAAACACAACGTGGACACATCCCATTTTTTGACAGAAAATAGAGCTGTTTTTTGCAAAGTGCCTGCCTATAGATTTTGGCCTCTAGCTTAGCCGGCACCTAGGGAAACCTACCAAACCTGTGCATTTTTTAAAACTAGAGACCTAGGGGAATCCAAGATGGGGTGACCTGTGGAGCTCTGACCAGGTTCTGTTACCCAGAATCCTTTGCAAACCTCAAAATTTGGCTAAAAAACAAATTTTCCTAACATTTCTTTGACAGAAAGTTCTGGAATCTGAAAGGAGCCACAAATTTCCTTCCACCCAGCGTTCCACCACGTCTCCCAATAAAAATTATACCTCACTTGTGTGGGTAGGCCTAGCGCCCGCTACAGGAAATGCCCCATAGCACAACGTGGACACATCCAATTTTTTGACAGAAAACAGAGCTGTTTTTTGCAAAGTGCCTACCTGTAGATTGTGGCCTCTAGCTCAGCTGGCACCTAGGGAAACCTACCAAACCTGTGCTTTTTTAAAAACTAGAGACCTAGGGGAATCCAAGATGGGGTGACTTGTGGGGCTCTGACCAGGTTCTGTACCCAGAATCCTTTGCAAACCTCACAATTTGGCTAAAAAAACACATGTTCCTCACATTTCTGTGAGAGAAAGTTCAGGAATCTGAGAGGAGCCACAAATTTCCTTCCACCCAGCGTTCCCCCAAGTCTCCCGATACAAATGATACCTCACTTGTGTGGTTAGGCCTAGCGCCCGCGAGAGGAAACGCCCCAAAACGCAACATGGACACATCACATTTTTTTTAAAGAAAACAGAGGTGTTTTTTGCAAAGTGCCTACCTGTAGATTTTGGTCTCTAGCTCAACCGGCACCTAAGGAAACATACCAAACCTGTTCATTTTTGAAAACTAGAGACCTAGGGGAATCCAACATGGTGTGACTTGTGGGGCTCTGACCAAGTTCTGTTACCCAGAATCCTTTGCAAACCTCAAAATGTGGCAAAAAAAACACATGTTCCTCACATTTCTGTGACAGAAAGTTCTGGAATCTGAGAGGAGGCCCAAATGTCCTTCCACCCAGCGTTCCCCCACGTCTCCCCATAAAAATGATACCTCACTTGTGTGGGTAGGCCTAGCGCCCGTGACAGGAAATGCCCCAAAGCACAACGTGGACACATCCCATTTTTTGACAGAAAACAGAGCTGTTTTTTGCAAAGTTCCTACCTGTAGATTTTGGCCTCTAGCTCAGCCGGCACCTAGGGAAACCTACCAAACCTGTGCATTTTTTAAAACTAGAGACCTAGGGGAATCCAAGATGGGGTGACATGTGGGGCTCTGACCAGGTTCTGTTACCCAGAATCCTTTGCAAACCTCAAAATTTGACTAAAAAAACACATGTTCCTCACATTTCTGTGACAGAAAGTTCTGGAATCTGAGAGGAGCCACAAATTTACTTCCACCCAGCGTTCCCCCACGTCTCCCAATAAAAATTATACCTCACTTGTGTGGGTAGGCCTAGCGCCCGCTACAGGAAATGCCCCATAGCACAACGTGGACACATCCAATTTTTTGACAGAAAACAGAGCTGTTTTTTGCAAAGTGCCTACCTGTAGATTGTGGCCTCTAGCTCAGCTGGCACCTAGGGAAACCTACCAAACCTGTGCTTTTTTAAAAACTAGAGACCTAGGGGAATCCAAGATGGGGTGACTTGTGGGGCTCTGACCAGGTTCTGTACCCAGAATCCTTTGCAAACCTCACAATTTGGCTAAAAAAACACATGTTCCTCACATTTCTGTGAGAGAAAGTTCAGGAATCTGAGAGGAGCCACAAATTTCCTTCCACCCAGCGTTCCCCCAAGTCTCCCGATACAAATGATACCTCACTTGTGTGGTTAGGCCTAGCGCCCGCGAGAGGAAACGCCCCAAAACGCAACATGGACACATCACATTTTTTTTAAAGAAAACAGAGGTGTTTTTTGCAAAGTGCCTACCTGTAGATTTTGGTCTCTAGCTCAACCGGCACCTAAGGAAACATACCAAACCTGTTCATTTTTGAAAACTAGAGACCTAGGGGAATCCAACATGGTGTGACTTGTGGGGCTCTGACCAAGTTCTGTTACCCAGAATCCTTTGCAAACCTCAAAATGTGGCTAAAAAAACACATGTTCCTCACATTTCTGTGACAGAAAGTTCTGGAATCTGAGAGGAGGCCCAAATGTCCTTCCACCCAGCGTTCCCCCACGTCTCCCCATAAAAATGATACCTCACTTGTGTGGGTAGGCCTAGCGCCCGTGACAGGAAATGCCCCAAAGCACAACGTGGACACATCCCATTTTTTGACAGAAAACAGAGCTGTTTTTTGCAAAGTGCCTACCTGTAGATTTTGGCCTCTAGCTCAGCCGGCACCTAGGGAAACCTACTAAACCTGTGCATTTTTGAAAACTAGAGACCTAGGGGAATCCAAGATGGGGTGACTTGTGGGGCTCTGACCAGGTTCCGTTTCCCAGAATTCTTTGCAAACCTCAAAATTTGGCTAAAAAACACGTTCCTCACATTCCTATGACAGAAAGTTCTGGAATCTGAGAGGAGGCATACATTTCCTTCCACCCAGAGTTCCCCCAAGTCTACCAATAAAAAAGATACCTCACTTGTGTGGGTAGGCCTAGCGCCCGCGACAGGAAATGCCCCAAAGCACAACGTGGACACATCCCATTTTTTGACACAAAACAGAGCTGTTTTTTGCAAAGTGCCTACCTGTAGATTTTGGCCTCTAGCTCAGCCGGCACCTAGGGAAACCTACCAAACCTGTGCATTTCTAAAAACTAGAGACCTAGGGGAATCCAAGATGGGGTGACTTGTGGGGCTCGGACCAGGTTCTGTTACAGAGAATCTTTTGCAAACCTCAAAATGTGGCTAAAAACACATTTTCCTCACATTTCTGTGACAGAAAGTTCTGGAATCTGAGAGGAGGGACAAATTTCCTTCCACCCAGCTTTCCCCCAAGTCTCCCGATAAAAATGGTACCTCACTTCTGTGGGTAGGCCTATTGCCCGCAACAGGATATGCCCCAAAACACAACGTGGACACATCCCATTTTGTGACAGAAAATAGAGCTGTTTTTTGCAAAGTGCCTGCCTATAGTTTTTGGCCTCTAGCTTAGCCGGCACCTAGGGAAACCTACCACAACTGTGCATTTTTGAAAACTAGAGACCTAGGGGAATCCAAGATGGGGTGACTTGTGGGGCTCTGACCAGGTTCTGTTACCTGGAATCCTTTGCAAACCTCAAAATTTGGCTAAAAAACACATGTTCGTCACATTTCTGTGACAGAAAGTTCTGGAATCTGAGAGGAGGCACAAATTTCCTTCCACCCAGCGTTCCCCCAAGTCTCCCAATAAAAATGATACCTCAGTTGTGTGGGTAGGCCTAGCGCCCGCGACAGCAAATGCCCTAAAGCACAACGTGGACACATCCCATTTTTTTACAGAAAACAGAACTGTTTTTTGCAAAGTGCCTACCTGTAGATTTTGGCCTCTAGCTCAGCCGGCACCTAGGGAAACCTACCAAACCTGTGCATTTTGATAAACTAGAGACATAGGGGAATCCAAGATGGGGTGACTTGTGGGGCTCTGAATAGGTGCTGTTACCCAGAATCCTTTGCAAACCTCAAAATTTGGCTAAAAAACACATTTTCCTAATATTTCAATAACAGAAAGTTTTGGAATCTAAGAGGAGGGACAAATTTCCTTCCACCCAGCGTTCCCCCAAGTCTCCCGATAAAAATGGTACCTCACTTGTATGGGTAGGCCTAGTGCCCGCGACAGGATATGCCCCAAAACACAACGTGGACACATCCCACTTTATGACAGAAAATAGAGCTGTTTTTTGCAAAGTGCCTGCCTATAGATTTTGGCCTCTAGCTCAGCCGGCACCTAGGGAAACCTACCAAACCTGTGCATTTTTTAAACCTAGAGACCTAGGGGAATCCATGATGGGGTGACTTGTGGGGCTCTGACCAGGTTCTGTTACCCAGAATCCTTTGCAAACCACAAAATGTGGCTAAAAAAACACATGTTCCTCAAATTTCTGTGACAGAAAGTTCTGGATTTCGAGAGGAGGCACAAATTTCCTTCCACCCAGCCTTCAGCCAAGTCTCCCAAAAAAAATGATACCTCACTGGTGTGGGTAGGCCTAGCGCCCGCGACAGGAAATGCCCTAAAGCACAACGTGGACACATCCCATTTTTTTACAGAAAACAGAGCTGTTTTTTGCAAAGTGCCTACCTGTAGATTTTGGCCTCTAGCTCAGCCGGCACCTAGGGAAACCTACCAAACCTGTGCATTTTTTAAAACTAGAGACCTAGGGGAATCCAAGATGGGCTGACTTGTGGGACTCTGACCAGGTTCTGTTACCCAGAATCCTTTGCAAACCTCAAAATTTGGATAAAAAAACACATGTTGCTCACATTTCTGTGACAGAAAGTTCTGGAATCTGAGAGGAGGCACAAATTTCCTTCCACCCAGCGTTCCCCCATGTCTCCCGATAAAAATGATACCTCACTTGTGTGGTTAGGCCTAGCGCCCGCGACAGGAAACGCCCCAAAACACAACGTGGACACATCACATTTTTTTAAAGAAAACAGAGCTGTTTTTTGCAAAGTGACTACCTGTAGATTTTGGCCTCTAGCTCAGCAGGCACCTAGGGAAACCTACCAAACCTGTGCATTTTTGAAAACTAGAGACCTAGGGGAATCCAAAATGGGGTGACTTGTGGGGCTCTGACCAGGTTTTGTTACCCAGAATCCTTTGCAAACCATTTGGCTATAAAAACACATTTTCCTCACATTTCGGTGACAGAAAGTTCTGGAATCTGAGAGGAGGGACAAATTTCCTTCCACCCAGTGTTCCCCCAAGTCTCCCGATAAAAATGATACCTCACTTGTGTCGTTAGGCCTAGCGCCCGCGACAGGAAATGCCCCAAAGCACAACGTGGACACATCACATTTTTTGACAGAAAACAGAGCTGTTTTTTGCAAAGTTCCTACCTGTAGATTTTGGCCTCTAGCTCAGCCGGCACCTAGGGAAACCTACCAAACCTGTGCATTTTTGAAAACTAGAGACCTAGGGGAATCCAAGATGGGGTGACTTGTGGGGCTCTGGCCAGGTTCTGTTACCCGGAATCCTTTGCAAACCTCAAAATTTGGCTAAAAAAACACATGTTCCTCACATTTCTGTGACAGAAAGTTCTGGAATCTGAGAGGAGGCACAAATTTCCTACCACCCAGCGTTCCCCCAAGTCTCCCAATAAAAATGATACCTCACTTGTGTGGGTAGGCCTAGCACCCGCGACAGGAAATGCCCTAAAGCACAACGTGGACACATCCCATTTTTTGACAGAAAACAGAGCTGTTTTTTGCAAAGTGCCTACCTGTAGATTTTGGCCTCTAGCTCAGCCGGCACCTAGGGAAACCTACCAAACCTGTGCATTTTTGAAAACTAGTGACCTAGGGGAATCCAAGATGGGGTGACTTGTGGGGCTCTGACCAGGTTCTGTTACCTGGAATCCTTTGCAAACCTCAAAATTTGGCTAAAAAACACATGTTCGTCACATTTCTGTGACAGAAAGTTCTGGAATCTGAGAGGAGGCACAAATTTCCTTCCACCCAGCGTTCCCCCAAGTCTCCCAATAAAAATGATACCTCAGTTGTGTGGGTAGGCCTAGCGCCCGCGACAGCAAATGCCCTAAAGCACAACGTGGACACATCCCATTTTTTTACAGAAAACAGAACTGTTTTTTGCAAAGTGCCTACCTGTAGATTTTGGCCTCTAGCTCAGCCGGCACCTAGGGAAAACTACCAAACCTGTGCATTTTGATAAACTAGAGACATAGGGGAATCCAAGATGGGGTGACTTGTGGGGCTCTGAATAGGTGCTGTTACCCAGAATCCTTTGCAAACCTCAAAATTTGGCTAAAAAACACATTTTCCTAATATTTCAATAACAGAAAGTTTTGGAATCTAAGAGGAGGGACAAATTTCCTTCCACCCAGCGTTCCCCCAAGTCTCCCGATAAAAATGGTACCTCACTTGTATGGGTAGGCCTAGTGCCCGCGACAGGATATGCCCCAAAACACAACGTGGACACATCCCACTTTATGACAGAAAATAGAGCTGTTTTTTGCAAAGTGCCTGCCTATAGATTTTGGCCTCTAGCTCAGCCGGCACCTAGGGAAACCTACCAAACCTGTGCATTTTTTAAACCTAGAGACCTAGGGGAATCCATGATGGGGTGACTTGTGGGGCTCTGACCAGGTTCTGTTACCCAGAATCCTTTGCAAACCACAAAATGTGGCTAAAAAAACACATGTTCCTCAAATTTCTGTGACAGAAAGTTCTGGATTTCGAGAGGAGGCACAAATTTCCTTCCACCCAGCCTTCAGCCAAGTCTCCCAAAAAAAATGATACCTCACTGGTGTGGGTAGGCCTAGCGCCCGCGACAGGAAATGCCCTAAAGCACAACGTGGACACATCCCATTTTTTTACAGAAAACAGAGCTGTTTTTTGCAAAGTGCCTACCTGTAGATTTTGGCCTCTAGCTCAGCCGGCACCTAGGGAAACCTACCAAACCTGTGCATTTTTTAAAACTAGAGACCTAGGGGAATCCAAGATGGGCTGACTTGTGGGACTCTGACCAGGTTCTGTTACCCAGAATCCTTTGCAAACCTCAAAATTTGGATAAAAAAACACATGTTGCTCACATTTCTGTGACAGAAAGTTCTGGAATCTGAGAGGAGGCACAAATTTCCTTCCACCCAGCGTTCCCCCATGTCTCCCGATAAAAATGATACCTCACTTGTGTGGTTAGGCCTAGCGCCCGCGACAGGAAACGCCCCAAAACACAACGTGGACACATCACATTTTTTTAAAGAAAACAGAGCTGTTTTTTGCAAAGTGACTACCTGTAGATTTTGGCCTCTAGCTCAGCAGGCACCTAGGGAAACCTACCAAACCTGTGCATTTTTGAAAACTAGAGACCTAGGGGAATCCAAAATGGGGTGACTTGTGGGGCTCTGACCAGGTTTTGTTACCCAGAATCCTTTGCAAACCATTTGGCTATAAAAACACATTTTCCTCACATTTCGGTGACAGAAAGTTCTGGAATCTGAGAGGAGGGACAAATTTCCTTCCACCCAGTGTTCCCCCAAGTCTCCCGATAAAAATGATACCTCACTTGTGTCGTTAGGCCTAGCGCCCGCGACAGGAAATGCCCCAAAGCACAACGTGGACACATCACATTTTTTGACAGAAAACAGAGCTGTTTTTTGCAAAGTTCCTACCTGTAGATTTTGGCCTCTAGCTCAGCCGGCACCTAGGGAAACCTACCAAACCTGTGCATTTTTGAAAACTAGAGACCTAGGGGAATCCAAGATGGGGTGACTTGTGGGGCTCTGGCCAGGTTCTGTTACCCGGAATCCTTTGCAAACCTCAAAATTTGGCTAAAAAAACACATGTTCCTCACATTTCTGTGACAGAAAGTTCTGGAATCTGAGAGGAGGCACAAATTTCCTACCACCCAGCGTTCCCCCAAGTCTCCCAATAAAAATGATACCTCACTTGTGTGGGTAGGCCTAGCACCCGCGACAGGAAATGCCCTAAAGCACAACGTGGACACATCCCATTTTTTGACAGAAAACAGAGCTGTTTTTTGCAAAGTGCCTACCTGTAGATTTTGGCCTCTAGCTCAGCCGGCACCTAGGGAAACCTACCAAACCTGTGCATTTTTGAAAACTAGTGACCTAGGGGAATCCAAGATGGGGTGACTTGTGGGGCTCTGACCAGGTTCTGTTACCAACAATCCTTTGCAAACCTCAAAATTTGGCTAAAAAAACACATGTTCCTCACATTTCTGTGACAGAAAGTTCTGCAATCTGAGAGGAGGCACAAATTTCCTTCCACCCAGCGTTCGCCCAAGTCTCCCCATAGAAATGGTACCTCACTTGTGTGGTTTGGCCTAGCCCCCGCAACAGGTAACGCCCCAAAACACAACGTGGACACATCACATTTTTTGAAAGAAAACAGAGGTGTTTTTTGCAAAGTGCCTACCTGTAGATTTTGACCTCTAGCTTAGCCGGCAGCTAGGGAAACCTACCAAACCTGTGCATTTGTGAAAACTATAGACCTAAGGGAATACAAGATGGGGTGACTTGTGGGGCTCTGACCAGGTTCTGTTACCCGGAATCCTTTGCAAACCTCAAAATTTG
Source organism: Pleurodeles waltl (assembly GCF_031143425.1). Classification (NCBI taxonomy): domain Eukaryota; kingdom Metazoa; phylum Chordata; class Amphibia; order Caudata; family Salamandridae; genus Pleurodeles; species Pleurodeles waltl. The sequence goes on from NC_090447.1 coordinate 236,457,820, forward strand.
GCTAAAAAAACACATGTTCCTCACATTTCTGTGACAGAAAGTTCTGGAATCTGAGAGGAGGCACAAATTTCCTTCCACCCAGCGTTCCCCCAAGTCTCCCAATAAAAATGATACCTCAGATGTGTGGGTAGGCCTAGCGCCCGCGACAGCAAATGCCCTAAAGCACAACGTGGACACATCCCATTTTTTTACAGAAAACAGAACTGTTTTTAGCAAAGTGCCTACCTGTAGATTTTGGCCTCTAGCTCAGCCGGCACCTAGGGAAACCTACCAAACCTGTGCATTTTTTAAAACTAGAGACCTAGGGGAATCCAAGATGGGGTGACTTGTGGGGCTCTGAACAGGTGCTGTTACCCAGAATCCTTTGCAAACCTCAAAATTTGGCTAAAAAACACATGTTCCTCACATTTCTGTGACAGAAAGTTCTGGAATCTGAGAGGAGGCACAAATTTCCTTCCACCCAGCGTTCCCCCAAGTCTCCCAATAAAAATGATACCTCAGTTGTGTGGGTAGGCATAGCGCCCGCGACAGCAAATGCCCTAAAGCACAACGTGGACACATCCCATTTTTTTACAGAAAACAGAACTGTTTTTTGCAAAGTGCCTACCTGTAGATTTTGGCCTCTAGCTCAGCCGGCACCTAGGGAAACCTACCAAACCTGTGCATTTTTTAAAACTAGAGACCTAGGGGAATCCAAGATGGGGTGACCTGTGGGGCTCTGAAAAGGTGCTGTTACCCAGAATCCTTTGCAAACCTCAAAATTTGGCTAAAAAACACATTTTCCTAATATTTCTGTGACAGAAAGTTCTGGAATCTTAGAGGAGGGACAAATTTCATTCCACCCAGCGTTCCCCCAAGTCTCCCGATAAAAATGGTACCTCACTTGTATGGGTAGGCCTAGTGCCCACGACAGGATATGCCCCAAAACACAACGTGGACACATCCCACTTTATGACAGAAAATAGAGCTGTTTTTTGCAAAGTGCCTGCCTACAGATTTTGGCCTCTAGCTCAGCCGGCACCTAGGGAAACCTACCAAACCTGTGCATTTTTTAAACCTAGAGACCTAGGGGAATCCATGATGGGGTGACTTGTGGGGCTCTGACCAGGTTCTGTTACCCAGAATCCTTTGCAAACCACAGAATTTGGCTAAAAAAACACATGTTCCTCACATTTCTGTGACAGAAAGTTCTGGAATCCGAGAGGAGGCACAAATTTCCTTCCACCCAGCCTTCAGCCAAGTCTCCCAAAAAAAATGATACCTCACTGGTGTGGGTAGGCCTAGCGCCCGCGACAGGAAACGCCCCAAAACACAACGTGGACACATCACATTTTTTTAAAGAAAACAGAGCTGTTTTTTGCAAAGTGACTACCTGTAGATTTTGGCCTCTAGCTCAGCAGGCACCTAGGGAAACCTACCAAACCTGTGCATTTTTTAAAACTAGAGACCTAGGGGAATCCAAGATGGGGTGACTTGTGGGGCTCTGATCAGGTTTTGTTACCCAGAATCCTTTGCAAACCATTTGGCTATAAAAACACATGTTCCTCACATTTCGGTGACAGAAAGTTCTGGCATCTGAGAGGAGGGACAAATTTCCTTCCACCCAGCGTTCCCCCAAGTCTCCCCATAAAAATGATACCTCACTTGTGTGGTTAGGCCTAGCGCCCGCGAAAGGAAATGCCCCAAAGCACAACGTGGACACATTACATTTTTTGACAGAAAACAGAGCTGTTTTTTGCAAAGTTCCTACCTGTAAATTTTGGCCTCTAGCTCAGCCGGCACCTAGGGAAACCTACCAAACCTGTACATTTTTGAAAACTAGAGACCTAGGGGAATCCAAGATGGGGTGACTTGTGGGGCTCTGACCAGGTTCTGTTACCCGGAATCCTTTGCAAACCTCAAAATTTGGCTAAAAAAACACATGTTCCTCACATTTCTGTGACAGAAAGTTCTGGAATCTGAGAGGAGGCACAAATTTCCTTCCACCCAGCGTTCCCCCAAGTCTCCCAATAAAAATGATACCTCAGATGTGTGGGTAGGCCTAGCGCCCGCGACAGCAAATGCCCTAAAGCACAACGTGGACACATCCCATTTTTTTACAGAAAACAGAACTGTTTTTAGCAAAGTGCCTACCTGTAGATTTTGGCCTCTAGCTCAGCCGGCACCTAGGGAAACCTACCAAACCTGTGCATTTTTTAAAACTAGAGACCTAGGGGAATCCAAGATGGGGTGACTTGTGGGGCTCTGAACAGGTGCTGTTACCCAGAATCCTTTGCAAACCTCAAAATTTGGCTAAAAAACACATGTTGCTCACATTTCTGTGACAGAAAGTTCTGGAATCTGAGAGGAGGCACAAATTTCCTTCCACCCAGCGTTCCCCCAAGTCTCCCAATAAAAATGATACCTCACTTGTGTGGTTAGGCCTAGCGCCCGCGACAGCAAATGCCCTAAAGCACAACGTGGACACATCCCATTTTTTTACAGAAAACAGAACTGTTTTTTGCAAAGTGACTACCTGTAGATTTTGGCCTCTAGCTCAGCAGGCACCTAGGGAAACCTACCAAACCTGTGCATTTTTGAAAACTAGAGACCTAGGGGAATCCAAAATGGGGTGACTTGTGGGGCTCTGACCAGGTTTTGTTACCCAGAATCCTTTGCAAACCATTTGGCTATAAAAACACATTTTCCTCACATTTCGGTGACAGAAAGTTCTGGAATCTGAGAGGAGGGACAAATTTCCTTCCACCCAGTGTTCCCCCAAGTCTCCCGATAAAAATGATACCTCACTTGTGTCGTTAGGCCTAGCGCCCGCGACAGGAAATGCCCCAAAGCACAACGTGGACACATCACATTTTTTGACAGAAAACAGAGCTGTTTTTTGCAAAGTTCCTACCTGTAGATTTTGGCCTCTAGCTCAGCCGGCACCTAGGGAAACCTACCAAACCTGTGCATTTTTGAAAACTAGAGACCTAGGGGAATCCAAGATGGGGTGACTTGTGGGGCTCTGGCCCGGTTCTGTTACCCGGAATCCTTTGCAAACCTCAAAATTTGGCTAAAAAAACACATGTTCCTCACATTTCTGTGACAGAAAGTTCTGGAATCTGAGAGGAGGCACAAATTTCCTACCACCCAGCGTTCCCCCAAGTCTCCCAATAAAAATGATACCTCACTTGTGTGGGTAGGCCTAGCACCCGCGACAGGAAATGCCCTAAAGCACAACGTGGACACATCCCATTTTTTGACAGAAAACAGAGCTGTTTTTTGCAAAGTGCCTACCTGTAGATTTTGGCCTCTAGCTCAGCCGGCACCTAGGGAAACCTACCAAACCTGTGCATTTTTGAAAACTAGTGACCTAGGGGAATCCAAGATGGGGTGACTTGTGGGGCTCTGACCAGGTTCTGTTACCAACAATCCTTTGCAAACCTCAAAATTTGGCTAAAAAAACACATGTTCCTCACATTTCTGTGACAGAAAGTTCTGCAATCTGAGAGGAGGCACAAATTTCCTTCCACCCAGCGTTCGCCCAAGTCTCCCCATAGAAATGGTACCTCACTTGTGTGGTTTGGCCTAGCCCCCGCAACAGGTAACGCCCCAAAACACAACGTGGACACATCACATTTTTTGAAAGAAAACAGAGGTGTTTTTTGCAAAGTGCCTACCTGTAGATTTTGACCTCTAGCTTAGCCGGCAGCTAGGGAAACCTACCAAACCTGTGCATTTGTGAAAACTATAGACCTAAGGGAATACAAGATGGGGTGACTTGTGGGGCTCTGACCAGGTTCTGTTACCCGGAATCCTTTGCAAACCTCAAAATTTGGCTAAAAAAACACATGTTCCTCACATTTCTGTGACAGAAAGTTCTGGAATCTGAGAGGAGGCACAAATTTCCTTCCACCCAGCGTTCCCCCAAGTCTCCCAATAAAAATGATACCTCAGATGTGTGGGTAGGCCTAGCGCCCGCGACAGCAAATGCCCTAAAGCACAACGTGGACACATCCCATTTTTTTACAGAAAACAGAACTGTTTTTAGCAAAGTGCCTACCTGTAGATTTTGGCCTCTAGCTCAGCCGGCACCTAGGGAAACCTACCAAACCTGTGCATTTTTTAAAACTAGAGACCTAGGGGAATCCAAGATGGGGTGACTTGTGGGGCTCTGAACAGGTGCTGTTACCCAGAATCCTTTGCAAACCTCAAAATTTGGCTAAAAAACACATGTTCCTCACATTTCTGTGACAGAAAGTTCTGGAATCTGAGAGGAGGCACAAATTTCCTTCCACCCAGCGTTCCCCCAAGTCTCCCAATAAAAATGATACCTCAGTTGTGTGGGTAGGCATAGCGCCCGCGACAGCAAATGCCCTAAAGCACAACGTGGACACATCCCATTTTTTTACAGAAAACAGAACTGTTTTTTGCAAAGTGCCTACCTGTAGATTTTGGCCTCTAGCTCAGCCGGCACCTAGGGAAACCTACCAAACCTGTGCATTTTTTAAAACTAGAGACCTAGGGGAATCCAAGATGGGGTGACCTGTGGGGCTCTGAAAAGGTGCTGTTACCCAGAATCCTTTGCAAACCTCAAAATTTGGCTAAAAAACACATTTTCCTAATATTTCTGTGACAGAAAGTTCTGGAATCTTAGAGGAGGGACAAATTTCATTCCACCCAGCGTTCCCCCAAGTCTCCCGATAAAAATGGTACCTCACTTGTATGGGTAGGCCTAGTGCCCACGACAGGATATGCCCCAAAACACAACGTGGACACATCCCACTTTATGACAGAAAATAGAGCTGTTTTTTGCAAAGTGCCTGCCTACAGATTTTGGCCTCTAGCTCAGCCGGCACCTAGGGAAACCTACCAAACCTGTGCATTTTTTAAACCTAGAGACCTAGGGGAATCCATGATGGGGTGACTTGTGGGGCTCTGACCAGGTTCTGTTACCCAGAATCCTTTGCAAACCACAGAATTTGGCTAAAAAAACACATGTTCCTCACATTTCTGTGACAGAAAGTTCTGGAATCCGAGAGGAGGCACAAATTTCCTTCCACCCAGCCTTCAGCCAAGTCTCCCAAAAAAAATGATACCTCACTGGTGTGGGTAGGCCTAGCGCCCGCGACAGGAAACGCCCCAAAACACAACGTGGACACATCACATTTTTTTAAAGAAAACAGAGCTGTTTTTTGCAAAGTGACTACCTGTAGATTTTGGCCTCTAGCTCAGCAGGCACCTAGGGAAACCTACCAAACCTGTGCATTTTTTAAAACTAGAGACCTAGGGGAATCCAAGATGGGGTGACTTGTGGGGCTCTGATCAGGTTTTGTTACCCAGAATCCTTTGCAAACCATTTGGCTATAAAAACACATGTTCCTCACATTTCGGTGACAGAAAGTTCTGGCATCTGAGAGGAGGGACAAATTTCCTTCCACCCAGCGTTCCCCCAAGTCTCCCCATAAAAATGATACCTCACTTGTGTGGTTAGGCCTAGCGCCCGCGAAAGGAAATGCCCCAAAGCACAACGTGGACACATTACATTTTTTGACAGAAAACAGAGCTGTTTTTTGCAAAGTTCCTACCTGTAAATTTTGGCCTCTAGCTCAGCCGGCACCTAGGGAAACCTACCAAACCTGTACATTTTTGAAAACTAGAGACCTAGGGGAATCCAAGATGGGGTGACTTGTGGGGCTCTGACCAGGTTCTGTTACCCGGAATCCTTTGCAAACCTCAAAATTTGGCTAAAAAAACACATGTTCCTCACATTTCTGTGACAGAAAGTTCTGGAATCTGAGAGGAGGCACAAATTTCCTTCCACCCAGCGTTCCCCCAAGTCTCCCAATAAAAATGATACCTCAGATGTGTGGGTAGGCCTAGCGCCCGCGACAGCAAATGCCCTAAAGCACAACGTGGACACATCCCATTTTTTTACAGAAAACAGAACTGTTTTTAGCAAAGTGCCTACCTGTAGATTTTGGCCTCTAGCTCAGCCGGCACCTAGGGAAACCTACCAAACCTGTGCATTTTTTAAAACTAGAGACCTAGGGGAATCCAAGATGGGGTGACTTGTGGGGCTCTGAACAGGTGCTGTTACCCAGAATCCTTTGCAAACCTCAAAATTTGGCTAAAAAACACATGTTCCTCACATTTCTGTGACAGAAAGTTCTGGAATCTGAGAGGAGGCACAAATTTCCTTCCACCCAGCGTTCCCCCAAGTCTCCCAATAAAAATGATACCTCAGTTGTGTGGGTAGGCATAGCGCCCGCGACAGCAAATGCCCTAAAGCACAACGTGGACACATCCCATTTTTTTACAGAAAACAGAACTGTTTTTTGCAAAGTGCCTACCTGTAGATTTTGGCCTCTAGCTCAGCCGGCACCTAGGGAAACCTACCAAACCTGTGCATTTTTTAAAACTAGAGACCTAGGGGAATCCAAGATGGGGTGACCTGTGGGGCTCTGAAAAGGTGCTGTTACCCAGAATCCTTTGCAAACCTCAAAATTTGGCTAAAAAACACATTTTCCTAATATTTCTGTGACAGAAAGTTCTGGAATCTTAGAGGAGGGACAAATTTCATTCCACCCAGCGTTCCCCCAAGTCTCCCGATAAAAATGGTACCTCACTTGTATGGGTAGGCCTAGTGCCCACGACAGGATATGCCCCAAAACACAACGTGGACACATCCCACTTTATGACAGAAAATAGAGCTGTTTTTTGCAAAGTGCCTGCCTACAGATTTTGGCCTCTAGCTCAGCCGGCACCTAGGGAAACCTACCAAACCTGTGCATTTTTTAAACCTAGAGACCTAGGGGAATCCATGATGGGGTGACTTGTGGGGCTCTGACCAGGTTCTGTTACCCAGAATCCTTTGCAAACCACAGAATTTGGCTAAAAAAACACATGTTCCTCACATTTCTGTGACAGAAAGTTCTGGAATCCGAGAGGAGGCACAAATTTCCTTCCACCCAGCCTTCAGCCAAGTCTCCCAAAAAAAATGATACCTCACTGGTGTGGGTAGGCCTAGCGCCCGCGACAGGAAACGCCCCAAAACACAACGTGGACACATCACATTTTTTTAAAGAAAACAGAGCTGTTTTTTGCAAAGTGACTACCTGTAGATTTTGGCCTCTAGCTCAGCAGGCACCTAGGGAAACCTACCAAACCTGTGCATTTTTTAAAACTAGAGACCTAGGGGAATCCAAGATGGGGTGACTTGTGGGGCTCTGATCAGGTTTTGTTACCCAGAATCCTTTGCAAACCATTTGGCTATAAAAACACATGTTCCTCACATTTCGGTGACAGAAAGTTCTGGCATCTGAGAGGAGGGACAAATTTCCTTCCACCCAGCGTTCCCCCAAGTCTCCCCATAAAAATGATACCTCACTTGTGTGGTTAGGCCTAGCGCCCGCGAAAGGAAATGCCCCAAAGCACAACGTGGACACATTACATTTTTTGACAGAAAACAGAGCTGTTTTTTGCAAAGTTCCTACCTGTAGATTTTGGCCTCTAGCTCAGCCGGCACCTAGGGAAACCTACCAAACCTGTGCATTTTTTAAAACTAGAGACCTAGGGGAATCCAAGATGGGGTGACCTGTGGGGCTCTGAAAAGGTGCTGTTACCCAGAATCCTTTGCAAACCTCAAAATTTGGCTAAAAAACACATTTTCCTAATATTTCTGTGACAGAAAGTTCTGGAATCTTAGAGGAGGGACAAATTTCCTTCCACCCAGCGTTCCCCCAAGTCTCCCGATAAAAATGGTACCTCACTTGTATGGGTAGGCCTAGTGCCCACGACAGGATATGCCCCAAAACACAACGTGGACACATCCCACTTTATGACAGAAAATAGAGCTGTTTTTTGCAAAGTGCCTGCCTACAGATTTTGGCCTCTAGCTCAGCCGGCACCTAGGGAAACCTACCAAACCTGTGCATTTTTGAAAACTAGAGACCTAGGGGAATCCAAGATGGGGTGACTTGTGGGGCTCTGACCAGGTTCTGTTACCAACAATCCTTTGCAAACCTCAAAATTTGACTAAAAAAACACATGTTCCTCATATTTCTGTGACAGAAAGTTCTGGAATCTGAGAGGAGGCACAAATTTCCTTCCACCCAGCGTTCCCCCAAGTCTCCCGATAGAAATGATACCTCACTTGTGTGGTTAGGCCTAGCCCCCGCTACAGGAAACGCCCCAAAACACAACGTGGACACATCACATTTTTTGAAAGAAAACAGAGGTGTTTTTTGCAAAGTGCCTATCTGTAGATTTTGGCCTCTAGCTCAGCCGGCAGCTAGGGAATCCTACCAAACCTGTGCATTTTTGAAAACTAGAGACCTAGGGGAATGCAAGATGGGGTGACTTGTGGGGCTCTGAACAGGTGCTGTTACCCAGAATCCTTTGCAAACCTCAAAAGTTGGCTAAAAAACACATTTTCCTAACATTTCTGTGACAGAAAGTTCTGGAATCTGAGAGGAGGGACAAATTTCCTTCCACCCAGAGTTTCCCCAAGTCTCCCGATAAAAATGGTACCTCACCTGTGTGGGTAGGCCTAGCGCCCGCGACAGGAAATGCACCACAGCACAACGTGGACAGATCCCATTTTTTGACAGAAAACAGAACTGTTTTTTACAAAGTGCCTACCTGTAGATTTTGGCCTCTAGCTCAGCCGGCACCTAGGGAAACCTACCAAACCTGTGCATTTTTCAAATCTAGAGACCTAGAGGAATTCAAGATGGGGTGACTTGTGGGGTCTGACTAGGTTCTGTTACCCAGAATCTTTTGCAAACCTCAAAATTTGGCTAAAAAAACACATTTTCCTCACATTTTGGTGACATAAAGATTTGGAATCTGAGAGGAGGGACAAATTTCCTTCCACCCAGCGTTCCCCCAAGTCTCCCGATAAAAATGGCACCTCACCTGTGTGGGTAGGCCTAGCGCCCGCAACAGGAAATGCCCCACAGCACAACGTGGACACATCCCATTTTTTGACAGAAAACAGAACTGTTTTTTGCAAAGTGCCTACCTGTAAATTTTGGCCTCTAGCTCAGCCGGCACCTAGGGAAACCTACCAAACCTGTACATTTTTGAAAACTAGAGACCTAGGGGAATCCAAGATGGGGTGACTTGTGGGACTCTGACCAGGTTCTGTTACCCAGAATCCTTTGCAAACCTCAAAATTTGGCTAAAAAACACATGTTGCTCACATTTCTGTGACAGAAAGTTCTGGAATCTGTGAGGAGGCACAAATTCCCTTCCACCCAGCGTTCCCCCATGTCTCCTGATAAAAATGATACCTCACTTGTGTGGTTAGGCCAAGCGCCCGCGACAGGAAACGCCCCAAAACACAACGTGGACACATCACATTTTTTTAAAGAAAACAGAGCTGTTTTTTGCAAAGTGACTACCTGTAGATTTTGGCCTCTAGCTCAGCAGGCACCTAGGGAAACCTACCAAACCTGTGCATTTTTAAAAACTAGAGACCTAGGGGATTCCAAGATGGGGTGACTTGTGGGGCTCTGACCAGGTTTTGTTACCCAGAATCCTTTGCAAACCATTTGGCTATAAAAACACATGTTCCTCACATTTCGGTGACAGAAAGTTCTGGAATCTGAGAGGAGGGACAAATTTCCTTCCACCCAGCGTTCCCCCAAGTCTCCCGATAAAAATGATACCTCACTTGTGTGGTTAGGCCTAGCGCCCGCTACAGGAAAGGCCCCAAAGCACAACGTGGACACATCACATTTTTTGACAGAAAACAGAGCTGTTTTTTGCAAAGTTCCTACCTGTAGATTTTGGCCTCTAGCTCAGCCGGCACCTAGGGAAACCTACCAAACCTGTGCATTTTTGAAAACTAGAGACCTAGGGGAATCCAAGATGGGGTGACTTGTGGGGCTCTGGCCAGGTTTTGTTACCCGGAATCCTTTGCAAACCTCAAAATTTGGCTAAAAAAACACATGTTCCTCACATTTCTGTGACAGAAAGTTCTGGAATCTGAGAGGAGGCACAAATTTCCTACCACCCAGCGTTCCCCCAAGTCTCCCAATAAAAATGATACCTCACTTGTGTGGGTAGGCCTAGCACCCGCGACAGGAAATGCCCTAAAACACAACGTGGACACATCCCATTTTTTGACAGAAAACAGAGCTGTTTTTTGCAAAGTGCCTACCTGTAGATTTTGGCCTCTAGCTCAGCCGGCACCTAGGGAAACCTACCAAACCTGTGCATTTTTTAAAAATAGAGACCTAGGGGAATCCAAGATGGGGTGACTTGTGGGGCTCTGACCAGGTTCTGTTACCCAGAATCCTTTGCAAACCACAGAATTTGGCTAAAAAAACACATGTTCCTCACATTTCTCTGACAGAAAGTTCTGGGATCTGAGAGGAACCACGAATTTCCTTCCACCCAGCGTTCCCCCACGTCTCCCAATAAAAATGATACCTCACTTGTGTGGGTAGGCCTAGCGCCCTCTACAGGAAATGCCCCATACCACAACGTGGACACATCCCATTTTTTGACAGAAAACAGAGCTGTTTTTTGCAAAGTGCCTACCTGTAGATTGTGGCCTCTAGCTCAGCCGGCACCTAGGGAAACCTACCAAACCTGTGCATTTTTGAAAACTAGAGACCTAGGGGAATCCAAGATGGGGTGACTTGTGGGGCTCTGACCAGGTTCTGTTACCAACAATCCTTTGCAAACCTCAATATTTGACTAAAAAAACACATGTTCCTCATATTTCTGTGACAGAAAGTTCTGGAATCTGAGAGGAGGCACAAATTTCCTTCCACCCAGCGTTCCCCAAAGTCTCCCGATAGAAATTATACCTCACTTGTGTGGTTAGACCTAGCACCCGCTACAGGAAACGCCCCAAAACACAACATGAACACATCACATTTTTTGAAAGAAAACAGAGGTGTTTTTTGCAAAGTGCCTACCTGTAGATTTTGGCCTCTAGCTCAGCCGGCAGCTAGGGAATCCTACCAAACCTGTGCATTTTTGAAAACTAGAGACCTAGGAGAATGCAAGATGGGGTGACTTGTGGAGCTCTGAACAGGTGCTGTTACCCAGAATCCTTTGCAAACCTCAAAAGTTGGCTAAAAAACACATTTTCCTAACATTTCTGTGACAGAAAGTTCTGGAATCTGAGAGGAGGGACAAATTTCCTTCCACCCAGAGTTTCCCCAAGTCTCCCGATAAAAATGGTACCTCACCTGTGTGGGTAGGCCTAGCGCCCGCGACAGGAAATGCACCACAGCACAACGTGGACAGATCCCATTTTTTGACAGAAAACAGAACTGTTTTTTACAAAGTGCCTACCTGTAGATTTTGGCCTCTAGCTCAGCCGGCACCTAGGGAAACCTACCAAACCTGTGCATTTTTCAAATCTAGAGACCTAGAGGAATTCAAGATGGGGTGACTTGTGGGGTCTGACTAGGTTCTGTTACCCAGAATCTTTTGCAAACCTCAAAATTTGGCTAAAAAAACACATTTTCCTCACATTTTGGTGACATAAAGATTTGGAATCTGAGAGGAGGGACAAATTTCCTTCCACCCAGCGTTCCCCCAAGTCTCCCGATAAAAATGGCACCTCACCTGTGTGGGTAGGCCTAGCGCCCGCGACAGGAAATGCCCCACAGCACAACGTGGACACATCCCATTTTTTGACAGAAAACAGAACTGTTTTTTGCAAAGTGCCTACCTGTAAATTTTGGCCTCTAGCTCAGCCGGCACCTAGGGAAACCTACCAAACCTGTACATTTTTGAAAACTAGAGACCTAGGGGAATCCAAGATGGGGTGACTTGTGGGACTCTGACCAGGTTCTGTTACCCAGAATCCTTTGCAAACCTCAAAATTTGGCTAAAAAACACATGTTGCTCACATTTCTGTGACAGAAAGTTCTGGAATCTGTGAGGAGGCACAAATTCCCTTCAACCCAGCGTTCCCCCATGTCTCCTGATAAAAATGATACCTCACTTGTGTGGTTAGGCCAAGCGCCCGCGACAGGAAACGCCCCAAAACACAACGTGGACACATCACATTTTTTTAAAGAAAACAGAGCTGTTTTTTGCAAAGTGACTACCTGTAGATTTTGGCCTCTAGCTCAGCAGGCACCTAGGGAAACCTACCAAACCTGTGCATTTTTAAAAACTAGAGACCTAGGGGAATCCAAGATGGGGTGACTTGTGGGGCTCTGACCAGGTTTTGTTACCCAGAATCCTTTGCAAACCATTTGGCTATAAAAACACATGTTCCTCACATTTCGGTGACAGAAAGTTCTGGAATCTGAGAGGAGGGACAAATTTCCTTCCACCCAGCGTTCCCCCAAGTCTCCCGATAAAAATGATACCTCACTTGTGTGGTTAGGCCTAGCGCCCGCTACAGGAAAGGCCCCAAAGCACAACGTGGACACATCACATTTTTTGACAGAAAACAGAGCTGTTTTTTGCAAAGTTCCTACCTGTAGATTTTGGCCTCTAGCTCAGCCGGCACCTAGGGAAACCTACCAAACCTGTGCATTTTTGAAAACTAGAGACCTAGGGGAATCCAAGATGGGGTGACTTGTGGGGCTCTGGCCAGGTTTTGTTACCCGGAATCCTTTGCAAACCTCAAAATTTGGCTAAAAAAACACATGTTCCTCACATTTCTGTGACAGAAAGTTCTGGAATCTGAGAGGAGGCACAAATTTCCTACCACCCAGCGTTCCCCCAAGTCTCCCAATAAAAATGATACCTCACTTGTGTGGGTAGGCCTAGCACCCGCGACAGGAAATGCCCTAAAACACAACGTGGACACATCCCATTTTTTGACAGAAAACAGAGCTGTTTTTTGCAAAGTGCCTACCTGTAGATTTTGGCCTCTAGCTCAGCCGGCACCTAGGGAAACCTACCAAAACTGTGCATTTTTTAAAAATAGAGACCTAGGGGAATCCAAGATGGGGTGACTTGTGGGGCTCTGACCAGGTTCTGTTACCCAGAATCCTTTGCAAACCACAGAATTTGGCTAAAAAAACACATGTTCCTCACATTTCTCTGACAGAAAGTTCTGGGATCTGAGAGGAACCACGAATTTCCTTCCACCCAGCGTTCCCCCACGTCTCCCAATAAAAATGATACCTCACTTGTGTGGGTAGGCCTAGCGCCCTCTACAGGAAATGCCCCATACCACAACGTGGACACATCCCATTTTTTGACAGAAAACAGAGCTGTTTTTTGCAAAGTGCCTACCTGTAGATTGTGGCCTCTAGCTCAGCCGGCACCTAGGGAAACCTACCAAACCTGTGCATTTTTGAAAACTAGAGACCTAGGGGAATCCAAGATGGGGTGACTTGTGGGGCTCTGACCAGGTTCTGTTACCAACAATCCTTTGCAAACCTCAATATTTGACTAAAAAAACACATGTTCCTCATATTTCTGTGACAGAAAGTTCTGGAATCTGAGAGGAGGCACAAATTTCCTTCCACCCAGCGTTCCCCAAAGTCTCCCGATAGAAATGATACCTCACTTGTGTGGTTAGACCTAGCACCCGCTACAGGAAACGCCCCAAAACACAACGTGGACACATCACATTTTTTGAAAGAAAACAGAGGTGTTTTTTGCAAAGTGCCTACCTGTAGATTTTGGCCTCTAGCTCAGCCGGCAGCTAGGGAATCCTACCAAACCTGTGCATTTTTGAAAACTAGAGACCTAGGAGAATGCAAGATGGGGTGACTTGTGGAGCTCTGAACAGGTGCTGTTACCCAGAATCCTTTGCAAACCTCAAAAGTTGGCTAAAAAACACATTTTCCTAACATTTCTGTGACAGAAAGTTCTGGAATCTGAGAGGAGGGACAAATTTCCTTCCACCCAGAGTTTCCCCAAGTCTCCCGATAAAAATGGTACCTCACCTGTGTGGGTAGGCCTAGCGCCCGCGACAGGAAATGCCCCACAGCACAACGTGGACAGATCCCATTTTTTGACAGAAAACAGAACTGTTTTTTACAAAGTGCCTACCTGTAGATTTTGGCCTCTAGCTCAGCCGGCACCTAGGGAAACCTACCAAACCTGTGCATTTTTGAAAACTAGAGACCTAGGGGAATCCAAGATGGGGTGACTTGTGGGACTCTGACCAGGTTCTGTTACCCAGAATCCTTTGCAAACCTCAAAATTTGGCTAAAAAACACATGTTGCTCACATTTCTGTGACAGAAAGTTCTGGAATCTGTGAGGAGGCACAAATTCCCTTCCACCCAGCATTCCCCCATGTCTCCCGATAAAAATGATACCTCACTTGTGTGGTTAGGCCTAGCGCCCGCGACAGGAAACGCCCCAAAACACAACGTGGACACATCACATTTTTTTAAAGAAAACAGAGCTGTTTTTTGCAAAGTGACTACTTGTAGATTTTGGCCTCTAGCTCAGCAGGCACCTAGGGAATCCTACCAAACCTGTGCATTTTTAAAAACTAGAGACCTAGGGGAATCCAAGATGGGGTGACTTGTGGGGCTCTGACCAGGTTTTGTTACCCAGAATCCTTTGCAAACCATTTGGCTATAAAAACACATGTTCCTCACATTTCGGTGACAGAAAGTTCTGGAATCTGAGAGGAGGGACAAATTTCCTTCCACCCAGCGTTCCCCCAAGTCTCCCGATAAAAATTATACCTCACTTGTGTGGTTAGGCCTAGCGCCCGCTACAGGAAATGCCCCAAAGCACAACGTGGACACATCACATTTTTTGACAGAAAACAGAGCTGTTTTTTGCAAAGTTCCTACCTGTAGATTTTGGCCTCTAGCTCAGCCGGCACCTAGGGAAACCTACAAAACCTGTGCATTTTTGAAAACTAGAGACCTAGGGGAATCCAAGATGGGGTGACTTGTGGGGCTCTGGCCAGGTTCTGTTACCCGGAATCCTTTGCAAACCTCAAAATTTGGCTAAAAAAACACATGTTCCTCACATTTCTGTGACAGAAAGTTCTGGAATCTGAGAGGAGGCACAAATTTCCTACCACCCAGCGTTCTCCCAAGTCTCCCAATAAAAATGATACCTCACTTGTGTGGGTAGGCCTAGCACCCGCGACAGGAAATGCCCTAAAACACAACGTGGACACATCCCATTTTTTGAGAGAAAACAGAGCTGTTTTTTGCAAAGTGCCTACCTGTAGATTTTGGCCTCTAGCTCAGCCGGCACCTAGGGAAACCTACCAAACCTGTGCATTTTTTAAAACTAGAGACCTAGGGGAATCCAAGATGGGGTGACTTGTGGGGCTCTGACCAGGTTCTGTTACCCAGAATCCTTTGCAAACCACAGAATTTGGCTAAAAAAACACATGTTCCTCACATTTCTCTGACAGAAAGTTCTGGGATCTGAGAGGAACCACGAATTTCCTTCCACCCAGCGTTCCCCCACGTCTCCCAATAAAAATGATACCTCACTTGTGTGGGTAGGCCTAGCGCCCTCTACAGGAAATGCCCCATACCACAACGTGGACACATCCCATTTTTTGACAGAAAACAGAGCTGTTTTTTGCAAAGTGCCTACCTGTAGATTGTGGCCTCTAGCTCAGCCGGCACCTAGGGAAACCTACCAAACCTGTGCATTTTTGAAAACTAGAGACCTAGGGGAATCCAAGATGGGGTGACTTGTGGGGCTCTGACCAGGTTCTGTTACCAACAATCCTTTGCAAACCTCAAAATTTGACTAAAAAAACACATGTTCCTCATATTTCTGTGACAGAAAGTTCTGGAATCTGAGAGGAGGCACAAATTTCCTTCCACCCAGCGTTCCCCCAAGTCTCCCGATAGAAATGATACCTCACTTGTGTGGTTAGGCCTAGCCCCCGCTACAGGAAACGCCCCAAAACACAACGTGGACACATCACATTTTTTGAAAGAAAACAGAGGTGTTTTTTGCAAAGTGCCTGCCTCTAGATTTTGGCCTCTAGCTCAGCCGGCAGCTAGGGAATCCTACCAAACCTGTGCATTTTTGAAAACTAGAGACCTAGGGGAATCCAAGATGGGGTGACTTGTGGGGCTCTGACCAGGTTCTGTTACCCAGAATCCTTTGCAAACCACAAAATGTGGATAAAAAAACACATGTTCCTCACATTTCTGTGACAGAAAGTTCTGGAATCTGAGAGGAGGCACAAATTTCCTTTCACCCAGCCTTCAGCCAAGTCTTCCAAAAAAAATGATACCTCACTGGTGTGGGTAGGCCTAGCGCCCGCGACAGGAAATGCCCTAAAGCACAACGTGGACACATCCCATTTTTTTACAGAAAACAGAGCTGTTTTTTGCAAAGTGCCTACCTGTAGATTTTGGCCTCCAGCTCAGCCGGCACCTAGGGAAACCTTCCAAACCTGTGCATTTTTGAAAACTAGAGACCTAGGGGAATCCAAGATGGGGTGACTTGTGGGACTCTGACCAGGTTCTGTTACCCAGAATCCTTTGCAAACCTCAAAATTTGGCTAAAAAACACATGTTGCTCACATTTCTGTGACAGAAAGTTCTGGAATCTGTGAGAAGGCACAAATTCCCTTCCACCCAGCGTTCCCCCGTGTCTCCCGATAAAAATGATACCTCACTTGTGTGGTTAGGCCTAGCGCCCGCGACAGGAAACGCCCCAAAACACAACGTGGACACATCACATTTTTTTAAAGAAAACAGAGCTGTTTTTTGCAAAGTGACTACCTGTAGATTTTGGCCTCTAGCTCAGCAGGCACCTAGGGAAACCTACCAAACCTGTGCATTTTTAAAAACTAGAGACCTAGGGGAATCCAAGATGGGGTGACTTGTGGGGCTCTGACCAGGTTTTGTTACCCAGAATCCTTTGCAAACCATTTGGCTATAAAAACACATGTTCCTCACATTTCGGTGACAGAAAGTTTTGGAATCTGAGAGGAGGGACAAATTGCCTTCCACCCAGCGTTCCCCCAAGTCTCCCGATAAAAATGATACCTCACTTGTGTGGTTAGGCCTAGCGCCCGCTACAGGAAATGCCCCAAAGCACAACGTGGACACATCACATTTTTTTAAAGAAAACAGAGCTGTTTTTTGCAAAGTGACTACTTGTAGATTTTGGCCTCTAGCTCAGCAGGCACCTAGGGAAACCTACCAAACCTGTGCATTTTTAAAAACTAGAGACCTAGGGGAATCCAAGATGGGGTGACTTGTGGGGCTCTGACCAGGTTTTGTTACCCAGAATCCTTTGCAAACCATTTGGCTATAAAAACACATGTTCCTCACATTTCGGTGACAGAAAGTTCTGGAATCTGAGAGGAGGGACAAATTTCCTTCCACCCAGCGTTCCCCCAAGTCTCCCGATAAAAATTATACCTCACTTGTGTGGTTAGGCCTAGCGCCCGCTACAGGAAACGCCCCAAAGCACAACGTGGACACATCACATTTTTTGACAGAAAACAGAGCTGTTTTTTGCAAAGTTCCTACCTGTAGATTTTGGCCTCTAGCTCAGCCGGCACCTAGGGAAACCTACAAAACCTGTGCATTTTTGAAAACTAGAGACCTAGGGGAATCCAAGATGGGGTGACTTGTGGGGCTCTGGCCAGGTTCTGTTACCCGGAATCCTTTGCAAACCTCAAAATTTGGCTAAAAAAACACATGTTCCTCACATTTCTGTGACAGAAAGTTCTGGAATCTGAGAGGAGGCACAAATTTCCTACCACCCAGCGTTCCCCCAAGTCTCCCAATAAAAATGATACCTCACTTGTGTGGGTAGGCCTAGCACCCGCGACAGGAAATGCCCTAAAGCACAACGTGGACACATCCCATTTTTTGACAGAAAACAGAGCTGTTTTTTGCAAAGTGCCTACCTGTAGATTTTGGCCTCTAGCTCAGCCGGCACCTAGGGAAACCTACCAAACCTGTGCATTTTTGAAAACTAGAGACGTATGGGAATCCAAGATGGGGTGACTTGTGGGGCTCTGACCAGGTTCTGTTACCCAGAATCCTTTGCAAACCACAGAATTTGGCTAAAAAAACACATGTTCCTCACATTTCTCTGACAGAAAGTTCTGGGATCTGAGAGGAACCACGAATTTCCTTCCACCCAGCGTTCCCCCACGTCTCCCAATAAAAATGATACCTCACTTGTGTGGGTAGGCCTAGCGCCCTCTACAGGAAATGCCCCATACCATAACGTGGACACATCCCATTTTTTGACAGAAAACAGAGCTGTTTTTTGCAAAGTGCCTACCTGTAGATTGTGGCCTCTAGCTCAGCCGGCACCTAGGGAAACCTACCAAACCTGTGCATTTTTGAAAACTAGAGACCTAGGGGAATCCAAGATGGGGTGACTTGTGGGGCTCTGACCAGGTTCTGTTACCAACAATCCTTTGCAAACCTCAAAATTTGACTAAAAAAACACATGTTCCTCATATTTCTGTGACAGAAAGTTCTGGAATCTGAGAGGAGGCACAAATTTCCTTCCACCCAGTGTTCCCCCAAGTCTCCCGATAGAAATGATACCTCACTTTTGTGGTTAGGCCTAGCCCCCGCTACAGGAAACGCCCCAAAACACAACGTGGACACATCCCATTTTTTGAAAGAAAACAGAGGTGTTTTTTGCAAAGTGCCTACCTGTAGATTTTGGCCTCTAGCTCAGCCGGCAGCTAGGGAATCCTACCAAACCTGTGCATTTTTGAAAACTAGAGACCTAGGGGAATCCAAGATGGGGTGACTTGTGGGGCTCTGAATAGGTTCTGTTACCCAGAATCCTTTGCAAACCTCAAAATTTGGCTAAAAAAACTCATGTTCCTCACATTTCTGTGACAGAAAGTTCTGGAATCTGAGAGGAGGCACAAATTTCCTTCCACCCAGCGTTCCCCCAAGTCTCCCAATAAAAATGATACCTCACTTGTGTGGTTAGGCCTAGCGCTCGCGACAAGAATCGCCCCATAACACAACGTAGACAAATCCCATTTTTTTAGAGAAAACAGATGTGTTTTTTGCAAAGTGCCTACCTGTTCATTTTGGCCTCTAGCTCAGCCGGCGTCGAGGGAAGCATACAAAACCTGTGCATTTTTGTAAACTAGAGACCTGGGGGAATCCAAGATGGGGTGACTTGTGGGGCTCTGACCAGGTTCTGTTACCCAGAATCCTTTGCAAACCTCAAAATGTGGCTAAAAAAACACATTTTCCTCACATTTCGGTGACAGAAAGATTTGGAATCTGAGAGGAGGGACAAATTTACTTCCACCCAGAGTTTCCCCAAGTCTCCCGATAAAAATGGTACCTCACCTGTGTGGGTAGGCCTAGCGCCCGCAACAGGAAATGCCCCACTGCACAACGTGGACACATCCCATTTTTTGACAGAAAACAATACTGTTTTTTGCAAAGTGCCTACCTGTAGATTTTGGCCTCTAGCTCAGCCGGCACCAAGGGAAACCTACCAAACCTGTGCATTTTTCAAAACTAGAGACCTAGGGGAATTCAAGATGGGGTGACTTGTGGGGTCTGACTAGGTGCTGTTACCCAGAATCTTTTGCAAACCTCAAAATTTGGCTAAAAAAAACACATTTTCCTCACATTTCGGTGACATAAAGATTTGGAATCTGAGAGGTGGGACAAATTTCCTTCCACCCAGCGTTCCCCCAAGTCTCCCGATAAAAATGGCACCTCACCTGTGTGGGTAGGCCTAGCGCCCGCGACAGGAAATGCCCCACAGCACAACGTGGACACATCCCATTTTTTGACAGAAAACAGAACTGTTTTTTGCAAAGTGCCTACCTGTAAATTTTGGCCTCTAGCTCAACCGGCACCTAGGGAAACCTATCAAACCTGTACATTTTTGAAAACTAGAGACCTAGGGGAATCCAAGATGGGGTAACTTGTGGGACTCTGACCAGGTTCTGTTACCCAGAATCCTTTGCAAACCTCAACATTTGGCTAAAAAAACACATGTTGCTCACATTTCTGTGACAGAAAGTTCTGGAATCTGAGAGGAGGCACAAATTACCTTCCACCCAGCGTTCCCCCATGTCACCCGATAAAAATGATACCTCACTTGTGTGGTTAGGCCTAGCGTACGCGACAGGAAACGCCCCAAAACACAACATGGACACATCACATTTTTTTAAAGAAAACAGAGCTGTTTTTTGCAAAGTGACTACCTGTAGATTTTGGCCTCTAGCTCAGCAGGCACCTAGGGAAACCTACCAAACCTGTGCATTTTTGAAAACTAGAGACCTAGGGGAATCCAAGATGGGGTGACTTGTGGGGCTCTGACCAGGTTCTGATACCCAGAATCCTTTGCAAACCTCACAATTTGGCTAAAAAAACAAATTTTCCACACATTTCGGTGACAGAAAGATTGGGAATCTGAGAGGAGGGACAAATTTCCTTCCACCCAGCGTTTCCCAAGTCTCCCGATAAAAATTGTACCTCACTTGTGTGGGTAGGCCTAGCGCCCGCGACAGGAAATGCCCCACAGCACAACGTGGACACATCCCATTTTTTGACAGAACACAGAACTGTTTTTTGCAAAGTGCCTACCTGTAAATTTTGGCCTCTAGCTCAGCCGGCACCTAGGGAAACCTACCAAACCTGTGCATTTTTTAAAACTAGAGACCTAGGGGAATCAAAAATGGGGTGACTTGTGGGTCTCTGACCAGGTTCTGTTACCCAGAATCCTTTGCAAACCATTTGGCTAAAAAACCACATGTTCCTCACATTTCGGTGACAGAAGGTTCTGGAATCTGAGAGGAGGGAAAAATTTCCTTCCACCCAGCGTTCCCCCAAGTCTCCCGATAAAAATGATACCTCACTTGTGTGGTTAGGCCTAGCGCCCGCGACAGGAAATGCCCCAAAGCACAACGTGGACACATCACATTTTTTGACAGAAAACAGAGCTGTTTTTTGCAAAGTTCCTACCTGTAGATTTTGGCCTCTAGCTCAGCCGTCACCTAGGGAAACCTACCAAACCTGTGCTTTTTTGAAAACTAGAGACCTAGGGGAATCCAAGATGGGGTGACTTGTGGGGCTCTGGCCAGGTTCTGTTACCCGGAATCCTTTGCAAACCTCAAAATTTGGCTAAAAAAACACATGTTCCTCACATTTCTGTGACAGAAAATTCTGGAATCTGAGAGGAGGCACAAATTTCCTATCACCCAGCGTTCCCCCAAGTCTCCCAATAAAAATGATATCTCACTTCTGTGCGTAGGCCTAGCACCCGCGACAGGAAATGCCCTAAAGCACAACGTGGACACATCCCATTTTTTGACAGAAAACAGAGCTGTTTTTTGCAAAGTGCATACCTGTAGATTTTGGCCTCTAGCTCAGCCGGCACCTATGGAAACCTACCAAACCTGTGCATTTTTGAAAACTAGAGACCTAGGGGAATCCAAGATGGGGTGACTTGTGGGGCTCTGACCAGTTTCTGTTACCCAGAATCCTTTGCAAACCACAGAATTTGGCTAAAAAAACACATGTTCCTCACATTTCTCTGACAGAAAGTTCTGGGATCTGAGAGGAGCCACGAATTTCCTTCCACCCAGCGTTTCCCCACGTCTCCCAATAAAAATGATACCTCACTTGTGTGGGTAGGCCTAGCGCCCTCTACAGGAAATGCCCCATAGCACAATGTGGACACATCACATTTTTTGACAGAAAACAGAGCTGTTTTTTGCAAAGTGCCTACCTGTAGATTGTGGCCTCTAGCTCAGCCGGCACCTAGGGAAACCTACCAAACCTGTGCATTTTTGAAAACTAGAGACCTAGGGGAATCCAAGATGGGGTGACTTGTGGGGCTCTGACCAGGTTCTGTTACCAACAATCCTTTGCAAACCTCAAAATTTGACGAAAAAAACACATGTTCCTCACATTTCTGTGACAGAAAGTTCTGGAATCTGAGAGGAGGCACAAATTTCCTTCCACCCAGCGTTCCCCCAGGTCTCCCGATAGAAATGATACCTCACTTGTGTGGTTAGGCCTAGCCCCCGCTACAGGAAACGCCCCAAAACACAACGTGGACACATCACATTTTTTGAAAGAAAACAGAGGTGTTTTTTGCAAAGTGCCTACCTGTAGATTTTGGCCTCTAGCTCAGCCGGCAGCTAGGGAATCCTACCAAACCTGTGCATTTTTGAAAACTAGAGACCTAGGGGAATGCAAGATGGGGTGACTTGTGGGGCTCTGAATAGGTGCTGTTACCCAGAATCCTTTGCAAACCTCAAAAGTTGGCTAAAAAACACATTTTCCTAACATTTCTGTGACAGAAAGTTCTGGAATCTGAGAGGAGGGACAAATTTCCTTCCACCCAGCGTTCCCCCAAGTCTCCCAATAAAAATGATACCTCACTTGTGTGGGTAGGCCTAGCGCCCGCGACAGGAAATGCCCTAAAGCACAACGTGGACAAATCCCATTTTTTTACAGAAAACAGAGCTGTTTTTTGAAAAGAGCCTACCTGTAGATTTTGGCCTCTAGCTCAGCCGGCACCTAGGGAAACCTATCAAACCTGTGCATTTTTGTAAACTAGAGACCTAGGGGAATCCAAGATGGGGTGACTTGTGGGACTCTGACCAGGTTCTGTTACCCAGAATCCTTTGCAAACCTCAAAATGTGGCTAAAAAAACAAATTTTCCTCACATTTCGGTGACAGAAAGATTTGGAATCTGAGAGGAGGGACAAATTTCCTTCCACCCAGAGTTTCCCCAAGTCTCCCGATAAAAATGGTACCTCACCTGTGTGGGTATGCCTAGCGCCCGCGACAGGAAATGCCCCACAGCACAACGTGGACAGATCCCATTTTTTGACAGAAAACAGAACTGTTTTTTACAAAGTGCCTACCTGTAGATTTTGGCCTCTAGCTCAGCCGGCACCTAGGGAAACCTACCAAACCTGTGCATTTTTCAAAATTAGAGACCTAGAGGAATTCAAGATGGGGTGACTTGTGGGGTCTGACTAGGTTCTGTTACCCAGAATCTTTTGCAAACCTCAAAATTTGGCTAAAAAAACACATTTTCCTCACATTTCGGTGACATAAAGATTTGGAATCTGAGAGGAGGGACAAATTTCCTTCCACCCAGCGTTCCTCCAAGTCTCCCGATAAAAATGGCACCTCACCTGTGTGGGTAGGCCTAGCGCCCGCGACAGGGAATGCCCCACAGCACAACGTGGACACATCCCATTTTTTGACAGAAAACAGAACTGTTTTTTGCAAAGTGCCTACCTGTAAATTTTGGCCTCTAGCTCAGCCGGCACCTAGGTAAACCTACCAAACCATGTGCATTTTTGAAAACTAGAGACCTAGGGGAATCCAAGATGGGGTGACTTGTGGGGCTCTGACCAGGTTCTGTTACCCAGAATCCTTTGCAAACCTCACAATTTGGCTAAGAAAACAAATTTTCCTCACATTTCGGTGACAGAAAGATTTGGAATATGAGAGGAGGGACAAATTTCCTTCCACCCAGCGTTTCCCCAAGTCTCCCGATAAAAATGGTACCTCACTTGTGTGGGTAGGCCTAGCGTCCGCGACAGGAAATGCCCCACAGCACAACGTGGACACATCCCATTTTTTGACAGAACACAGAACTGTTTTTTGCAAAGTGCCTACCTGTAAATTTTAGCCTCTAGCTCAGCCGGCACCTAGGGAAACCTACCAAACCTGTGCATTTTTGAAAACTAGAGACCTAGGGGAATCAAAAATGGGGTGACTTGTGGGGCTCTGACCATGTTTTGTTACCCAGAATCCTTTGCAAACCATTTGGCTAAAAAAACACATGTTCCTCACATTTCGGTGACAGAAGGTTCTGGAATCTGAGAGGAGGGAAAAATTTCCTTCCACCCAGCGTTCCCCCAAGTCTCCCGATAAAAATGATACCTCACTTGTGTGGTTAGGCCTAGCGCCCGCGACAGGAAATGCCCCAAAGCACAACGTGGACACATCACATTTTTTGACAGAAAACAGAGCTGTTTTTTGCAAAGTTCCTACCTGTAGATTTTGGCCTCTAGCTCAGCCGGCACCTAGGGAAACCTACCAAACCTGTGCTTTTTTTAAAACTAGAGACCTAGGGGAATCCAAGATAGGGTGACTTGTGGGGCTCTGGCCAGGTTCTGTTACCCGGAATCCTTTGCAAACCTCAAAATTTGGCTAAAAAAACACATGTTCCTCACACTTCTGTGACAGAAAGTTCTGGAATCCGAGAGGAGGCACAAATTTCCTTCCACCCAGCCTTCAGCCAAGTCTCCCCAAAAAAATGATACCTGACCGGTGTGGGTAGGCCTAGCGCCCGCGACAGGAAATGCCCTAAAGCACAACGTGGACACATCCAATTTTTTTACAGAAAACAGAGCTGTTTTTTTAAAAGAGCCTACCTGTAGATTTTGGCCTCTAGCTCAGCCGGCACCTAGGGAAACCTATCAGACCTGTGCATTTTTGAAAACTAGAGACCTAGGGGAATCCAAGATGGGGTGACTTGTGGGACTCTGACCAGGTTCTGTTACCCAGAATCCTTTGCAAACCTCAAAATTTGGCTAAAAAAACACATGTTGCTCACATTTCTGTGACAGAAAGTTCTGGAATCTGTGAGGAGGCACAAATTCCCTTCCACCCAGCGTTCCCCCATGTCTCCCGATAAAAATGATACCTCACTTGTGTGGTTAGGCCTAGCGCCCGCGACAGGAAACGCCCCAAAACACAACGTGGACACATCACATTTTTTTAAAGAAAACAGAGCTGTTTTTTGCAAAGTGACTACCTGTAGATTTTGGCCTCTAGCTCAGCAGGCACCTAGGGAAACCTACCAAACCTGTGCATTTTTGAAAACTAGAGACCTAGGGGAATCCAAGATGGGGTGACTTGTGGGGCTCTGACCAGGTTTTGTTACCCAGAATCCTTTGCAAACCATTTGGCTATAAAAACACATGTTCCTCACATTTCGGTGACAGAAAGTTCTGGAATCTGAGAGGAGGGACAAATTTCCTTCCACCCAGCGTTCCCCCAAGTCTCCCGATAAAAATGATACCTCACTTGTGTGGTTAGGCCTAGCGCCCGCGACAGGAAATGCCCCAAAGCACAACGTGGACACATCACATTTTTTTACAGAAAACAGAGCTGTTTTTTGAAAAGTTCCTACCTGTAGATTTTGGCCTCTAGCTCAGCCGGCACCTAGGGAAACCTACCAAACCTGTGCATTTTTGAAAACTAGAGACGTAGGGGAATCCAAGATGGGGTGACTTGTGGGGCTCTGGCCAGGTTCTGTTACCCGGAATCCTTTGCAAACCTCAAAATTTGGCTAAAAAAACACATGTTCCTCACATTTCTGTGACAGAAAGTTCTGGAATCTGAGAGGAGGCACAAATTTCCTACCACCAAGCGTTCCCCCAAGTCTCCCAATAAAAATGATACCTCACTTGTGTGGGTAGGCCTAGCAGCCGCGACAGGAAATGCCCTAAAGCACAACGTGGACACATCCCATTTTTTGACAGAAAACAGAGCTGTTTTTTGCAAAGTGCCTACCTGTAGATTTTGGCCTCTATCTCAGCCGGCACCTAGGGAAACCTACCAAACCTGTGCATTTTTGAAAACTAGAGACCTAGGGGAATCCAAGATGGGGTGACTTGTGGGGCTCTGACCAGGTTCTGTTACCCAGAATCCTTTGCAAACCACAGAATTTGGTTAAAAAAACACATGTTCCTCACATTTCTCTGACAGAAAGTTCTAGGATCTGAGAGGAGCCCCAAATTTCCTTCCACCCAGCGTTCCCCCAAGTCTCCCGATAGAAATGATACCTAACTTGTGTGGTTAGGCCTAGCCCCCGCTACAGGAAACGCCCCAAAACACAAGGTGGACACATCACATTTTTTGAAAGAAAACAGAGGTGTTTTTTGCAACGTGCCTACCTGTAGATTTTGGCCTCTAGCTCAGCCGGCAGCTAGGGAATCCTACCAAACCTGTGCATTTTTGAAAACTAGAGACCTAGGGGAATCCAAGATGGGGTGACTTGTGGGGCTTTGAATAGGTTCTGTTACCCAGAATCCTTTGCAAACCTCAACATTTGGCTAAAAAAACACATGTTCCTCACATTTCTGTGACAGAAAGTTCTGGAATCTGAGAGGAGGCACAAATTTCCTTCCACCCAGCGTTCCCCCAAGTCTCCCAATAAAAATGGTACCTCACTTGTGTGGGTAGGCCTAGCGCCCGCGACAGAAAATGCCCTAAAGCACAATGTGGACAAATCTCATTTTTTTACAGAAAACAGAGCTGTTTATTGCAAAGTGCCTACCTGTAGATTTTGGCCTCTAGCTCAGCCAGCACCTAGGGAAACCTACCAAACCTGTGCAGTTTTGAAAACTAGAGACCTAGGGGAATCCAAGATGGGGTGACTTGTGGGGCTCTGAACAGGTGCTGTTACCCAGAATCCTTTGCAAACCTCAAAATTTGGCTAAAAAACACATTTTCCTAACATTTCTGTGAGAGAAAGTTCTGGAATCTGAGAGGAGGGACAAATTTCCTCCACCCAGCGTTCCCCCAAGTCTCCCGATAAAAATGATACCTCACTTGTGTGGTTAGGCCTAGCGCTCGCGACAAGAAGCGCCCCCTAACTCAACGTGGACAAATCCCATTTTTGGAGAGAAAACAGATGTGTTTTTTGCAAAGTGCCTACCTGTTCATTTTGGCCTCTAGCTCAGCCGGCGTCTAGGGAAGCATACAAAACCTGTGCATTTTTGTAAACTAGAGACCTGGGGGAATCCAAGATGGGGTGACTTGTGGGGCTCTGACTAGGTTCTGTTACCCAGAAACCTTTGCAAACCTCAAAATTTGGCTAAAAAAACACATTTTCCTCACATTTCGGTGACAGAAAGATTTGGAATCTGAGAGGAGGGACAAATTTACTTCCACCCAGAGTTTCCCCAAGTCTCCCGATAAAAATGGTACCTCACCTGTGTGGGTAGGCCTAGCGCCCGCAACAGGAAATGCCCCACTGCACAACGTGGACACATCCCATTTTTTGACAGAAAACAATACTGTTTTTTGCAAAGTGCCTACCTGTAGATTTTGGCCTCTAGCTCAGCGGGCACCTAGGGAAACCTACCAAACCTGTGCATTTTTCAAAACTAGAGACCTAGGGGAATTCAAGATGGGGTGACTTGTGGGGTCTGACTACGTTCTGTTACCCAGAATCTTTTGCAAACCTCAAAATTTGGCTAAAAAAACACATTTTCCTCACATTTCGGTGACATAAAGATTTGGAATCTGAGAGGAGGGACAAATTTCCTTCCACCCAGCGTTCCCCCAAGTCTCCCGATAAAAATGGCACCTCACCTGTGTGGGTAGGCCTAGCGCCCGCGACAGGAAATGCCCCACAGCACAACGTGGACACATCCCATTTTTTGACAGAAAACAGAACTGTTTTTTGCAAAGTGCCTACCTGTAAATTTTGGCCTCTAGCTCAGCCGGCATCTAGGGAAACCTACCAAACCTGTACATTTTTGAAAACTAGAGACCTAGGGGAATCCAAGATGGGATGACTTGTGGGACTCTGACCAGGTTCTGTTACCCAGAATCCTTTGCAAACCTCAAAATTTGGCTAAAAAAACACATGTTGCTCACATTTCTGTGACAGAAAGTTCTGGAATCTGAGAGGAGGCACACATTTCCTTCCACCCAGCGTTCCCCCATGTCACCCGATAAAAATGATACCTCACTTGTGTGGGTAGGCCTAGCGCACGCGACAGGAAACGCCCCAAAACACAACATGGACACATCACATTTTTTTAAAGAAAACAGAGCTGTTTTTTGCAAAGTGACTACCTGTAGATTTTGGCCTCTAGCTCAGCAGGCACCTAGGGAAACCTACCAAACCTGTGCATTTTTGAAAACTAGAGACCTAGGGGAATCCAAGATGGGGTGACTTGTGGGGCTCTGACCAGGTTCTGTTTCCCAGAATCCTTTGCAAACCTCACAATTTGGCTAAGAAAACAAATTTTCCTCACATTTCGGTGACAGAAAGATTTGGAATATGAGAGGAGGGACAAATTTCCTTCCACCCAGCGTTTCCCCAAGTCTCCCGATAAAAATGGTACCTCACTTGTGTGGGTAGGCCTAGCGTCCGCGACAGGAAATGCCCCACAGCACGTGGACACATCCCATTTTTTGACAGAACACAGAACTGTTTTTTGCAAAGTGCCTACCTGTAAATTTTGGCCTCTAGCTCAGCCGGCACCTAGGGAAACCTACCAAACCTGTGCATTTTTGAAAACTAGAGACCTAGGGGAATCAAAAATGGGGTGACTTGTGGGGCTCTGACCAGGTTTTGTTACCCAGAATCCTTTGCAAACCATTTGGCTAAAAAAACACATGTTCCTCACATTTCGGTGACAGAAGGTTCTGGAATCTGAGAGGAGGGAAAAATTTCCTTCCACCCAGCGTTCCCCCAAGTCTCCCGATAAAAATGATACCTCACTTGTGTGGTTAGGCCTAGCGCCCGCGACAGGAAATGCCCCAAAGCACAACGTGGACACATCACATTTTTTGACAGAAAACAGAGCTGTTTTTTGCAAAGTTCCTACCTGTAGATTTTGGCCTCTAGCTCAGCCGGCACCTAGGGAAACCTACCAAACCTGTGCTTTTTTTAAAACTAGAGACCTAGGGGAATCCAAGATAGGGTGACTTGTGGGGCTCTGGCCAGGTTCTGTTACCCGGAATCCTTTGCAAACCTCAAAATTTGGCTAAAAAAACACATGTTCCTCACACTTCTGTGACAGAAAGTTCTGGAATCTGAGAGGAGGCACAAATTTCCTACCACCCAGCGTTCCCCCAAGTCTCCCAATAAAAATGATACCTCACTTCTGTGCGTAGGCCTAGCACCCGCGACAGGAAATGCCCTAAAGCACAACGTGGACACATCCCATTTTTTGACAGAAAACAGTGCTGTTTTTTGCAAAGTGCCTACCTGTAGATTTTGGCCTCTAGCTCAGCCGGCACCTAGGGAAACCTACCAAACCTGTGCATTTTTGAAAACTAGAGACCTAGGGGAATCCAAGATGGGGTGACTTGTGGGGCTCTGACCAGGTTCTGTTACCCAGAATCCTTTGCAAACCACAGAATTTGGCTAAAAAAACACATGTTCCTCACATTTCTCTGACAGAAAGTTCTGGGATCTGAGAGGAGCCACGAATTTCCTTCCACCCAGCGTTTCCCCACGTCTCCCAATAAAAATGATACCTCACTTGTGTGGGTAGGCCTAACGCCCTCTACAGGAAATGCCCCATAGCACAACGTGGACACATCCCATTTTTTGACAGAAAACAGAGCTGTTTTTTGCAAAGTGCCTACCTGTAGATTGTGGCCTCTAGCTCAGCCAGCACTAGGGAAACCTACCAAACCTGTGCATTTTTGAAAACTAGAGACCTAGGGGAATCCAAGATGGGGTGACTTGTGGGGCTCTGACCAGGTTCTGTTACCAACAATCCTTTGCAAACCTCAAAATTTGACTAAAAAAACACATGTTCCTCATATTTCTGTGACAGAAAGTTCTGGAATCTGAGAGGAGGCACAAATTTCCTTCCACCCAGCGTTCCCCCAAGTCTCCCGATAGAAATGATACCTCACTTGTGTGGTTAGGCCTAGCCCCCGCTACAGGAAATGCCCCAAAACACAACGTGGACACATCACATTTTTTGAAAGAAAACAGAGGTGTTTTTTGCAACGTGCCTACCTGTAGATTTTGGCCTCTAGCTCAGCCGGCAGCTGGGAATCCTACCAAACCTGTGCATTTTTGAAAACTAGAGACCTAGGGGAATCCAGGATGGGGTGACTTGTTGGGCTCTGAATAGGTTCTGTTACCCAGAATCCTTTGCAAACCTCAAAATTTGGCTAAAAAAACACACGTTCCTCACATTTCTGTGACAGAAAGTTCTGGAATCTGAGAGGAGGGACAAATTTCCTCCACCCAGCGTTCCCCCAAGTCTCCCGATAAAAATGATACCTCACTTGTGTGGTTAGGCCTAGTGCTCGCGACAAGAAACGCCCCATAACACAACATGGACACATCCCATTTTTTGAGAGAAAATAGATGTGTTTTTTGCAAGTGCCTACCTGTTCATTTTGGCCTCTAGCTCAGCCGGCGTCTAGGGAAGTGTTAGAAATGGGGTCTCTGGTTGACAGTCAGGTTACCCCCTGTTCAAGCAAGGACCCTCACTCTAGTTAGGATAAAAGAGAATCACCCTCAGCTAACCCCTGCTTACCCCCTTGGTAGCTTGGCAGAGCAGTAGGCTTAACCTCAGAGTGCTGGGCGTAAAGTATTTGTACCAACACACACAGTAACTTAATGAAAACACTACAAAATGACACAACACCAGTTTAGAAAAATAGGAAATATTTATCTAGACAAAACAAGACCAAAACGACAAAAATCCAACATACACAAGTCAAGTTATGATTTTTTAAAGGTTTAAAATAAAAAGAGTCTTTAGGTAGTTGTAACACCACCCTAGCGCTGCTAGCGTGAAAATGTACCTGGTTTGCGTCAAAAATAACCCCGCACGGGCGGTGGGCGTCGAAAGTAACCCTGCACGGCTGTGTGCGTCGAAAACAACTCGGCACGGCGGTGCGCGTTGAAAAAGCCAGCCACACGACGATCCGAAAGTCCAGCGGCGCAGGGTGCGATCTCTCAGCCTCCGTCAGCGATGCTGCGCGTCGTTTCTCCTGCTCCGGGCGTCGGTTTTTCGGTCGCGTTTCCTGCGGCGTCGTTTCTCAGCTGCGGAACCGGCGTCGCGTCGTTTTCTCAGCCGCGATCGGATTCGCGTCGATCTTTTCTCCGCACGGCGCTCGGTGCGTGTATTTTTGTCCTTAGGCTGCCAGCCTCTCCTTTCAGGGTCCCAGGAACTGGAAGGGCACCACAGAGCAGAGTAGGGGTCTCTCCAGAGACTCCAGGTGCTGGCAGGAAGAAGTCTTTGCTATCCCTGAGACTTCAACAACAGGAGGCAAGCTCTACATCAAGCCCTTGGAGATTTCTTCTTCAAGATGGAAGGCACACAAAGTCCAGTCTTTGCCCTCTTACTCTGGCAGAAGCAGCACTGCAGGAAAGCTCCACAAAGCACAGTCACAGGCAGGGCAGCACTTGTTCCTCAGCGATCAGCTCTTCTCCAGGCAGAGGTTCCTCTTGATTCCAGAAGTGTTTCTAAAGTTTGTAAGTTTGGGTGCCCTTCTTATACCCATTTTAGTCTTTGAAGTCACCTTTCTTCAAAGGGGACTCACACCTTCTTGTGAAATCCTGCCTTGCCCAGGCAAGGCCTCAGACACACACCAGGGGGCTGGAGACAGCATTGTCAGAGGCAGGCACAGTCCTTTCAGATGAGAGTGACCACTCCACCCCTCCCTCCTAGCAGAGATGGCTAATCAGGAAATGCAGATCACACCCCAGCTCCCTTTGTGTCACTGTCTGGTGTGAGGTGAAAAACAACCCAACTGTCAAACTGACCCAGACAGGGAATCCACAAACAAGGCAGAGTCACAGAATGGTTTAAGCAAGAAAATGCTCACTTTCTAAAAGTGGCATTTCCAACCTCACAATCTTAAAATCAACTTTACTAAAAGATGTATTTTTAAATTGTGAGTTCAGGGATCCCAAACTCCACATGTCCATCTACTCTCTAGGGGAATCTACACTTTAATCATATGTAAAGGTAGCCCCCATATTATCCTATGAGAGAGAGACAGACCTTGCAACAGTGAAAACGAAATTGGCAGTATTTCACTGTCAGGACATATAAACCACATTACTATATGTCCTACCTTATCCATACACTGCACCCTGCCCTTGGGGCTACCTAGGGCATACCTTAGGGGTGCCTTACATGTAAGGAAAGGGAAGGTTTAGGCCTGGCAAGTGGGTACACTTGCCAAGTCGAATTTACAGTGTAAAAATACACATACAGACACTGCAGTGGCAGGTCTGAGACATGATTACAGAGCTACTTATGTGGGGGGCACAACCAGTGCTGCAGGCCCACTCGTAGCATTTGATTTACAGGCCCTGGCACCTCTAGTGCACCTTACTAGGGACTTACTAGTAAATCAAATATGCCAATCATGGATAAACCACTTACATACAATTTAAACAGGAGAGCATATGCACTTTAGCACTGATTAGCAGTGGTAAAGTGCTCAGAGTTGAAAAGCCAACAGCAACATGTCAGAAAAACATAGGAGGCAGGAGGCAAAAAAGACTGGGGATGACCCTGCATAAGCAAAAGTCCAACACGACCCCCTACCAGCCTAAAGCCAGGGGAGAACAATCAATACCTTGATGTACTTCCCTGATTGGGGCGATAGAACAGGGACCCAGGCCCACAACAGCAGGGGCATGTTCCAGTTCTACGCCTTCCTGACTCCAGTTGGATCCCTCTGTCCATACTCTCAGGGCCCACTAAGCTAACCCATGGGGAACCCTTCTCCACATCTACAGACACCATCTGTGCAACACCTAACTTTACTTTGCTCACAGATGTATTGCAATGGGCAGATAGTACCACCAGGGCCAACACAGTGGTGTTGCCCACTCCACCCCCGGGGTGTGACTCTCGTCCTCCCCCCCCCAGGGGCAACTCTGTCCACCAGGACAGCAAGCCACAGTGGCCCCAGACAACTGTCAGGGATGAGAGCCCGACCTCAGGCCTCTCTAACCACTGTGACTGTGGAGAGTGGGGGGTGGTAGCCCCAGGTGCCTGGCACCCTTTGACCACTCTCTCTTCCACCAGGTCAGGGATGACAACCTGACCCTGGTCCTCCCCTCTGGGGCTCTGTACCCTCCCTGCAGAAGCGGCACCCCCAGAGTCAAAAACTGTCAGGGTGCTTGTAGAAGCAGTCCTGCACAATTCTTCCATCAGTGCAGGGATGTTAACCTGCAACTGATCCTCCAACCTGGGGTCTGTACCTTCAGGTTGGACCAGGGCCAGGGGTGAGGCTTCCCTCCCCCTGCCCTCTCTTCTGGGGTCCTGAACCACCCAACTAGGAGTGGCCCCCCCAGAAGACAACATGGTAGGGGCACTGTTAACAGTAGCCCCTTCCTCCAGGTCAGGGGGGACACCCTTAACCTGGCCTCCCAATCCAGGGTCTGTACCCACAGACTGGATCACTGCCTGGCAAACCAGGGCTTCCTGGGGGGCATACCTACCCCCCACCAGGTCAGAGTTTACCCTCTGAACCTGGTCATCCAACCCAGGGTCACCACCCTGCGGTTGAACCACTGCCTGGTACACCAGGACTTCCAGGGGGGCACACTTACCCCCCTCAAGGGACACACTGTCCCGAAGGGCCACACAAGAGTCTGGCGGGCGCAGGTCTCCTGACCTCTGCCCATCTGACAGAGTCTGGATTCCCCCCAGCCCAGAAATGGTCTCACCAAGGTCATTCATGGGGGGCTCTGCTCTCAGAGCTGACCCCTGACCCTCCAGGTTCTCCACTGGGGTCCGCAACCCCCTCTCAACCCTCTGTCTGGACTTCTGCACCCCCTCACTAGGAGTGGTACTGCCAGACACCAGAACTGGTGGGACGCTGGCTACAGCCGCCCCCCCAAGTTCTCCTGACACTGTGGGGTCTCCCTCAACAGATGGCCCTATGGTACAGGCTAGGCTCCCCTCCTGGTGTTCCCGCAGGGAACCCTCCAGGACCTGGGACCGGATCTCGGGCACCTTGGGCCTCAACCCATCCCCATTCCCTCTCCTCGGAGACTGGACATGGGGTCCCTCACCCATCCCACTACACTGGGACCTACCTGGGACACTACAATCCTTCCCTACCTCACCTGGTTGGGAACTACCTAGACCACTCCTCTCAGGAGCACCCCCAAATGCCTCTTCAGACTCTCTGGTACTCACCCAGGAGTCTGCCTCCATTGTAAGCTCCCTGGGGTCAGAGAACTCACACTCCACCTGGTGTTGGCATAGCTCTGGAAAATAAGGACTAGACATATGCTCTCCAGCAATTACATCACTCAGCCCCTCACATGAATTAACCAAAGTACCCTTCACCCAACCATCCAGTGACTCTGCTTTGACAAAGCACCCCACATCACCCTCCTGAGACTGGTGAGACAGTACCTGACTGTCCCTGACACTCAACCCACACTCTTCTGGGATGTCTTCACACTCCATAACCAGGACTTCTACCTGGGGGGAACCCCTCTCCCTGTCACTCTCACCTAGAGTCAGTAGAGTGTCCCTCCCACCAGTAGGAATATGACTCCCCATGCCAGTTCCCCAATCCACCTCAGGGACCCTGTGCATCACTGGAGCTACCTCATACCCCTGAACCTCCTGGCGTGTGTTAACTCCCTCCTTCAAGTAGGGCACCACCTCTCTGGGCATGTGCACTTCTGCAGCATCACTGGATATACAATTGTTGCTGCCACCATTCCAGCTGGACTCAGCCCTCATGACTTCCAGCTCTTTCAATTTAAGCTCGTAAGCATAAATCATTTTTTTAATCTCTAAGTTCCTCCTCCTTTCTTCCAACTCCCAATTGAGCTTTTTCATCTCCCATTGGAACTCCCTCTCTGCCTGTCTGTCCTGTAACTCTTCAGGAGTCAGACCCTTGGGTGACACCCTGCCACCCCTCCTGGGGACCCTCCCCCCAGGCGTAACAGGTTCCTCCACTACACCACTGTGTATCCTCTGCACTCCCCCCCCCATATTCTCCTCCTCTGTGTGCCTTCCAGCCTTCTTGATTGTCACCCAGGCCCTCTGTGCCTGTTGCAGCTCCCCCTCCCTGGTGGAGCTCTCAGTGGGACAGTCAAGATCTTTAAGGAACTGTTTCAATTGAGCAACTGGGTACTCCTTCAGTTTCTCCATTTCAAACACAGCTCCAGCTGTTGCATCTCCAGATTGAGACATGATGGTCACAAGTGCAAAGTTCCCAAAGGCAGAAAAAAATAATTTCCCAATGAAGTAAAAAGAATCAGTCAAGGGATCAGCAAAATCATGGAAGTAGAATAAAAAGAGTCCTTAAGAGAAAAATCAAAAGATCACCAAACAAGTAGTATGTGGTCACGTAGTGGTCTGAGATCAAAACAGTAGTGTACACATAATTACTGTATGTCAAGTACAAATACAAGTCCAATCCCGACCGCTGGTCACCAATGTTAGAAATGGGGTCTCTGGTTGACAGTCAGGTTACCCCCTGTTCAAGCAAGGACCCTCACTCTAGTTAGGATAAAAGAGAATCACCCTCAGCTAACCCCTGCTTACCCCCTTGGTAGCTTGGCGGAGCAGTAGGCTTAACCTCAGAGTGCTGGGCGTAAAGTATTTGTACCAACACACACAGTAACTTAATGAAAACACTACAAAATGACACAACACCAGTTTAGAAAAATAGGAAATATTTATCTAGACAAAACAAGACCAAAACGACAAAAATCCAACATACACAAGTCAAGTTATGATTTTTTAAAGGTTTAAAATAAAAAGAGTCTTTAGGTAGTTGTAACACCACCCTAGCGCTGCTAGCGTGAAAATGTACCTGGTTTGCGTCAAAAATAACCCCGCACGGGCGGTGGGCGTCGAAAGTAACCCTGCACGGCTGTGTGCGTCGAAAACAACTCGGCACGGCGGTGCGCGTTGAAAAAGCCAGCCACACGACGATCCGAAAGTCCCGCGGCGCAGGGTGCGATCTCTCAGCCTCCGTCAGCGATGCTGCGCGTCGTTTCTCCTGCTCCGGGTGTCGGTTTTTCGGTCGCGTTTCCTGCGGCGTCGTTTCTCAGCTGCGGAACCGGCGTCGCGTCGTTTTCTCAGCCGCGATCGGATTCGCGTCGATCTTTTCTCCGCACGGCGCTCGGTGCGTGTATTTTTGTCCTTAGGCTGCCAGCCTCTCCTTTCAGGGTCCCAGGAACTGGAAGGGCACCACAGAGCAGAGTAGGGGTCTCTCCAGAGACTCCAGGTGCTGGCAGGAAGAAGTCTTTGCTATCCCTGAGACTTCAACAACAGGAGGCAAGCTCTACATCAAGCCCTTGGAGATTTCTTCTTCAAGATGGAAGGCACACAAAGTCCAGTCTTTGCCCTCTTACTCTGGCAGAAGCAGCACTGCAGGAAAGCTCCACAAAGCACAGTCACAGGCAGGGCAGCACTTGTTCCTCAGCGATCAGCTCTTCTCCAGGCAGAGGTTCCTCTTGATTCCAGAAGTGTTTCTAAAGTTTGTAAGTTTGGGTGCCCTTCTTATACCCATTTTAGTCTTTGAAGTCACCTTTCTTCAAAGGGGACTCACACCTTCTTGTGAAATCCTGCCTTGCCCAGGCAAGGCCTCAGACACACACCAGGGGGCTGGAGACAGCATTGTCAGAGGCAGGCACAGTCCTTTCAGATGAGAGTGACCACTCCACCCCTCCCTCCTAGCAGAGATGGCTAATCAGGAAATGCAGATCACACCCCAGCTCCCTTTGTGTCACTGTCTGGTGTGAGGTGAAAAACAACCCAACTGTCAAACTGACCCAGACAGGGAATCCACAAACAAGGCAGAGTCACAGAATGGTTTAAGCAAGAAAATGCTCACTTTCTAAAAGTGGCATTTCCAACCTCACAATCTTAAAATCAACTTTACTAAAAGATGTATTTTTAAATTGTGAGTTCAGGGATCCCAAACTCCACATGTCCATCTACTCTCTAGGGGAATCTACACTTTAATCATATGTAAAGGTAGCCCCCATATTATCCTATGAGAGAGAGACAGACCTTGCAACAGTGAAAATGAAATTGGCAGTATTTCACTGTCAGGACATATAAACCACATTACTATATGTCCTACCTTATCCATACACTGCACCCTGCCCTTGGGGCTACCTAGGGCATACCTTAGGGGTGCCTTACATGTAAGGAAAGGGAAGGTTTAGGCCTGGCAAGTGGGTACACTTGCCAAGTCGAATTTACAGTGTAAAAATACACATACAGACACTGCAGTGGCAGGTCTGAGACATGATTACAGAGCTACTTATGTGGGGGGCACAACCAGTGCTGCAGGCCCACTCGTAGCATTTGATTTACAGGCCCTGGCACCTCTAGTGCACCTTACTAGGGACTTACTAGTAAATCAAATATGCCAATCATGGATAAACCACTTACATACAATTTAAACAGGAGAGCATATGCACTTTAGCACTGATTAGCAGTGGTAAAGTGCTCAGAGTTGAAAAGCCAACAGCAACATGTCAGAAAAACATAGGAGGCAGGAGGCGAAAAAGACTGGGGATGACCCTGCATAAGCAAAAGTCCAACAGGAAGCATACAAAACCTGTGCATTTTTGTAAACTAGAGACCTGGGGGAATCCAAGATGGGGTGACTTGTGGGGCTCTGACCTGGTTCTGTTACCCAGAATCCTTTGCAAACCTCAAAATTTGGCTAAAAAAACACATTTTCCTCACATTTCGGTGACAAAAAGATTTGGAATCTGAGAGGAGGGACAAATTTCCTTCCACCCAGAGTTTCCCCAAGTCTCCCGATAAAAATGGTACCTCACCTGTGTGGGTAGGCCTAGCGCCCGCGACAGGAAATGCCCCACAGCACAACGTGGACACATCCCATTTTTTGACAGAAAACAGAACTGTTTTTTGCAAAGTGCCTACCTGTAAATTTTGGCCTCTAGCTCAGCCGGCACCTAGGGAAACCTACCAAACCTGTACATTTTTGAAAACTAGAGACCTAGGGGAATCCAAGATGGGGTGACTTGTGGGACACTGACCAGGTTCTGTTACCCAGAATCCTTTGCAAACCTCAAAATTTGGCTAAAAAAACAAATGTTGCTCACATTTCTGTGACAGAAAGTTCTGGAATCTGAGAGGAGGCACACATTTCCTTCCACCCAGCGTTCCCCCATGTCACCCGATAAAAATGATACCTCACTTGTGTGGGTAGGCCTAGCGCACGCGACAGGAAACGCCCCAAAACACAACATGGACACATCACATTTTTTTAAAGAAAACAGAGCTGTTTTTTGCAAAGTGACTACCTGTAGATTTTGGCCTCTAGCTCAGCAGGCACCTAGGGAAACCTACCAAACCTGTGCATTTTTGAAAACTAGAGACCTAGGGGAATCCAAGATGGGGTGACTTGTGGGGCTCTGACCAGGTTCTGTTACCCAGAATCCTTTGCAAACCTCACAATTTGGCTAAGAAAACAAATTTTCCTCACATTTCGGTGACAGAAAGATTTGGAATATGAGAGGAGGGACAAATTTCCTTCCACCCAGCGTTTCCCCAAGTCTCCCGATAAAAATGGTACCTCACTTGTGTGGGTAGGCCTAGCGTCCGCGACAGGAAA